>NC_055699.1:24163353-24763353 GCF_017639745.1 Melanotaenia boesemani | reverse complement strand
ACAAGGTGTGCAATACTCAGGGACATGGCCAAGGTAAGGAAGGCTGAAAAACAACCACCACTGAACAAGACACACAAGATAAAACGTCAAGACTGGGCCAAGAAATATCATAAGACTGATTTTTCTAAGGTTTTATGGACTGATGAAATGAGAGTGAGTCTTGATGGGCCAGATGGATGGGCCCGTGGCTGGATCAGTACAGGGCAGAGAGCTCCACTCCGACTCAGACGCCAGCAAGGTGGAGGTGGGGTACTGGTATGGGCTGGTATCATCAAAGATGAGCTTGTGGGACTGTTTCGGGTTGAGGATGGAGTCAAGCTCAACACCCAGTCCTACTGCCAGTTTCTGGAAGACACCTTCTTCAAGCAGTGGTACAGGAAGAAGTCAGGATCGTTCAAGAAAAACATGATTTTCATGCAGGACAATGCTCCTTCACACGCATCCAAGTACTCCACTGCGTGGCTGGCCAGAAAAGGTCTAAAAGAAGAAAAAATAATGACATGGCCTCCTTGTTCACCTGATCTTAACCCCATAGAGAACCTGTGGTCCCTCATCAAATGTGAGATCTACAGGGAGGGAAAACAGTACACCTCTCTGAACAGGGTCTGGGAGGCTGTGGTTGCTGCTGCACGCAATGTTGATCGTGAACAGATCAAGACACTGACAGAATCTATGGATGGCAGGCTTTTGAGTGTCCTCGCAAAGAAAGGTGGTTATATTGGTCACTGATTTGTTTTTGTTTTGTTTTTGAATGCCAGAAATGTATATTTGTAAATTTTGAGTTGTTATATTGGTTTCCCTGGTGAAAATAAATAAGTGAAATGGGTATATATTTGGTTTTTGTTAAGTTGCCTAATAATTATGCACAGTAATAGTCACCTGCACACACAGATATCCTCCTAAGATACTAAAACTAAAAAAGCCCCACTCCAACTTCCAAAAATATTCAGCTTTGATATTAATGTGTCTTTTCTGTTCATTGCGAACATAGTTGTTGTTCTATAATAAAATTAATCCTCAAAAATACAACTTGCCTAATAGTTCTGCACACCCTGTAGTGAAAATAAGCAGATTTCAGGCATAATATACACACACATTTAGATTTTAGAAGTTATGTCTCTGGTTTAGGCTACATGAAAAGATAAAAGGAACTGAGATTTGGAGCAGGCAAATCTTTAAGACATTTCCATTTGGACTGTAACTCACTGGCATCTGGTCAGTCTTCCCTGAAAGTTAACGTTTGCACCGCTCTATGTCCTCAGACTTTACAGTGCACCCCCCGTACTGCAACCAACGCCCCACCACCGCAGCTACGTCTGTTTTCCATTGTGCTGTAGTTGCTCATATGCAGAGCAGTGAAATGTGCTGCACAGGCACTGATGTCATTGCTCTTTTTGCCAGCTGTGGTTTTAAGTTGGAGTATTGTGGAAATTTGGGAGCAGAGTTGCCCACTGTGGGCTGTTGCAGAGGCCACTCCCCAATTCCCTCTGACTCTGGTCCAACATCTTGACTGTCTAGGTGTGGGAGGGAGTTTATATGGATATGTCCCTGCTCCTCCAGTCATCCAGCAGCACCAACCACAGAGAAATTAATAGGCTTTAAACGTACTTCTACAACCTCTGCATTGCAAACAGATGCCTACATGTTATAACGCCTTGCTACCTCTAGAGGTAAAGTCCCGTTTTCTACAAGGACTATTTTTCTCGGTGGAAGCATGACTGGACGATAACATCATTAAATTAAAATATTGTGTGAAGTTTCTTTTAGGGTTTTGGTAAGTAACCGTATGATTAGCAGGATCATTTATAATCAGATGGTCATTATTAAAAAATTGCCATTTGGTCCTGCAGGGATTTACTTGATCAATAACAAGAAGGTAACTAGTCTACTAAATCAATCAAAGAGGTCAGGTGATGTTAGACCCTCCTTCACCTGCAGCAGCAGCACTAACCGGTGGTAAAACATCTATCTCTGCAGGTCACGACTAACATAAACTTCATTCTGATTCATCATAATAATGAAGAACAATAACCTTTCTAATCATTCATGTGGCATTTTTCCAGTGTTCCTAGTAACATCATCTGTTTCATTGGGAATTAAAATGGTACAGCCCAAAATATTGATGTGTTAACTTACACATACCCACCTCTTTATCCAAAATTTAGCAAGTACTTTTAATACTTTAACTATGTTTAAAAGCACATACTTACTTACTTTAAGTGGTACTTTTAGCAAAGTAAAGTAGTAAAGTATTTTTAGTACAGTAGGTATTTAAATCCTTCTAGCACTACTGTTCTGTGTTGACTATACATCCAGAGTCATTCACCTACGCACAGAGAGCTGCGTTACATGAGCAATGATGCATGTCTATGCAAAAGTACACAATAGAAATCACTACATTTAACAAAGCTGAATAGCCACAGCAGCAGAAAGTACAAGGGATGCGTTGTCATAGGAACCTGCATAAAAACTGATGCAAACGGACAGAACTATGCTTTTACTTTTACTCTGCCCGACTCTTCCTTCTCTAGGCTCGGGAAAATGCACAAATTGTGCTGGAACAGCATCAGTCATCAGTCTCAGCTGCTCTTTTTCTTGTCCTCAAAACACACCTGCAGAGTGACGTCTGAAACTCATTTCTCACGTTGTCCCATGACAGTCAGGCACAATCTCACATTAGTGTTATAAAATACCTACATGTGCAGTAAAAACAGTTTTCTGTTAGGTTGTTTCTCGTTTTCTAGTTGCATCATCTTGAGGGAAGCCAAACATCCAGATCTATTGTTAGTGGATGAAACTCTGCCGATTCTAATAAACACATCACATTTCCCCAATGTCTAAACCTGTTTAATCTTACAGAACATGAGTCATTGCTGCAGATTTGAACCAACAGTGGTTGTGTAACAAATGAAGCTGCTGATACTTGCATCTGTTTTAATAAAGCTTTTGAATGCATGACTTTAACTCTGAGTAGTTTTACTGAGGTTTTGTCAGTGGAATTCCTCCAAAGTTTCACTAATCGACATCAAGTAACATCTGACTTTTACCGCCTGTTTTTCCCTCTGATTATCTGGTGAATGTCATCTTTGAAGCTCTCAGCCAGGTGTTCAGGTCTCCTTGAAGAGTTGTATAGATTTCTCTCCACGTAGGAGGTTGGAAATGTGTCCTTGAGGAAAAACCTCCCACCTTCTCTTTGATTTCATTGTATAATAAAGTCTTTTGTTTGAGTCATTATTTTTTTCTATTATTTTTCTCTGTTAGTATAGTTATGTTTAAACATAAAAATGTGAATTGAAATAAATGTTTTGCAAGAATCTTCCAGCCGGCAGAGAAAGCAGCATGGAGAGCTGGGTTGCAGACATTCATATGACAGTTTACATAAGCAGAAATCAATATTTGATCAGGAGTGTGTGCCGTTCTGTGTGTATGCAAAAGTGAAGTATCAGAGAAATCTTGATGGAGTTATATAAAAAAAAAAAAGACTGAAAATTCTTATACAAATCTCTTCGTTAATATTAAATATTCATGTTTTGACAGATAACTTTTACAGTTGCTGCTTGTATAATACTTATAATTTGGATAAATGATTTAATTCTCCTCAGCGTGCTGAAGCTTCTCTCTGACAGCTGATTGGTTGTGGTGGCTGTTTATGTTATTTCATCATTTAAAATTTAAAGATTGTTTTCAGTCAACATCCTTAAAAACTTTTTGCTAACTCCCCAAACTCTGCAAAAAGTAAGCATGAAAAGCAGAGCCTTGACTTTATAGTTATTAGTTAGTCTTTCTGGTGAAACTTGATGCCGTTTGAATAACCTGTGGATGAAATGCCCATCAAGTTTTTTCTCTAAAAACTTGGATGAAAAGTGTGTTGCACTGCTTGGGCTGTAAATTATTTACCCATTTCGAAGGATTTTGTTTTTTCATAGTAAAAATTTTACAGTTTCTGTTCTTGGTTTCAATATGAAATTTAAAACGGTCTGTTCAAAGCTTTAATTAATTTTATTTTATTTTAATCTCAGGAGGGCTGTTAGCACGATGATACCAGTCATCCCTGAAAGTACTGCTTTCTTGCTGAAAGTTAGATGATTATAAACCACTTAAATAAATAAAAATAAACACCTAAGAGACGATTAATCAGTATAAAGATAAAAACGGGGCTATCCTGGGTTTGTCCAAAGGTCAAACGCTAGTCACTGCACACAGCCAGAAAGTTTTGTGACACATCTTTCCAACTATTCATCCTCTGTGTTCTGCAGAAAGGTCAGGTTGCCATGGTAATAGGTTAATAAGGGTATTCCAAACATTTGAAGAAAGTATCTTAAAATGCTTTCCATTTCCTCAGGCTGCATCAGATATTTTATCAGTCTAACAAGTTCTTCCAGATGTTTCTGTCTGGACGCCCAAACATCTCAACCAACTCTCTCCAGTGTTAACCCAGGATGTCTGGAAGGCTGACCTATCTTCCCTGTTCACTGTTGCTTTACAGTTAAGCCTCAAACCAGGGGCAGTGCCACCCTTACAGCATGTTCAGACCTTCCTGATGATAATTGAGGTAAAACATTACCTCATGACATGACATGAAAATGTTTGTTTTCCTTAAAGCACAGTGTAATTGTATGGATTTGTACTGTATATAGTAGCATTCAAAGTAAACTTAACATTAAATCCTGATCAGAATTAATTTAGCTGAAGAAAAAAAGCGGGAAGGATGAGCACACATTGTTCATAAATGTGGAAACCCTTCTGGCTTTAAGGCCAAAATGTTTCCATCGTTATGTCCAATGCTGCAATCCAGCCAACTTCCTCAAACTTAGCGGGGTCCCGACAGAGAACCACTGATGGTCTCCAGCGCCGCCTGGCCAGCAACACTGACCCAACATGGCGGTTGTCACTAACTCCTGCTTGTTCACATTTTCCTTCTCACAACTAAAATAACTCTGCAGGACACTTTAAAGCTATATGACCACTCTTGGAAATCTTATTTACCACATGGCTCACTGTCAGAGGAAAGGCCTACAAATGTCCCTGTGCTGCTGCGAGTCCATGTAGACTTTAAAAGTTGGACACTGCAGCAGAAGGAATGTGCTAAACTTGGCTGAGCTATAATAACTGCATGTTTGTGGGAGTCCTGGATAGAAATTGTTCATTTCCCATCAGAATTCATCTGCAGACCTATAATTTGGGTTATTTTAGGAATGTCAGACTATCCAGTGGTCACTGCATCCTCTGAATGGCTCTGGCAAAACCGCAGGGGCTGACCTGCACCCAAACAATCGCACCACAGTATAACAAACACAAATGCCTTATCCATCAGCATTCCCTGGAATGAATCAGCAGCAGAAAAACATGCTCAACATTTCAGATAATGTTGGGCAGTCATCATGAGGGTGCATTTCACATTTAGGTCGTCTAAAACTGAATGTGCAGGACATCTAAGTTCTAGGATGTGATTACGCTCTATGCAGAGGGAGAAAAAGTGAGCTCACCACATTATAACCCAAAGCCGGTATCTTATCTTTTCAGTTTCTTCCTTTGGAGAGCTTTTAGGTTTCTGGGCGGTGAGCCCACAGCAACTGATCAGCAGCTGGCTGAAGAGGAAGAGAGAAATCCAGCCAGTAACAATCATATACAACCACATTTCCAAAAAACTGTTTAAAATGTAAATAATGTAAATCTCCCAGGCTTCAAAATGGTTCAGCAGCCTGCATTGACTACATTAAGAAGCAACATGATTCTAATGTTCCTCAATGTAAAATTGCAAGAACTTTAAATTTCATATTATCCAGAATTGGAAGACATCTCTGTGCACAAGGGATAAAAAAAACAATTCAGGAGGCCCATGATGATGATGTTCTGCATTATAAACAGACATGATTCTGTCATGGAAATTATTACATGAGCAGAAGAACATTTTCAGAAATCTCTGGTGCAATATCATCCACGCATGCAGGTTCAAGCTCGATCATGCAGAGAAGAAGCCAGACACGATCCAGAAATGGCCCCGTCTTCTGGTTAAAGCTCATCTAAAATGGATGGATGCAGAATGGAAAACTGTTCTGTGGTCAGAAAAACTTTTTTTCATGAAAGTCTCATCCTGCAGTTTACCGAGTAGAGGCCATCCAGCTTGGTGTACATTACTGATGGTGTGGGAGTACATTAGCACCTATGGAACTGTGAGTTTACTCATCTAGAAAAGTGCTAATAGGTTGTAGAGCAGGGCTGTCAAAGATACAGTCAAACCCGGCCTGCCAGAGGGTCCTAATTACTCATGAGGATGACATAGATGTGGAAATGTACAGATACGTACATTTAAAATAACTTCTAGCTCTTGATACATGAATAATTTTAAAAAAATGTAATTAAGAAGAAAATATAATTAGCATAATTTGTCAAGAGCTAGAAGTTATTTTAATTGTACTTAAATTAAATTTTAAAATGTTGATAATGTACTAAAACAGAGGAAAAATTGTGAGTGTTCATGATTTATAGGTTGATATGTTGTTATTTCAGTTTAAGAAGTTTATCGTCATGTGCACAGCAGCAAAGAAGGGTTTGTACTGAGGGATGTAAAATCTTTTGACAATGCACGCTAAAACTAAGCTCCAAGCAATAAAAAAACAATAAAATATTTATACATCAATTAAAGTTTGAAGAAAAAACATTAAATAAAATTAAATAAATTAGCATGAATAGGTATAAATGTTCAGAATAATTTAACTGCAAATAAAAAAGCAACTAAATAATATATACACATCAATAAAGTCTGCATGAAAAGATGTGCATGAGCAAATATAAGTTTGCAAGATGGTGCAAATGCAAATCACAGTAGATGGAGGTGTTGCATGGTGTTGTTTTATTAGCCCGACCCAACAGAGATCAAATTGCGCTGCATGTGGCCCCTGTACTAACATGAATTAGATACTCCTGCTGTGGAGCAATATAATTTCTAATCTAGAGAACCTCTCTTTCAGGGAATGTGTTGCATATTCCAGCAAAGCAACGCAAGACTGCATATCATACCTGTATGATTTGTAGTACAGTAACATGGTAGCTGGACTGACCTGCTTACGCCCCACATCGTTCACACACTGAAAGTAGTTGCCACATCAGAAAATGCAAAATATGACAAATAAGAGTGGGACTGTTGAGCAGGTTGTCTCCTTTAGACAGACAAGAATGGGACAGCACATTTACCAGAGGAAAGGATGCGACACTGAAAACATGATTAATGCACTTTTAATGTGTACTACTGCCATCAAATTCATGATGAGTTGATATTCATCACGAAATAAAAAGCACAGCAAATATTGAAAATGAGGCCTTCATGCTCTGTTTCTTTTTTGAGATTTGCAAGTCAATCCTCACACCAGCATAAAATCCACTCAAATCCAGTGTAGATTAGATTTTAAAACGTTTATTACTTGTTTTCAGGTGTTTAAATCTGTTAGCTCCTTCTTATTTCTTACTTCTTATAGCTTTTAAAAGGAAATTAATCTTAGTGGATACAAGGCTCCCCTTAATACTTAAGTGTTTTTTTATTTCTTTTAATTTTCTATTTGTTTATTGCTGAATTGCTGAACATGTTGTTGCTGGACCTGACACGAGGACCTAAAGAAAGGGGCTAAGCAGAAGAGGAAGAAGACAAGGATACAAAATTTAGAAAACAGCAAAACCTTAAAATCAAAATCAGACAACCAACTGCTACAAGTGTAAAGAAATTTACCAGAGAACATCCCACAGCCTCTATGAGAAAACAAAGCAGACAATTATCAGGAGCACCTTTAGGAAAACAAACATAACTGCAGCTGTAGGTGATTAAACCTGCAGGACAACAGTGTCTGTGGGAGTGTAAATGATAAAAGAATGAGTTGTATTTAATAATGAGTGTCATCATGCAAAAGAAACAATCCCTCCTGCAAGGATCAGAGGGAGACCAAGAGGTCCCAAAGACCTGGGCAGCCATCACAGACAACCACCCAGCAGGTCAGACATTTTAACTTTGTTCTCTCCTTCCAGAGCTCTGCGATCCACTGATCAGTTGCTTCTGGTTGTCCCAGGTTAAAACTATGGAACTGCCTTGTCCTCTACATCAGGACCTCACCAGCTCACCAGTACCAAGACCTTTTATTTACTTCTAATTTTTTATTTTTTTTTTTAAGTTCGGCAACATAAGAACATTCATTAGAAGTGAAATCGAATAAGACTTGTGGGTGTTGTGAAATGCAGAGAGAAAGTAAAAAAACAAAGAAAAAGTTGTTTGTAGACATTTTGCAGAATTCAAATATAGATGTAGGCACTTTAAATTTAAATTTTATTTGTCACATACAAAATCATATACAGTACGATATGTAGTGAAAAGCTTATTACAACTGTCCTATATTTGAAGAAGAATGAAAAACTAAGTTGAGATGTTTTCATTACAGTTGATAGTACAATAAATTTAATCTCCAAGCTCCATCTAAGGAAGGAGTCCGTTCTCAGCTGCAGGCATGCGTCATTTGTTCTATCATGTAGACCTGCATCCACTGCATCTTTAACCATTATTATTTTTTAGCTATTAATAAGAGTATATTTAAGATGTCTATTAGTCCTAGTTTTGTTTTTGTTAAGTGTTTTTCATAAAACAAAAGAATTACAGATATTAAGAAATAGTAAAAGGCAGCAACACATAGCAAGAATCAGAAGGGTTTTAAAATCTGTTCTGTGACTGACTGGAAACCAGTGTAAATATTTTAAAACTGGTGTGATGTGTTTTGTATGAGCTGCAGATGTTTAATGCTCTTTTTAGGAAGTCCTGTTAAAAGACCGTTAGAGTAAATCAGCCTTCTGGAGATGAATGCATGGAAGAGTTTCTCTTGGTCTTTCTGGGAGACTAAACTTTTAATTCTGTTGATGTTTCTAAGCTGGTAAAAAGCTGTCTTAGTGACAGCTTTGATGTGGCTGCTGAAAGTCAGATCTGAGTCTATCAACACTCCCAGGTTACGAACTTGGTCGGTGATTTTAAGAGCCCGAGTCTCCAGGTGTTTGCCAATGCTGACCCTCTTCTCTTTGCTACCAAACAGAATAATCTCAGTTTTGTCTTCATTTAATTGTAGAAAATTATCCCTCATCCAGGTGTTTATTTGCTCCAGACACTGACACAATAAGTCTATTGGACTGCAGTCATCTGGTGACAGAGACACATAAAGTTGTGTATCATCTGCATAACTTTGATAATTAATGCTATAGTTCAGTAATATTTTACCCAAAGGGAGCATATACAAGTTGAACAGAAGAAGTCCAAGTTCTGAACCCTAGGGGACTCCACAAGTCATGCCCACGCACTCAGATTCGTAGCTGCTTATCGTAACAAAATAACTCCGGCCTTCTAAATTGGGCCTGAACCAGTTAAGAACCGCTCCAGAAAGTCCAACCCAGTTTTCCAGCCTGTGCAACAGGATTCTGTGATTTACAGTATCAAACTTGGCACTGAGATCCAACAGAACCAGGACTGATACTTGACCAGAATCAGTATTCAACCTAATGTCATTTAGCACTTTGACCAGGGCTGTTTCAGTGCTGTGATGAGGTCGGAAGCCGGACTGAAATTTATCAAGATTTCCACTTTCATTTAAAAAGTCATTAAGCTGGTGAAATACAACTTTCTCAATAATCTTGGAAATAAAAGAAAGGTTAGAGACAGGTCTATAGTTGTTCATTATAAAGGGATATCTGTTTGTAAAATCTTTTCTATTTCTGCTTTTACATTATTCCAAAGCTGTTCCAAACTCATTAAAAAAAAAAAATTAATTCAGGCTGAGTTTTTGACATTTTGTTATTTGTATTGTTTTTTGGTATTTTAATCTATTTTTGTGACGCTGTTCTCTTGTTTTTGTTTTGTTTTGTTTTTTTGTTTGTTTGTTTTTTGTTTGTTTTTTTTGTACAGCACTTTGATCAATGTCTTGTTTTGAACATGCCTATAAACAAACTTGACTTAAACATTATTTGAAGACTACTTTCCACAAAACACTAAAATCTGCTCAACACCAACAAAGTAAAATCCTTCTACACCTGAACTCCTCCTGTTGGTATCACACCACACAGAAGCTTATGCTCAAACAGATCTGAGGGACTGTTCCAGGATTTTGTGTGTGCTTTAGTTTGGATATGAACTGTTGTTATACTTGTAAGGGAAGAAAAGTGTGGGTAAGAGGGCACGCTGGCCAATCCCAGCACATGGGGATGATGTAAAGCCTCCTCACCTCTGAATCTGTGGTATGAACAGCTGCTTTGTGTTAATGGAGAGATTCACTATGATCCACCCTGATCTGGGTCTAAGCAAGCGGACAGCTGCACTCATATTACACAGGAAAGTGGCTTTTTTGTAGTTGTTCATCTACCTGTTTTTAATTCTTACCTGTGTAAACGAAGTCAGAAAGGCTGAATTAACCTGCTGCAGAAAAGTGTACTGTGAGTCCCTACTGGGCTCTGAAATTTAGATGTTCCCCAAAAGCAGCATAAAGATGTTCTCATGTAGATGAAAAATTATTATCCACGACATATGCAAAATCCTCTGTTTCCAAAAATGGAATATCACATTGTTTTATGGATGCATGCATGATGCTGCATCTGCTGAATCCACACATGGTCTTGTTTGATTTGCTGGACTTTTAAAGATAAAGGGAAATGTGCAAACCTTATGTGCTGCAGACTCAGTTTTACATGCACCAACATTCGTAACGCACATTTTCAGGCACAAACTGACTATGAGCAAATACATTTATGGAAATTAAAAAAGTAATACCTGTTTCAGTCTCTTGTTCTATGCTGATTCATGTTTACTTTGCTTGGCTTGATCATGAAGTTGCCTTCTCTTGTAATCATAAAAAAGTTAATATTATTGGATGTCAGATACTAAGACCAAACTATGATTGATGTTTAATAAAGATATAGTCACTGCTCCTCTACACCCAGAGGAGCCAGATAAGGTGGCTCGGGCATCAGGTCAGGATGCCTCCTGGTGAGGTGTTCCGGACACGTCCCACCGGGAGGAGGCCTCGGGGAAGGCCCAGGATACGCTGGAGGGACAACACCTCTCGGCTGGCATGGGAACGCCTCGGGATTCCCTGGACAAGCAGGTGAAAGTGGACGGGGAGAGGGAAGTCTGGGTTTCCCTGCTTAGGCAGCTGCCCCCACAACCTGACCCCGAATAAGCGGCAGAAAATGGATGGATAGATGGATGGATGGATGGATGGATGGATTCACCAGAACAATTTAATTAATTCCCTCTTTCCTTCTTCTGGACCATCTACCTCCTACATTCTTTGCTTCAACCAATAGCCACTATTGTATTTCACACAGGAATGATACCTGAGGAAGTCCACTAGAAGGATTGTTGATGTCTTCAGTGCTTTTACAGAAGGAATGTTAGGTGGGTGGCAGAGTTGTGGTAAACCACTTCCCTTAACATGTCTGCAGCCTGGATTCAGACATCCTCTGCACAAGTAAGCCATTACTTCAGTACATTTGTTTCAGTTCATCACACAGAGCCATCGTGGTCACTCACACATATCACTCTTTTGGAAAATGCCCACCAGACTTGGAAGAGGTCGCTCTCAATGTGTATTTTGCCATCCCAGTGTACTGTTTGAGCTCCTCTGAGTATCACTAGGTTGCTGAATGGCAAAACACACAGTCCCAGTCACACACACATGGCCAGAGTAATATAAATCTGACTGGAGCAACAGATGTGCAGACAACTCCGGAAAATTCTAATTATATGTAAGAAGGAGTTTCAAGCAGGCATAAAATGATAAATATATCATGGAATACATTCATCTCAGTGAAACCAGGGATCGTGCCTATACAAAGATGTGTGTACTACTGAAGAACATTCCTATGCAAAGTGTGGAATTTACTAATCTGTACTTATATTTAGGGATATAGGCAGATTTAAGCAGAGCTCTGGCTTTATTGACTTCACAGCATTCAGTCTTCATGTCCTCAAAATAGTAAATATTACCTTTGCAAAGGTCTGTCTGTCTGTTAGCAACATAACTCAGAAAGTTATGGATGGATTTTGATAAAATTTTCAGGAAATCTCAGAAATGGAATAAGAAATAAGAGATTATATTTTGGGGGTGATCCCAACCACCATCTGGATCCAGGAATTTTTTAAAGGATTCTTTACCACGGGGAGCTTCTAACTCAACAGATAATGCTCAAAATCATTGGCAAATAATTTATAAGATGACATTATGGTAGATGTTAAATCCACTAACAATGAACCCAAAGAGCCACCATTACAGAAAATGCTCATTTCTTCAATAACTTCAAGACTCTTACAACCAGGACGGGTCAGACCGAATATTCTGGCACCCCCACCAGTTTTGAACCCACCCCATGCCAAAACTTAGTAAAACACACAATGGTCTGGACGACTTTTGATGAGACTAAAGCTGTTGTCTTAGGACCTGAGCACCACAGGACACACAGGCGAGCCATGTTACTCTGCATGGTATTAACTTCATATCTCACTACCTATGTCTAGAAATAAGACTCAGTGTAGCCTTCGCTTTCATTCTGGACCACAGATGGTGGTCCATAAAGTGAGAACACAACTTGGGGAAAAAAAACTTTTAAATATGTTGCTTGTTCCATTTGGAATAACTTACAAACTGATTTAAAATGAACAAAACTAATATCTCTGGGGAAATTCAAGTTGATTCTATGAGCTCGAGAAGCATGAGTGTGAGCCCTTTGCAGTAGAGCCCACGCTAATGTACTACCTGATGTTGGTTACCTTGTGTTGTACCACTATGTGTAATGACAATAAAGGCTTTGAACTGAATTTTATACCTTCATTTTGATTGGTTTGATAGTTGATCTCTGTTATGTGGTGTATTACAAACTTGTGCTTGTGCTGCTTTCTTGGCTAAGTCATGCTTTAAAAAGAGGTTTATAATCTTAAAGAGGTTTTTATCTGGTTAAATAAAGGAGGAGGAGAGAACTTGGCTTCTAGTTCTACGATGGGGAGCAGGTTTTAAGGACCACCTTGTTTAATTTGCATTATGCTGCCAGAATCAGGAACATCCTTTCTCAGAGCGAGGCAGAAGAACTAGTCCATGCATTTGTCTCTTCAGGATAGGACAACTATAATTCCTTTATTAGTGGATTGTCCCAAAACTTCTCTGAAAGACCTCCAGCTGAAGCGAGGGTTCTGATTAGCATTAGCTGGAGAGATCATGTTTCTCCACTTTTAGCTTCTCCTTACTGGCTGTCTGTTAAACCCAGGATATAATTTAAAATTCTCCTCCTCAAATATAAAGTTCATAATTACTAAGCTCCATTGGATTTTACTGATGTCATAGTACCATATTTTCTTCACTCTCAGACTGCTGGTTTATTTGTGGTTCGTAGAGTTTCTATAACTAGAATGGGAGGCCGAACCTTCAGTTATCAGACCCCTCTCTGTGGAACCAGCTCCCAGTTTGGCTTCAGGGAGCAGACACCCTCTCTAGGCTTTAACCTTTCCTTTTTGATAAATCTTACAGTAAGTTCTGGTTTAAACTTGCACAATGTCTGCATAAGGTCGGTTACGTCGTCACCGCTGTAGGCTGTGCGCAGGTCCGTAAAGGCTTGAGGTGCACCTCTTGTGATTGGTCAGTTTGTTATTACGTGTTTCCAGATATTTGGATCTTCTAGCTGAATTGGCATGGTAACTTCCATTCATTTGTTTGCAGTGTAAATTTTTTAACATAAGAATTTTTTTTTTCATATGCGTCCATGTACTGCACCACGTCAGCGGCCAGTTAAACAAACAACAAATGCCAACCAGAACTGAAAAGAGAAACTGCAACACCATGCTGTAACCCTACACTCAAGCATCAGCTACGCCAGGGATCACCAACTCCGGACCTCTTGAGCCAGTGTCCTGCAGTACCTGCTGGCATCCCTGATCTATGCCAACCCTACCAAATGTAGACACCGTATACATCCACCTTAAGCCATCCCAAAAGTTCTGCAGTTATAAGCCGAGGCTGATGCCAGGAGCTAATCTTTAACTTGTGTTCCTCTTTTTCTTTCTTAGAAGGTATCCCTCAATAAGAGTTATGGTGCTTGTTGGCCCCCCTTTTTCTGTCCTTTCAACCCTCAACCAGACAAGCCAACTGTCCACCCTTTCTGAGTCTGGTTTTGCTGCAGATATCTTCCTATCAAAGGAAAATTCTCTTCTCCATTGTCACCCAATGCACTGGATGGGGGATTGGATCAAGAATAGGATTTGATGAGACCAACTGGTTTCGTTGGCTAGGCAATTTTTTTATGAATTGGCTTGGATCTTATTGGATTACAGTGAATTAGATTGAACTGGATTATAACAAGATTGGACTAAATCTTTAAACGAACTTTGAGGGGACTCTTTTTTGTGAATTAAACTCAGCTAAATTGAATAAAACCTGAAATGTTTGGACACTTGGTGCCCTCGATGCCAGAATGTCTTAAATGTAGTTAGAGGGAATCTGAACATTAGAAAGTGGTAACAGCTTTACCGTCCCACCTTCTTTAGGAGCATGCTGCATGCCTGGGATTGTATAATTATCCTGGTCTAAACCAAGTAAAATTATACTACACTGAAACACATATCTATATGACAAGTAGGAGATCTGTATGCTTGATAGATTAAATCCTTCCTTGACCAGAATCAGGTACCCATCAACCTTTTTCATCCTCCATCTCTGCATAGATTCAACACCTTGAAGGGAGTACTAATAAGCATACTGGGTTAACATGGTGCAGAATGCGATAACTCACATCTGGAGCACAAACAGCACCTCCATTCAGCTTAATTGCAGATACTGAAACACTGGCAAAAAGACAGAACATCCATGCTTGAACCAGATGTAAAAAAATATGTGCCTGTAGAGAAAACCTTCGCATTTCATCTGCTGCTGCAGGTCTCCTCTGCTTATTCACTGTTCAGTGAGCACTGGTTCGGTTAACAAGCATCAGAAAACCAACACTGACTGATTTCAACATAATCAACGTGCTACAGAACGTTTGTACAGCATTTTCTATCCAAACCTAAATGACATTTCATTATATTTGGGACTGATGAAATGTTTATTGAACCAAAATGTGCAACCATTAATGAGTAAGTTGCTTTGCAAAAATAATATAGATACCTCACAGTCTTCATTACTACTCTCTCTCTCTCGCACACACACACACACACACACACACACAATGACATCTGTCCTTCCCACAGGATGCATTACCTGTATGATTTGTTCTGTGAGGGCCAACAGGCATGAAAAATGGATGAGTCACAGGGCTTGATGGAGAACATACAAACACATACGCATACAAACACACACACAAACACTATCTCATACGCATAAGAGTAGTTAAGAGATTACTCAACACATTGCCTCTCTCTCTTTTTTTTTTCTTTTTTTTTGTTTTTGCCATGTTTCTTTCATGGATACGAAATTCTCTAAAGGAAGGTTGGGCTTAATTAGCTGTAACCCACAAAAGACAATCCACAAATATGCTGCACAATCCATAATACTGCAGAAGACAGAAATACAGCCACAGTTCCAAAAAAAGTTGGGTTACTGTGTAAAATGTAACTAAGAACAGAATGCAATGATTTACAAATCTCATCAACACATATTTTATTCCCATATCAGATGTTGAAAGTGAGACATTTTATCATTTCATGGAAAACATTTTTAATCTGATGGTAGCAACATGTCTGTAAAAAGCTGGAGCAGGAGCAACAAAAGGCTGGAAAAATAACAACTGGAGGAGCATTTGACAACTAATCAGGTTAACTGGCAACAGGTCAGTAACATGACTGGGTATAAAAGGAGTATTTCAGAGAGGCAGAGTCCCTCAGATGGAAAGATGAACTAGTTTCTGGAAAGCATGGACGGCGTGTCCTGCAGACTAAAGAGGAGAGGGAGAATCCAGCTTGTTATCAGTGGACAGGTGAAAAGCTGCATCTCTGATGGGATGGGGCTGCATTAGTGTCTATGACGTGGGCAGCTTCCTCATCTGTGAAGCTCCATCAATGCTGAAAAGTACATGGAGGTTTTAGAGCAACATCTGCTCCCATCCAGACAACGTCTCTTTCAGGGAAGGCCTTGCAGATTTCAGCAAGACAATGCTGAACCACATCCTGCATCCATCACAACAGCCTGGCTTCACAGGAGAAGGGTCCGGCTCCTGAACTGGCCTGCCTGCAGTCCAGACCTTTCACCATAGCATCCTGTTTTTATTTCCATTTTACACACCATCCCATTTGCTTTCTTTCAGTTTCTAAATCACATTACATTTGTGACTTCTCTACTCTTTCTTTGTTTGCCCAGCAGGTACCACAGCTAACCTGTAAACATCTGGAAACCAAATTAATCTTAGAGCTCATATTTCATTGGCTCTGGCAGAATGCACCCTGAAACTATAATACAAGCATGTAGGATGGTAAGAGTGTTATATTCAGTTGTTACAGCATATTAAATGCAATTGTTTTTACATTTTCTCCCAAATCCTCAGCTTTGGATTGTTTACATTTGCGCAAACAAGGCTCTCTTAATGACTGCAATCATATGAATCCATGCAATGAGCAGCACAATTAAAGATTTCATGCAATAGTGCAAATCTAGGGTTGCCTGGCACAGTCTGTTTTGCTCCAAGGCTTGCATGCACTCAGCCCATTGTCGGAAGCCAGTATCCTACTTTCCAAACAGGCCACCTACAAAATCACCTCTCCCTCCTGTAAACAGCAATTTATTGGGAGTCCAGCTGCAGCTCTGGGACTGAAGTAGGAGTAAGGCCTCTTTTACACAGTCAACTGTCGAGCACATCTGGAGCATCTGTGAACCTCTGTGTTGTCTATATTATCAGTTTGCACCCTTGTTGTCATTGTCAGACTCCATCAGCTTTTTTTTAGCTGATCTGCATCCTGTCCACTAGTTAGAGCACTCAGTCTGTTTGTTGAACGTAGTGAATGGGTGTAGAAGGCAGTGAGGACAGAAAGCTAATGGCTGCTTCATATTACACACAATCTGTTCTCATTTGTTATCTTCATTTCACAAAGACAGGCCCCTGTTGAATGAACAAACTGAAGACCAACTAATAATCATAACTCCAGTGAGAGCACTGCTGTTTAAAATGACAGAAAAACACTCAGCACATCATGCTTTGTCTCTATTTTTGTTTTAATCTATGCAATCTTTTTTGTCATTCCCTTCTGGACTGTCTTCTTGCAGAGCAGACTGTACATACTAGGCATCAGTTGGAAGCAGTCTTTGTGGTTTGTTTATGTGGTGTTTTGTTTGTTCAGACGCTGGCAACATGAGCACACACAGCAAGGGGCCTCTCATCAGTGCTGGGTCTTTACATCAGTTTGAGGCATCAGAGTCCCAAGGCTCACAAAGTGGTGGTTGAAGATTCTCATGCTGCTACAGATCAGGGGAGATAGGACAGCAAATAACGGGTCCTAAAAATTTTACTTAGTGTTTATGTTTGTACAACCGACTCTGATCTGATTCCCCCGTCCAACTGCAGGTCCTGTCTGCCGTGGGTAGCAGTTTTTTCATCAGCGCTGGTGCTATTGACAGAAAAAACAGAGCTTGGTCCATTAACTCCCCACCTGTAATAAATTAAAACAATCTGACTTTCACTTGCCTTTGCTGCTGTCCAAGAAAACTCTGAAAGTTCTGACTAGACCGGCCTTGTTTTTCCTTAAGCAAGGAGGACCACCAACATAGTGAGGCCCCTTGGAGTGCCAGCTTAGTGGTTGCTTTGTACCCTAACATCCCCCGATTAGTGTGCATTACTCAGTTTTACTGTCCAGCTGCATGAACTTTGCTGATGTCTGCTGAAAATAAAAAAACATGAACAGAGAACAATGAAAATATTGATCTAAGCAGTTGGTTAGGTGGGATGTAGAGTTTGGGATATTAATGCTTCCTCATGACGACCGCCACCGGGGCCAACGGTACGTCTGCCTCCGACATGACGACCGCCACCGGGGCCAACGGTACGTCTGCCTCCGTCATGACGACCGCCACCGGGGCCAACGACACGTCTGCCTCCGACATGACGACCGCCACCGGGGCCAACGACACGTCTGCCTCCGACATGACGACCGCCACCGGGGCCAACGGCACGTCTGCCTCCGACATGACGACCGCCACCGGGGCCAACGGCACGTCTGCCTCCGACATGACGACCGCCACCGGGGCCAACGGCACGTCTGCCTCCGACATGACGACCGCCACCGGGGCCAACGGCACGTCTGCCTCCGTCATGACGACCGCCACCGGGGCCAACGGCACGTCTGCCTCCGACATGACGACCGCCACCGGGGCCAACGGCACGTCTGCCTCCGACATGACGACCGCCACCGGGGCCAACGGTACGTCTGCCTCCGACATGACGACCGCCACCGGGGCCAACGGTACGTCTGCCTCCGTCATGACGACCGCCACCGGGGCCAACGACACGTCTGCCTCCGACATGACGACCGCCACCGGGGCCAACGGTACGTCTGCCTCCGACATGACGACCGCCACCGGGGCCAACGGTACGTCTGCCTCCGACATGACGACCGCCACCGGGGCCAACGGTACGTCTGCCTCCGACATGACGACCGCCACCGGGGCCAACGGCACGTCTGGACAAGGAGCGCTGTGGAAACGGCTGCTCCGTCGGTCTGCCTGTTCCTGTATGTGTTATGTGTTTATGTTTTTGTCTAGTCTTGGACGGGTTGTACCGAAAACATGAATTTCCCTGCAAAGGGATTAATAAAGTATTTCTGATCTGATCTGATCTAAACATTCATTCAGTAAGGCTGACTTTTTTTATTCTGTGTATCAGATGGTGTTGAGAGTTTACACTCAAATTACTGACTAACAGACATTAACAGACTTGCGCAGAATTTCACAACAAGCTGTCGTGGAAATTCATTTAATTTAAATCAAGTGTCACGGAGCAGTGAAACATCTAAAACCTGCAGCACAGTAGCCCGGAAGGACTAGAACTGGTTAATCCCCGTTTTTTTCTTTTTTCTTTTTTTTTAACATGTACAGTAGATCTTTATTCATACTTCAAATCACACCTGTTGACAAGTCAGCAAAGTGACTGCAAACTGAGGAAGATGTCTAGTGAATCTCTTTTAGGACTCTTTTTGAAGCTCAAATTTTAAAACCAGTCTTATAGGTGTGACCTACAACCCCAATTCCAAAAAGTTAGGATCCTGTGTAAAATGTAAAGAAAAACAGAATGCAATGATTTCCAAATCTCATCAACTCATATTTTATTTCCAGTAAAAATGAACAGTAGATCACATGAGTGCACCCCTCACATTTTTGCAAATATTTTAGTATATCTTTTCATGAGATAACACTATATACATTAAACTTTGTTATACAGAATATCAAATATCTGTATTTCAAATTTTCATTTCTATAGTGCTGTCTCATGAAAAGATATACTAAAGTATTTACAAAAATGTGAAGGGTGTACTCACTTATATGAGATACTGTCGCTGATAGTGAATCTGATGGCAGCAACACTTCTGTAAAAAGTAGTTCCAGAGTGATGTTCAGCATGGTGTAGCATCTCCTCTTCTTCTAACAACTGTCTGGAAACATCTGGAAAGTGAGGCGACCAGTTGCTGGAGTTTTAGGAGAGGAATGTTGTCCCATTCTGGTCTGATGCAGGATTCTAGTTGCTCTAGTCCTAAACCTTGGTTCTTGGATTTCTGCTTCCGTGATGCTCCAGATGTTTAGTATTGGTGAAAGGTCTGGACTGCAGGCAGGCCAGTTCAGCAGCCAGACTCTTCTCCTGTGAAGCCATGATGCTGTGATGGATGCAGGATGTGATTCAGCATTTTCTTACTGAAATCTGCAAGACCTTCCCTGAAAGAGACGTTGTCTGGATGGGAGCAGATGTTGCTCTAAAACCTCCATGTACTTTTCAGCATTGATGGAGCTTCACAATTTTTCATTGAAGACTTTTTCTGAATTTGTTTTACAATATTTCGACCCACTTTGTGTCAGATTGGTGATCATGTCCATCTTTCCACCTGAGGGACTCTGCCTCTCTGAAATACTCCTTTTATACTCAGTCATGTTACTGACCTGTTGCCAATTAACCTGATTAGTTGTCAAATGCTCCTCCGGTTATTTTTATTTTTCCAGCCTTTTATTGTTCCTGATCCAACTTTTTACAGACGTGTTGCTACCAGTAGATTCAAAATCAGCTCATATTTTCCATGAAATGTTAAAATGTCTTGTTTAAACATCTGATTTGTTGTTTGTATTCTGCTAATAAAATATGGGCTGATGAGATTTGCAAATGATAGAAATCTGTTTCAGCAACTATTTTCATATACACCCTAGCAGACTCTTTTGATGCAGATGAACAGCAGCTGTACTCATAACTCTCCCTTGATGCTCAAAGTCCTAACTCTATTTCTAAGTCTGAGCCCTACCCTCAAAAGAAAACTAATTTCAGCTGTTTGAGTCCACAACCTTGTTTTTTTAGTCACTACCAACATCTTACTACCATAGATGAGGGTTGGAATGACAATGTTCCAGTAAACAGAAAACTTTTTGGCTCAGCTTCGTCTTCACAACAACAGACCAGAGCAACACCCTCATTTCTGCTAACAAAGCACCAGTTCTTCTGACTGTCTCTCACTCCAATTTACCATCACTCATCAACAAGACTGCAAAATACTCAACTCTTCCATTTGGGACAGTCTTGTCCTGGACATGGAGGCGGCACTCCACCCTTCTTCAGTTAAAAAGCATGGCCTCCTATTTGGAGGATTTTCATCCCGACCGCTTCCCACTGTGAGCTGAAGGTCACAGCTTGATGAGACCAACAGAATCACATAATCCTCTAAAAAACAGAGACGAAACCCTGATGCCTCAAGATCCAGTCCATGAAGATCACAAGCAACTTTGGTGACAAGTAGCTGCCCTGAGTGAGTCTAACATGCACCATAATTACCTCAAGTTTGTGCCAAGGAAAAGCCCACAACAATGAATCTAGAGGCCTAATAGAATCCCAGTCCATGGGTCCTCAAAACACACGTAGACTGGGTGGTCAAACTCCCATGACCTGGTCTGATTTTCCACGACCTGGACAAAAATGGCTTCTCTCGAATATGTAGTTCAACAATCAATCAGAACCTCCTTTCCATCATGGTGGAAAAAACTTTTCCAGGGAGCCTGATCAGTTTGATTCTCTGGAGTTTGATGACACTGTCCACCATCACTAAGTCCACTGCCTATGGAGAGAAAATTGGCTCAGTATCATTGTGTGGACATGGTTTGTAAACTGTGTAAACCATTTTGTGTGTAACTTATTAGCATACAAAAATATCTACGAATTACACAAAATAAATTTACACATGCACAAATGACAAGAATGCACAAACATTAAAATTCTAAAGACATGTTTTTACCTTCAGCCTTACAAAGCTAATACTTTCATGTTCAAAAAGATCTCTACACAGACAAATCTTTAAATCCGTGTGCACAGATCGTCTGGTTCGCATGGACAAAATTGCCTTTATGAACAGATCAGTTCGTGCGTACATGGTGCATTTGAAGTGCTTGTGGAAATCTAGATCGCCTGGATTTTCTTCTCCAGTCATTTCAAGGTGGGAAAGATGCTTTCTGAGACAATAGTTTGTCCTACGGATGGATGGATGGATGGATGGATGGATGGATGGATTTGGCTGAAATGTTTGGTCTAAAGCAGATATTAATATTATTGAAATCTGTTAGAAAACCAGTAATTCTGATATTTACCTGTGTCCTAATAAACACCAAAAAAAAAAAAAAAAAAAAAAACTGCTACCAAAGCTAACAGACAGAAAAGTCCACCACAGCCAATGACCAGATAGATGATTCTGATGTGCATCTTTCAACAAAGACCACCAGACTTTCCCATTAACGCTTGTGTTTTCCCCCAGCAAGAACAGAAACAGAGCAGGAACTACACCAGCTGCCCAGCCCACAAACAGCATCTAACGCCCTCCTCCAGCAGTGACGCATAATGTAGTTATTGATATTGACTGTTGTGAGGCAGAGAGCAGTGTCACCTCCATGTGACCGAGTTCAGGGAGAGGACACAGATTCTCAATGAGCCGATAACTGCCCCAAACAACCACATGCTCCACTGCACACTTCTCCCTCCTGGAAACCTTTACACCTTCTTCTTTTATTGTCCATTTCTTTTTTAATCTCCCATCTTGCTCTTTGTCTTAATAATCCCAACCTCTGTAATCTTACATGACAAACTGTCCGTTTACAGAATTGCTGTGAGATTTGACTTTAAATCTGTGGATCTCCTCAGCAGTCAGGAAAAGAGGTTTCTGTTTCATCCCCCACTTTCCTCTTTCTCCGGCACACACCCATGTTTTTATCTGCAGCTCGGGGTGGGGAACATGACTTGGCCAGACAGCAGGGGTGGGTTTCATGTAGCAGAAACCGCTCCAAAAGAGCCAAGACTGATCACTTTTTCACTTCACGCTAATAGCTCATTGCAGCACAGTCATACATTCTCCAAAATATAGATGACAGATGACTGATTACCATGTGGCACCAAGAGGATCACTATCCTTTCTGTAATATATCAATCAAGTAAGAATCCCTTTTGGATATGTGATATATATCTGGAGCTTTTCTGAGATAACTGGGGCAGAATCTGAATGTAGCCTATATATTGTATAATTCATATTTGCATGCAGCAAATTCTTTTTTCTTGTGCAGTTGTAAATAAGAGAAAGAGGAAGGAGCCGGTCATTAGTTTCAGTATCAGTTACTGTTTGTAAAAGAAGATTTTATGTTGAGAGAACAGTAGCTGCTCTGAAGTAATTTTGCAGGGCCAGGAAATTAATTTTCCTTAATATAACAGCACTTAGAGTAGGAGGTCTGAATGCTCTCTCACAGTATCCAAAATATCAAAGCATTAGCATAATTACTATTTTAAGTGGAAGGGGTCCAGCCGTTTTGCCACTCCTCTCCATAATTTCTCGCAGAAAACTTCAAAGGTCTTTCATCAGCGTTCTTTTTATAACCCAGATTTTTCCTCCGGAGTTAGACAAAAGGAGCCGACATCAAACTGAGGACGTGAGGACAAAAACAGGCCAAGCAGTTAAATGCAAAGCCACAGATGAAATATAACTGTGAGATCCATCACATAGTCGTGGACTGGGCTGCTCATTGCTTGCAGATCCCCCCAGAGGAGGACAGCTAAAGGGGAAGAAGAACTGTTTTCTGGAAGGTTGAGAATGCTGCCCTTTCCATTTTTATGTAACATCTGTCATTACTGAGAGCAAATTAAAAACCATGAATCAGCTCAGATTAATCTCATAACGACAGGAATAATGGGCATGCCTTAAGTGAACAAGCAAATTAAGGGGAAAATGATAATAAGCCATGGTCATTTGGGTCAAGATAAATATTCTTTGTTATATTATATCCTAATTCATCTTCAGCTAATGGGAAAAGAGTGGTCAAAATAGTCTCTGCAGGACGAATCTTCATCTCCACATTCTGACCCTTCCCCACAAACAAAGATTTGAGACAAATAGAGACAAGGTCTGCATTCAGTTTTATTCAAAAAGCACCCATCCCTCTTTTCCAGCCTGTAATAAACCCACTTTTCCTTTTCCCTAATTGCTTTTGGGCTCGTGTCGGGAGGCAAGAGTGGAAAATTCCACAACTCTAAGATTACTCCAGAGCTGCCTCATTCCAAAATTAAAGGCATGTGTGGAATTTCATGCCAGAGCTTTGACATGGAAGAAGCAGATGATAAAGAAGGGGGTAAAGATGTTAGGGTAAACGGTTAAGAGGAGTTGCAGAAAGAAGCAGTCCTCTAATACTTCTCCTTTTCCGGATCCCCTTTCACCTTCATCTTCCTCCCTAGACCCTCCCCCACAAGTTCCTGGAGAATAAAGGCATTATAAAGGCATGTGCTGCACATGCACCAAATGCCTATCAAAAGAAAATAAACATGGCCAAGCTCACATATTGGGGTCTGCTTAAGACAACCTGCCTCAGCAGCACAAAAATGAAAACCTGCTGTTGGAGTGTGGAGGCTTTGACCCGTGTCTTTTTACCTCCACGCCTGCTACCTAAACACAGCAGAAGGCGGCACGCCCTGCAGCCAGTGCATGCAAATGAAAATAATGTCCCTGATTCACATCCTTACTGTGAATCATTAAAAATAAACAACTCTACAGATTGCACTTTGTTTGCATTTATATAGGCTAATAGATGATGAAATATTATTTTTTTTAAAAAAAGGAAATCAGTAATGACCTATTTTGGGAACCCCAAAATAAGCAAACAAGAAAATCCAGGGACTTGATCCCCCGGCCCTGAGAAAACAACTTTATGGGCTTTCTTTGCACCACAGCATGACTCTTGTTTCAGACTATGCGAGTCTGGATTTTTGTGGAGGCAGGCCTCCAACCAGGAAAAAGCATCAACATCACGCTGTTCCCTGCCTTCTCCCACACGGCCCCTTCCTCTCATTTTTATATCCTAGACAGTGCTATTATATTACTACAATGAATCCCCCGTATCTCCCAAGCATCCAATCAGGCTTTAGTCTTTCTTTTTTTACTTATCCTTCAAGCACCTCCACTTCTTTTCTTTCTAGCCACTCTTCATCTACTACTACTTAAATGAGTCTTGAAATTAACTCCACACCAAGTTTATTAACTAATAAACAATCTACTTTTTCACATTTGTTGACATATATGCAATTAAAGATTTTTTCAAAGTTAACTAGTATCACATTGCCTAAAAAGCAAGTTAATACATTTTATGTGGCATTTACCAGTTTAGACACAACCAGTTTGTCTGAACACGTCTTAATTCACTTGATGGCAGAAGTTTTTGACTACCTACCAGCATTAACTGGTGTACAACTCCAATTCCAAAGAAGTTAGGGTGCTGTGTAAAATGTAAATAAAACCAGAACGCAATGATTTTCAAATCTCCTCAACCCATATTTTATTCCCAGTAGAACATAAACAACATAATATAATATAATATAATATAATATAATATAATATAATATAATATAATATAATATAATATAATATAATATATAATAAATGTTAAACTGAAACGTTTTACCATTTACCAAATATGAGCTGAGAGTGAATCTGATAGCAGCAACACATCTGGAAAAAGTTGGAACAGAAGCAACAAAGGCTGGCAGTTATTGACACATAAAAAACAGCTTGAGGAGCATTTGACAACTAATCAGGTTAATTGGCAACAGGTCAGTAACATGACTGGGTATAAAAGGAGCATTTCACAGAGGCAGAGTCTCTCAAATGGAAAGATGGACAGAGGTTTACTAATCTGTGTGCATAGGACAAGGCTGGATGCTGGTGATTTTCTGCATTAAAACCAAACCACTGCATGGACTCAGGAAGACTTCCAGAAATCACTGTCTGTGAACACAGTTCACCCTAAAATCCACAAATGCAGGTTAAAGCTCCATCATGCAAAGAAGAAGCCAGATAGGAACGGAAGCCAGAAACAGTGCCGTCTTCTCTGGACCAAAGCTCATTTAAAATGGTCTGAGGCAAAATGGAAACCTAGATGAAAATGTGAACTAGTTTCTGGAAAGCATGGACGGCGTCTCCTGCATACTAAAGAGGAGGGGGAGCATCCAGCTTGTTATCAGTGGACAGGTGAAAAGCTGCATCTCTGATGGGATGGGGCTGCATTAGTGTCTATGGCGTGGGCAGCTTCCACATCTGTGAAGCTCCATCAATGCTGGAAAGTACATGGAGGTTTTAGAGCAACATCTGCTCCCATCCAGACAACATCTCTTTCAGGGAAGGCCTTGCAGATTTCAGCAAGACAATGCTGAACCACATCCTGCATCCATCACAACAGCATGGCTTCACATGAGAAGAGTCCAGCTGCTGAACTGGCCTGCCTGCAGTCCAGACCTTTCACCAATACACAACAACTGGAGCATCGTGGAAGCAGAAATCCAGGAACCAAGGTAGAGGTTCAATAAGCATTGGTACTTTGGAAGAGCACATACAACTGCTTGATGGATCTATTAGAAAAATAATAATGGGTTATATAACTCTTTTTTAGACACTCAAAGTGCTTCAAAATGAATCAATTATTCATTCACTCCAAATTCATAGTTGATGGTGGTAATTTTTTATGTGTGACCGCAGAAACATGGTAGTCAAGCAGTGCCAAGTGCCTTTCCGACCACCACCAAACATTCATACACCAACAATGCCGACAATGGAGGGACAAAGCAGGATTCGAGCAAGCCTGGTTACTGGACAACCTGCTCTACAGCCAGACATGGGGAACCGGGCCATACCACTGGAAATCAGACATTAAGGGGGAACTTTCTGGTGAATGCCTGGTGGGTAAGCCTTGTTGATGATGGCTCCTTAAGGCCCAACCCAAAAGATCCACAGGAAGCCAGCTCTACATAGGTTCACTACCTGCAGGGAGAGGCAGGTGCCTGAATGTGCCAATTCCTCAATATCGCAATCTGGCTCTGGAGACATGGAAAGCCACCTTGTCTTATTTTTGGTTTTACATTTAGTTATGGGTGATCTTTCAGGTGATAGTACTTTGTTTTAATGCTGGAAATAAGACAGAAAACATGAATAAACAAACCATGGGCCTTTTTATGTTGTCTCCAGGGCTAGATCATCTTTCCACCACCATGTTTGTGATGAAATTCTTCTACAGAAAACTTTAAATGCATTCATCTGCTTTCGTTTTCCATACTGCTTCTTTATGGCCATTAACAGCTAGACAAAGTTAAAGATAGGGTAGGAAATCCTGGAAAAACAAGTCGAACAATTTGTACACAAAGAAGGGCACGTGCATGGGGTTGATGGGGGAGGGACAAATGGCAGTTAAGTTTGATTGACATATCACCAACCAATCTTTTAGAACATGTCAGTTAAAATGATTGGATGGTGTTTTTTCGGGTTCCACAGGTGACAAAATTTTTTATTTTTGTGTTAGAGCATTTATTTAATTGGCTGCAATTGGTGTGTGAAGGGGATTTTAAGCAATGTAGTAGAAATGTTCCTGGTAAACAACTCTTACTCTACCTTTAAAAACCAGCAGACCAACATAGTAGTGCATATATAACTGCTACTTAGGGTTGGCAGAGACTCTCTAACCATCATAATGTACTGTGTCCTGAATGTCTGAAGAAACAATAGCTTATTCTTGTTTGATTCATTTTTTGATAATTGGTTCTACTAACCTAACTGAGAACACCAGGAAATGTTATTTTTCTTTTTTAACAAAAGTTATCAAAGTATTGGTAAAGATGCTGTTGTTAAATATCTAACACAAACAGCATTTAATACAATGTGTAATTACTGCAAACTGACAAGATTAATGAGTATAGCCTAAAACTGACAGGAAGCTAAAAACAAGACACATCAAGTCAACGTAAATATGTAAATAGATAATAATAATAGATCATTCTGGTAAGTCAGTCAGCCTACAGTTAGTTACCATCTTTCATGTCTCTGGGCTGCTAAGATACAGTCCACTGGCTCTCATAAAACCACGTCCACCTATTTGAGGTAATAGCAGACTCATTAACCACCCCATAAACCTGTGCAGGACACCGACAGAAGTGTAAATCAGGATTGTACGACACAGTAGAAACTATATCCTGTTTAATAGGAGCCAGTGAAGTAAGTGGGAGATGGTTAGAGGAGGGGGAGTGTACAGAATGTAATCTGAGTTTTATCTCCACCTTTTACTCTGTTCTCCCTGATCTTGAGAACTGCAGTGCCTGAAGATGAGTTTATTCTCCTTCTTACATAGCTAACCTCTTTCCTGTTGTGCCAATGGCAAGCATCAGAAGCTGTCTGAGGGCAGAACATGTGGTGAGTAGCAGACGTGAGCTCCTGAGGTATTCTCAGATGTTCAGGAATTTGGGCTGAGTCTAAGTACAGATGCCGACACAGTTAGTTCAGGATCTATATATATTCTCTCTGTGTAGATTCTCATGTGAGAATGTGAAAGGTGATACAGTATCTGTGCTCCTTATTTTAGCAGCAGAGATAAAGGTGAGGTTGAGGCTGTGTTCTCTGTGATATAAGTGTAGTGATGCTGTAATAAAAGATGCTGTATTAGTGCATGTATTTTATTTTTAATCAGTAAAACAATTCGCTTTTCTTGTTCTACTAAATCATTCACATGCTTAACACATCAGGGTGTAACTTAATCCTGGGTCCCGTGATTGATCCATAGGCATAATACTGGTCTGCAGTGGCTTGCAAATACCATTTCCACAATGAAGCATGGTAGTGGCAGTATCATGCTTTGGGAATGTTTCTCATCAGATTGGACTGGGAAACTGGTTAGAACAGAGGGAAATGCTATTTCAGTTTTTCAGAGATATGAGACAGGGACAGAAGTTCACCTTCAAGCGGGATAATAACCATTAGCATACTTAAAGCAACTTTTAAGTGGTTTAAACCATAAACCAAGCAAGTTTTGCTTGTCAAAGCCCAGACTTCTAGCCAACTGAGAATCAACAGCATAACTTGAAGATTACTGAACAGCAAATGAAACAGTGCTGAACAGTGACATAGAAAGAAGAAGAATGGTGGACATCCAGCAGTTTGTGTTTTTAATTCTGGAGCTGTTTCTGCTTTGTTCTTATTGCTGAGTCGCACAGGTAGTGATGATTCTTTCGACCAATCAGTGGATTGTAATGTGACAAGCTCCGCCCTTTTAGGTTAGATTGGTAAGATTAGAATCATGATGGAAGGGTTCCAAAAAAAAATAGGATAGCTCAGATCAGATATTTTGGTACCCATTCAAGCTGTCACCCTGTTGAGTGCTGTTGCTGACGGCCAAGAAAACAATCTTTGCATCTATGTGATGTCTGATTGTGACAAGAGTGGGATGAGAAAAGGCTGCTTTGAAAGCAATTTTCCAAATACAAGTTAAAAAAACTAAGTTTTTGTACAAAGTACTGGTATTGGATCGATATCACTGATACTGACTTGAATTTTACTTGCTACTGGATTGAAGAGAAAATCAGTAATATCGCACATCACTACCCGTTGGTGGAAATGGGGCTTAAGAGACTAGCATTTGTAACTGATAAAAAAAGGTGGTGCTACAAAAGTTTGATTTTGGCGGGAGAAATTATAAAGATTATATATACATATAAACACACATATATATGGACAATACTGATATAGCGGCTTTCTAGTCATGTGTTGACCACACATTGTGCTTTAACACTACAAGTCACACTCACCCATACACTCATACAGAACTTCTATATTTATATACTAAGTGCTTTTTCCTATCACACACATTCATACCACCACAGACACATCGAGAGATAATGTGGGGTTCAGTGTCATCCCCAAGGACACTTCGATATGTAGCCAGGTCTGGGGAAGCCTGGAATCAAGAGAGAGACAGGATGTAAGATGGATGCATCTTTCAGGGTCAGCACGGTCTGTCTGTTCAGCAGGTGGGCTTTAAGTTCATGTTTCAATTTTCTGTTTTGTTTCATGACTTTTAATTTCCTGGATTTTTGTTGTGCTCTGTCTCTTAGATTCAGTTGGCTAGTAACCACCACTTGTAATGTGCTTCAGCTCTGCCCAGTTCCTAGTTAGTTTACTGGTTTTGGATTCCCTGCTTCCTTCAAGTTTTGTCTGTAAGCTTGCATTTCCCTCATTTAGTCATCTCCACTCCTGCACTTCTGGCACTGTGGAGCAGCATTTTCCATAAATACCCACCCATGTATTACTGGCAAGGGTGAAACAGCCATGTGCGATTGTGTGTAATTGTGTTACGTTTCATCTTTCAAAACACTACAGTATGCAGTAACTTATCCAACCATAGCTGAAATGCTGTAGCTGCTCAGTGAGAGAATGTGCTAATCACCTCAGTCCCTGCTGCTGTGAGGCTCATGTTGCTCATAACTTTGTGCCAGACTCCAATTAGGAAACCCTGTGTCCCACATTAGAACAATGTATCTGTTAGTGGGTACAGTAGGTCCTTGGCAACCCTGTGCTGAGAAAGGAGATGGTGTGCATTAATGCTTTTATTTTCCTGTAAGAGGGACATGCAGATGTGGAAATACAGACTGCTTCTTTTTGGCCGGCAGCACTTAAATGCTGCTTTCAGGCACGTTTTTAAGCCAACACGCATGTCTGCAGATAAGCAACAAAACTCTGAGCAAGAAATACTCAGTGATAACCTCTCAGCATGTAGCAGTGGATTCCAATGCACTCTGTTCTGTGTCGACATATCATCCAGGAAAACAGAAGCATTGCTGATTTGTAGAGTATATGAAGCTGACAGGACACTTGTCTCTAAACTGTGGGAACTAAAATCAGCATCACTCTCAAAGTCAAGAGGAAGTTTGTGGAAGTGCAAAGGGAAGTGTTTTGAAATTTCTTTCCTTCACTTGCCTTGCAGATTTTGTAGAGTTGAAGTGAAACACTGATCGGAACAACAGATAAAATTACCTCCACAATAAACGCAAAGTATTACCAACATTTATACCTGAAGCAAAAAGCTTCCTTTGATGCTAATAGCGGCTCTGAGAGGGACCCGAGAGGTGACATGTAACTCCTAATGCATGCAGAGATCCTTGCCCCCTTCTTTCTTCATGTTTGCTCAAATACCCATGGAGGTCATTGAGAAAGGCATCAGAGAAGCTTATCGTCTAAAAAACATTCATGCAACAAGAAACCTTTTTAGATTGAACAACTGAAAGCAAGAACATACCCTGGAATCAAAGAGTTTTAAAGAGTTTTCTTTTGTTTGTTTTTTTTTCTGTGTAATTTTTGGCAAAAAGTCGTACTGCGGAGAATAAACTGGAAAAAGTTTAGGATCCTTTAAATATGTGATCCATGAAAAAATGAGCATAAATGTGTTTTCTGTTTTCTTGACCTTTAATCAGTTTGATCACTTATTTTCTTTTTTATGTTTTTTCTTTTTTTCTCTCTTTATTTTATTTTGGATGTCTTTATCTTAGATTTGAAACCAATAACTTTGCACATGAGTGTGTACAGCCCCATTAGTGAAGTGGGCCCCCCAGCATTGCCCAAATCAAACATAAATGGCGAAAATGTTTTGTTTGTGTCGCTATTGTTTGAAAGATTTTGATTGTTTGTACAGGCTGAGGTTTCTGTTTCATTAACCTTGGTTTTTAACAGTGATTTATCTTATTGCTCAGTGGTGTGTGGACATTCAACCCTAACGTAAATATTCACCGTGCAAGTAGAAATCCACCTTTTCTATTTCTCTCTTTCACTTTCTTTTCCTCTCTTCCTCTGATAATGCCATTTTGTGTTTTCTTGCTGAATCTGCCACAGTGCATGTTCAAAATGGCTGGTGTGTTTATATCTGCTTGCTAGCGTGTGACATGGTGTGTAAAACTAAACTCAGTTGTAATGTCACGCAGCGTCCCGGAAGAAAAAGTTGCATAGTGCGGTTTCTGAACTTTAGGACGCTGCTGGGCAGCGAAAGCTCCAGAAATGCTCACAATTGATGTCACTGTGCCATCAAACAAGTCTGGAACAGAGAATTTTAAGGATGGAAAGTTAACACTAGAAGTCCCAGAGAGGGGTCAATGGACCTTTCTACCTTTACAACCCAGAGATGGGTCGATTGACCAGTAGGATTTTAGCTAAAATCCTGTCTTAAGCTGCGAACAGCTTCTTTTGTTTGTAGACGAGTCAATTACTGGCACACCCCAGGAGGGCGCATACTTAGGGGAGACACTGTAGACTCTTGAAACCGGACTGTCAACTTTTGCCCAAAGCTTGGCTTGAGACACTGCTTGGTCCCCTGAGTATGAGATTGGAGTAGACCTCAAACAGATTCAGAAAGGTTTTCCTGCATTCTGGTATATTTCAAATAATTAAAAATATATTTGATATGATATATGATATATACCTCCTCGACACATTTGTGTGCTTTTAGAAGAAAAAAAAAAGATAATCATTGTGGGCCTTCAATAAAAAAGCAAGCAATTTAGAATGATATGACAAAATGATGAATTCATATTTTTTTTAAAAATCACTTTAAAAGGTCCAGCTCTCCTCTTTTCATACAAATGAAAAAATACAAATTTTTCAAAATTTTTGACCAATTTTTCAAACTTTCTAACCCAATGTTCATGTACCTTATGTCCAAAAAGCCCAAGCAATGAACAATTTTGAATATTTAAAATGAACATTTTTTGATTGTGGTGGTACAGGCAGGGTCTGTGAGTAAAATGTCCAGAAGCATTAGTGTCTAAGTCAAGAGGGCATAAATGTCAACATGACAAAGATATAAAAGAACAACTGTGAATTTTTTCCAATGCTTTTTATTTTTGTCATAAAAAAAACAACAAAACAGTTAAAATAATGCAAGTAATGAAACAATTTCACAAATATTTACACAAGGCTACAGTGGCATGCCCTTGTGTGAATGGCTTTTCTGCTCTTTCAGCAGTCCGTCTGTGCTAAGTCCAAACATGCTTGGCACTTCCATGGTATCTCCATCCTGCATTTGCCACATGTGTATTTGTAGCAGTCAACACATCTTACAGTTGCGCAATTGTTCTTGCATCGATGGTTGACCTGACATTTTGCCCTTTTCCCAGGGCTAGGTGTGGGAGGTTGCTGCTGAAGCAGTTGCTCCTTATGTGCCTTCTTCTGACTCACATGAGAGTTGGCCAACTCTTTCACGAGCTCAACCAGGAAGTCCACTCTTCTCTCCTGCACTCCGGTGCATTCCTTATGAAGAACATGAGCGTTCAGTGCCGCCATGTCGATCATGTTGTAGAACACGGCGACTGGCCATCTCCGTGTTCCTGCACGCACGCTGTACTCCCGCACCATCTGGTCCATCACATCCACACCACACTTTGTGGTGTTGTATTGTGTGACAGTGTTTGGCTTCCTTTTGGTGGTATTCTCAGTCTCAACCACATTGTGCATGCTGCTGAGAAGATAGACAGTCTTTTTCCGTTTCGGCGCATATACTGTGAGTGTTGCACCAGTGGTGGAAAACACTCGAGTGGTGAATTTAGTGTGGTCCTTCTGTCTAGTTGACTGAGGAATTTCCCGGTGAATCTTGTTGACTGTGCCAAGGATGGTGGTTTTCCGGCTAAGCAGTCGTTGCGCAAGGGACAGCGATGTAAAAAAATTGTCTGTTGTTACAGTTCTGCCCTTATCCATGAACGGCTCCATCAGCCTCATCACTACACTCTCAGAGAGTCTCTCTCCACTGGGACGACTGGGGTCCTTGCCAAGATATGGCAGGATATTGCAAATGTACTTTGATTTCAAGTCACAAGCCAGCCAAAACTTAATGCCAAATTTGTCCGGTTTTGTTGCAATGTACTGCAGAAAACTGCAGCGAGTCTTTGTCGGGAAAAGCTGTTGATCAATAGTGATGTGTCGACCAGGGTTATAAGATCTGATGCAGTTATTGACAAAAGATTCCCACAGATTAGAAATTGCAGCAAACTTATTTGTCTCCACTCGCTCACTGCGTGTGAACATGTTATCAAAGCGTAGGTGTTGCATGATGTTTTGGAAGCGGTTTCGGGCCATAGTAGCAATGATTCGTGGGTTTCCCAGCTCTGCTGACCAATTGTCACGTAGTGATGGAACTTTCTTCACCCCCCGCAAGATAATAATTGCAATAAATGCCATTAGTTCTGGGAGGTTCATGAACCAATCTGCCTGCTCCTTTTGCCGTGCATGCTGAATGGTCCATTCTTGAATGCTACGAAGCATTTCAAGTGTTATAAAACAGAAGAAGCTTTGAAGACGAGTCCGGATACTTCTTCTGGCCTTAGCAGTTGGCTCTCCATCTGTGCCGTATGGTTCTATTGGGGTGAAATTGAGACATGTCCCCAGCTGTTCTTCATGCCACACTGTGCCATCTTTAGCCATCTCTGTCCTCTCACTTCCCAACCGAGCCCTCTTTTCTGGCAGTGGAGCAGTCTCATCATCTGCAAGGTAAACAATTTCACAATTTCAGAGGACGAAAATAGGATGTTTTGGAAATAAGATTAAAAAAATCCTTTATTTGTACCAAAATGGAGAAATTCCAGTGTTGCAACTCACAGTACAGGACAAAGCAGAAAGAAAGAAATTTGTCATACCAAAAAGTTCAATAATAGTTTCAAATCTTACCTGAAGACTGCTCAGAGTCAGAGTCCGAATCCAGCTGAATTTGTATCTCTTCTCCATCTGAGTCACAAGGGTTTGTATCGCTGAGGATCAGGTCCAATGCCTGCTGAGTTGTAAGCCGCCTCTGCATTTTGCTTCCTTCTATTTGTTGGAGGTGAAGCTAGCTACTATTTATCCCCCTCAGCCCACCATCCCCCACTGCCACAGAATTTACCAGACGTTTCAAGGTAACAAGGAGGGGCTGGATGCAATGGGTGCATTCCTCAGGTAATGGCTGCATTTACAAATGAAGAGATGCTAATTTTTGCCAGCAGAGTCGTCAGTTTGGACTAAAGGTCTTTCGACCCTTCTCTGGGACTTTAGGGAGATATCAAAATTCCTGGGACTTCTAGTGTTATGTAGTGTGTCTTGAAATAAAGGCCACACATCAACATTACGCTATTTATGAATATTTTTTTAAGTTTATCTGCAAACCTTCTCCTATTTGTTTGTGCCCATGGGGGCGTTCATGTCAAACACACTGTCAGATCTGAGCGGGTCATCTAGCAAGTGCCCCGGGTGATCGGCCGTTTTAAAAGGAGTGAAAGCTCCACCCACCCGACTAGCCACTTGGTCACCTACCCAGTAAATGGAGGTGACCCAGTAACCTATTGAAGAGACTGCTAAAGAAGATTTAACAATTCTGATTGACTTTATTGTGTTTTCTCTACATACAATCAATCATCTTCTTTTAATGGAAGCATCTCAAATGTCAATTTTAGATTGCAAATCCAAGTGCTTAACAGAGCAAATAAAAAACACAATTTGAATTAAAAAGGAAACAGAAATGCATGATGATAAAATTTGATAAAATTGATCACAAACAAAAGCTGGGAATCATAAACCTTAAAACACTGAAAATCTGTAATAAAAAGAAAAAAACACAGTTAAAACCAGTTTAGATGAGGTTAGATTTGGGTATGTTTTAACCAGTTTTAAACAAGAAGCCCTTTGTCAAGCTGAAAGAAAGAAAAGAGCATTTTCAGAGTTTACCACAGTGACACAGAAGCACTTCCAAAGCATTTGGTTCCCATCTTTTAAAACTCCTGTTAAAAGTTGTGATAGCACATCTGAAATAAAGACAAGGCAGCATCATAAACGCAGCCGACTGACCTGCTAAATTTCTGAGCTGAGCCTCCTCTTAAAGAACCATATCATCCTGCCCTTTTCCCTTTTGTGATAAATCAGAAGCCAAGGTGAGCCGCCTGCCAACACCTGGGAGGGAGGTCACTGCTGGGAAGATTAGCCAACGCAGCCTTGGTCCCCCTAGCAGAGGGAAGTGCTCCATCATTGGGATATGGGCACATAAAATCCTGACTTTATAATTGCTAGAAAATAAATACTGACCACAATGATGGCCCGCTGCAACCTTTTCTTTCCTGCAATTCTCCAATAGAATTGCAGCACATTTTCAACAATTACATGAAAATCTGTAGCTCTGCAGCACTGACATGTAGCTCCTGTAAAACAAGTTACACAACACCCAGCAGTCACATTAATCAGATTCCCCTGAGGTGATGGTTTTTTTTCCATACACTTCCTTTCAAGCCACCACTTTTCAGAACCAATCTCTAGTTCCATCAGAAGTCTGACAGCCGCCCATGGAAATAAACAAACTTTGCAAACCTCAAAGGTTGCTCCCATGTGATGAGAGGAAAACAGATAACTGGGACAGAGAGGAATGAATTTAGACCTAAAATCTGTGCTGGAAGAAACAAAACAGTGAGTGAAGTTCAAAGTACTTACAAAGCACTCTCCTTGCATTTGTGCGACGGCCCCTGTGGCAACAGGAGGGGAGTGGCAGTTTGGGGTGGGGAGGCTTGTAGGGAGGTAGTAAGAAGTTGATTCTCTCACCACCCCTTGACCTTCCACCAAAGTGAGCAGAAAACAGATGTGGGCCACACACTCCTCACTTCTCAGGGGACTCAGAACAGACGTATACAAACCCCGTCAGGCACCATCATGCCGGACACACCCACCCTGAGGTTCTTTCTTTTCCCTCATACTTACCCAGTCATGTTTTTTTATAAGCTTTGACTCTAAACTAGTATTGCAAGCTGGAATAATAAATCTACTCTGTCTTGTGTCTCTTTTCAAATATTAACACCACAAAGAGCAGTTTTAAAAAGGGGTTAATCCATCTAACAGACTTCCCCACAAAGCTGGTTAACTCTGCTTCCAGTAAACTGGTGATAAGCTGCTCAGCTCTATTAAAGTATAATAACTCTAGACGCAAGAAGAAGTTATTTTTCCTTTACTGCTTCCAGTCATATATCATTTAAAGGGGATATCATTTTCTTCTGTGCTCTAGGGCATGAATTTAGGCACCTAAGGTCATGATACACATAAACACATAGTTAAAAACATAAAACACAACACTGACATTTCATTTGGGCCTCAATACCTTATTCAGTAAGTGGTTCAGATTTGTGGGGAAAAGTTTGTCTCATGTCCACTTCAGATCTTTATCTCGCTCTCTTTCAAGTTCAAACTGTGCTGCATTTACTGTACCATGGAAAAGGGAAGCTCAACATCTTTTGCTCTTGGTTTTTGCCTATTCATCAACCTCTTCTTGATGACATGGTTAATGACAACAGATTCTAGTAAATTTCTTGTCATTAAAGTAATAAAGTAATCCTAGGAATGAGTAAAGTAATATCTGATGAGGAACTGTGCTATAGTAGAAAGTAAAAAAATGAACCGGAGCAGGTTTCCAGGTGTTTAATGGAGGTGTTACACAGGTAAATATCTCAGGAAGCCGGATCGGCCGATGATGATGATGATGGACACTTCTATCAATGGTCAGAGTCAGGAGAATCCAGGGATCGCCCCATCACCTTAGAACCACCATGAGGATCCAGAAAGAAGTGAAGTCCAAGATATTCTATGATAGGAAGAGTCAATCATTCACTATAAAACCTCCTTCATCTCCATGGAAACCAGCAGGACCTTCATGATTCATTTCAAACAAAAGCAGTCATGGGAGAACATTAGCAGAGTTTTTAGAGCAGGAATCAAACTTTTTACCACAAAACAACAACAGTAAGACATGATTTCTGATTCTGGCTGCTAGCTCCGGAGTTTCTGTCCCACAGTGATGAGAGACGTCTCATCACTGAGTCTCAGCTTTCATGTGACTCCTTGTTTGTGTGGAGAAATTTGCAGAAGCTCTAAAGTGGACAGAGCTGTTCTCATGGTTTCTACATTCACATATAACTGCTTGGGGTTTGAACTGTGTTTGGATGTTGATGCTTGGTAGTTCTAGCTGAGTTTCTCCCTATGCTGTTGCTATGCTACATGTTAGCATTGCTGCTTCCTGGTGTCTGCAAAGATTTTCTGTTCTCCACATCACATGTTCCCCCCTGTACATGACTCTTGTCAAGAAGAGGTTAATAAACTATTCTCATTAGCAGTTATGTAAACTTAGCACAAAGAGTAAGGAAATTAGTTTTGGTGGATGATGTCTCCCCTTTACTAACACCAGCTAGTGTTGTATTATACATGGTTGGAAAGTCACCTTTACAACCAGGTAGAACTTGGAAGGATGGAGCTTCTATGGAATGAGCAACACAACTAAACATGTGGGTAGTGCCACCCAGAAAATGTTGGTATGTAGATTCCAAGTCATCCATGTCATTGTAATTGTAAGAGCTTGAGTAAAGACAATTGGACTTCTATTTCTTGTTTTTTAAAGACGTTTCACCTCCCATCTGAGTCTGTAATTTCCAGACTTCCCACCAAATGAGTCACTGCAAAATACAGTGTCATCCACTGGTCAGAATATTGAGGCGAGGTGTCATCATCTTCATTTTCCTCAGTGACATGGTCTGATTCACTTGCAGCAACGATCTGGTCTCTTGTCTCAGTTTCTAGAGTGTCAGCCATTTTTCCTGTTTGTTTGTCCAGAGTCTCCATCTTTTCTCTTAACAATCCACTCCTCCCTTTCTTTATAACACTCCTGTAAGATCCTGTCATTGTTCCATATTTATTTCATACTGTGTATGAGGGGCTGGGACACCGGTTACAACTTCCTCTGCCTCCCTGCTGCACAACCTGCTCATTATTACTGCTATTCTCAGCTTTTCCTCGCTGGCTCTATTGCCTGGGGCCTGCTGTTCACTTTCCTAGCAGCAACCTGCTGCTCACCATCAACTGCAGGTCGCTGCTCTCAGCTGCTTCCCATTCACTTTGCACCTGATGTGGATGGGACCGCTGCTTGTCATCCAAACACTTCATGTTGCCAGATCTTACATAAACAGCAGAAAAGTGCATGATGGTCCGACTCTGTAGAGACTGAACGTGCTGTAATTTCTTTACAGCCAAAAATGTCTTGAATCAGCTAAATTGAAAATACTCCTTTTTTCCAGGGATTCAGCAGAGATAAAAAAAAAGGGAAGAATTTACATGGTGATGCGCTGAAGGCCCAAAAAGACGTGACAGAGTTACATACAAATAACACTAATAAAAGTTAACAAGTTTAGAGGACCTGGTTTCTTACTTAGATTTGATTTTTACTGGCACAAAAACAGCGTTTATGAATGAATGGATTCTGCTGGTTACAGGGTTTTTGAACAGTTTCTTTCATATCTACAACAAAACTAATTCAAGAAACACAGTAAACCACAGCACACCTTCACCTCCTTCCTTTAAAAGTGATGTTAGCTTGCTAGGCTAAACAAAAATGTTAAAATCATTCAGAAACCTCTGAGGAAGAACTTTCCCGCATCTCCACAAGGATGTCTGGAGCTCAGCCAGAGAAATCTTTGGGTTTTTGGCTATTCCTCCCATAACGCTCCTCCCCCTCCAGAGCTCAGTTTGACCAGGTGACCGGCTCTTGGAAGAGTTGGTTGTCTCAAACTTCTACCATTTAAGAATCTCATGTGTTCTTGGGAGCTGTGAGTCCTCGTATGAAGGGGGAATGCTTCCCTAAATCTCAGATTATCAAGAAAAATAGATGGTGAAAGAGCTGAACACTTAAATGGTCTGTATTTATATAGCACTTTTACCCAAAGCTCTTTACATTATACATCACATTCACACACTGATGGCAGAAGCTGCCGTGCAAGGCGCTCAACCACGACCCATCAGGAGCAATTTGGGGTTTGGTGTCTTGTTCAAGGACACCTCAACATGAGCTCAACAGGCCGAGGATCAAACCAGCAGCTCTTAGACTACAAGACGACCACTCTGCCCACTGATCCACGCCGCCCTTAAATTTCACACCAAAGGCTTTAATACTTGCGTTTGTGTGATATTTTAGGTTAATTTTTTAATAAACCTGAAAAAATTCTATAATTCTGTGTTTGTGTTCATTTTGTGGGAATGTAGACGGTAAGGAGAAAATAACATGTTTTTCATTTACCTGAAGGCTGTAAAATAAATGTTGAAAACTCGAAGAGGCTCTGAATACTTTCCCAATGTTCTGCATGTTCTGCACATATATATTTCATGTTTGTATATTTTAAAGATAAATGTATTCAGATGGAATGTGCATGGATTTTACAGGCAAACATCTTGGATCTGTTCTCCCTTGATATGAATATGCATGAACACATGTTGAGAGAACATGAAGAAAATAAAATAATTTCCTTCACCCACATTTTTACCAAAAATGCAAATTCTACTTCTCTAGTGGTCTTTTGTTGTTCTCAGTGGTTCTACGCATACAAGATGTAATAAGTGACCAAGTTCCCACTGCAAAAATCCCAGTTATTCCACTCCTATTGTAATATTAATAAAGAAATTATAACTATGGTAATGATGCTGAAAACAGCCTGTACACATTGTTTTGTTTTTTTTTATTAAGCAGTGAGAATAAAGTCTTGGATGCAGTGAAGCTTGGTGCAAGGGATTATGTTTAATTACAACACAGGTCTACAGTAATGAGAGTTTTTTATACTGGGTTTCCAAAGATCAGCACATGTAGAGCTCAGGATCTCCCTCTAGTGTCCGTGTTTGGAACTAAAGTCCAAGTTGTGGAGCTGCTTCCTCTGCTGTCTGTGCACAGGTTCCAGTCCAGGTAAAAAAAAAAAAAAGACAGTCAGAGATTTTAGCTTTTCCCCTGATTTTTACTCTTCAGGGACTCTAACAAACTCTTGATCCTCTCACTGGGCGGCTCCCTCCTCCTCTTCTTGTGACTTTTGACCCCTGTGACTTGTGAAGGCTGGAGTAAGGTGGCGAGACCCCAAGGTGTGATGGTTTTCCTCTGCTGGAGCAGCCAGGCACTCTCCTGACACAACACCACGAAGCGGTCCAGCTGGGTGGCGTTGACGTTCTTGCTGACGTTGAGAGAGGTTTCGAACGGGTTCTGGATGTGCAGCGGCGCCACCTCCGGCTTGTTCAGCTCTTTTCCCTGGACAGATGGATGGGGACAGGGTTGGCAACTGGAAACACATTTGTGGGAAATAGCTGCTGTAAGGGAATGTCTTATGGGTCAGGGAGGAACAGAAAAGCCTCCGTGGTGCTCTGCATGCTCTAACCCAATGGTTCCCAAACTTCTTCCCTTGGGACTTCGTTCATGCATATACTAAAATGCCATGGACCCCCTGCTCCACCCTGTGCTGGAACCATGCTTAGTTTTTGGCTTTCAAAATAAAGTTGGTCGAGTCCTGTTCTTTGTTAAAGCCAAAGTTAAATGAACAACATACAGTCTTACTTTTTTCCTTAAAATAGGAATAATTTGTGAACATTAATCACAATGGCTTTAATGTTCAAAGGATCAGGGACCCCCTGTGTTCTTTGGGGGACTCCCTTGAGGGGTCCCAGACCCCAGGTTGGGAACCACTGCTCTAACCCACCTGAAAAAGAAGGTAAAGATGAGCTTGATGGAGAATTGCTGGATAGTAAAGCAGATTTATGGCTCCAGCACCACCAGAGAAAGCTTATGGGCATGGTTCATGCCACGGTCTGCCTGCAGGCTTCCTCAGCTGTGTTAAACCTCACTTTATTTGTACATTACATTTAATGTAAAAGACAATTCAAGGTGCTTTACATAAAACCTTAGAAGCATTACGGGCTGCAGAGGAAGCATTACAAGCCTTTATCTTGCTGGAACCTCGTTTTCTTACACCGAGTAGCACATTTCATCCTCAAAACCTTTTGTTATTTTCTAATTTTATGATTCCTGTGATGTGGTCGAGGCCTCCAGCATCAGACGCAGCATTATGGATCCTCCACCAGGATTAATTGTTGGGATGTCTTCTGTACCCTGTGAGTTTCATTTCATTGACTGTAAACAAATTATTGGTGTTCATTGCCAGAAAATTCTATTTGTGTTTGGTCTGTATGTAGAACATTTTCCCAGAAGGATTGGGATTTGTCCCGGTACTTTTTCAGCAACAGAGTCTCCCTCAGCCTTCATCCTTAAAGCCCTACTTGGTTTAGTGTGCAGCATATTGCAAGTATTTGGATGTTTAATGTGGAGATTCTTCCACAGTTCCCACCTTCAAAGACTTCTCTCATCAATATTCCTCTCCCCACCACATCCATGACATTCCCACGCTTTGCAAGATAACATTAAAACAGGGATACCGAGGTCCTTGGAGATGGTTTTATACCCTTCAGATGTCTTGTTTGCTCAGAACAGCACTTCTGATGTCCTCAGACCTCCTTTGTCTTCACCGTTGGAAGAAAGGAACAAGAAATAATGTGGCTTTTTTATAACACTGAAGTCATTCATTGGCTGAATCGCATCATGTGGCCACTGACAGTTTAACACAGGTGATCATAATTCTTAATTTGTCACAAATTAAGAAATTATTTTTCCATCCAACACAGATTTAAAGGAAGCTACTACCACAGCAGTCTTTCACTTATATATATTTATTCCTCCAGCAGTTTGCGTAATAATTGTTTTATCATTTACTGTTTTTTTTAGTATTTTCACTAGATGAATATTTTTACATCAAAAATGGTGACCAGGACTGTAAATCCACTAAACTTGAAGCATAAATAAAGTTCTTGCATGTCTGATACTGTGCTTCCAAAGTACACACTTAGGATTGTACTACTATTGTGTACAAGTGGAGCAGATGGCAGAGCCCTGAATGGTGAATAAACTTTAAGGTGGATGCTCTGCAGTTCCTTTAAAAACTAAAATAGACGCAAAGAGACAGCAAGTGTAAAACTGTGGTTCTGAACCAACTCAGCTCAGAAAGTCAGTCAGTTAAGAGTTTGGTGGATTATTTCTTTGCTGTAGCAACTCTTCTTGGTAATAAATCTTATTCTGTAGAAACGTTTTGTATTTCTCTTTTAACTGAAGCCACATTTGTAAGGAAAATGCATTTGTGGGATGAGCAGCAGAGTTGAGTAGGTAGGTTACGTCCCATGAAAAACTTGCTAAATCTTCTCTGTCATTCTAGGAACACCCCGGATAATCCTACGTACCTTTCTGATATTTATGGACATCTTGCTGAATGGAAAAGTGGCGTAGAACTCAAAGAAGTCACACAGTAGTTGCTCTGAAACAAACCAAGAGACATTAAGTTTGCTTGGGGCCCTCGGACATAAGCACAGCCCGTCGACTCCGTGTTCCCATGCTCACCTAGCGTCTCCGTGTTGCTCTGAAGCTGGATCTTACTGAAATCACTGACAAACGTGCAGTTGTTCCCGTCAATCACACACTTGTCGGCGGGACCTTGAGTGGACGACAGTGAGAACATGAGTTAAATGACTGCCTTTACACAGAAACAATGGCTGTAAACAAGCCATTAGATGGAGAAGGGATGAAGAGTGAGTGGATCCAAGCGTCTGTACGTCCTTCACCAGTTGGTTTATATTTTCAGTAATGACCTTGTGACCAGTGTCATTCACCACACAGCAGTGGGTGTGGATGTTAAACTGTTTTTTTTTTTTAATAGCTGGCTGTGTAGTTGCGCGTGTGTGTGTCTGTAGGAGGAGGATGATTGACCTTCTCAGAGTAATGGACCTATAAGAGTCCAGTAAAGAGTCTGAGCTAAACAAGCTGTGGAAGAGGGCTGGGGAAGAGGAGGTGGAGTAGATTGCTTTTGGAAGACAATCATAAAGCAGTCAAGGTGACAAAGGGTGAAGCCAGAGTTGATGTCAAATCATGGACACACATGTGCTGTAGGTTCTGTATAAAGCCTCAAGTGTGTTACATTTCCAACACATTAGTTCTTGTTAATAAGAAGGTAGGTATGAGCTTAAAAGTGTGTAAGAATTACTGACATCTAGTGGTAAAGATGGGCAAAGCAATAACTTCAAATGCCAAGTTGAGTTGTAAATGTGCGGTGGCAGACATAGGTTAAGGTCAAGTTTATTCGTATAGCATATTTGAACAACACAACAACAACAAGTGCTCTAAAAGTAAACATGTTTTCACCTGAGTAGATTCAGTGGCCTCAGGTGCAGCAATGACTGCTCCACAGGTAACTACTTCAACATTGTGTATGTGTGTGTATATATATATATATATATATATATATATATATATATATATATAGGTACATTAAGCCACCTGCTCCCATTTCTCTCACATACAGTTCATTCGGCTTTCCCAGCTGAACGCAAACCACCACACTTACTTCTACCCCCAACTACGCTGACCATGTTGGAGTGGTTTTTTTTTTTAACTTTTCAGCATCGTTTTGTCAAGAAAAAGGAAAAAAGCACCCTGTGAAACATCTAACAACCTTTTAAAAAAAAACTTAATTATTTTCTAATAAAGTGATTAACATCTGTCCTGTGCTTTGCTGCAAGAACAGAAAGGAAGACCTTCTATTCCACCTCTGAGATAAATACATAACGTGTGTCACAGCTGATATAAACACGTATGAAATACCTCAAATTACCAGCCACTGGCTTCAAACATCATCATAGATGTTTGTCACATTTCTTTCTGATATTCAGCGATAATACAGGGATTTTGAGGCTCTATTTCTGACGTAATCAGCATTTAATCCGGCCATTTTAGTCTGGTTTAAAATTGCAACATCTTTATTAAATCTAAGGAATGACCTGGAGGAAGGAGATTTGCACTTCAGTTCAAATTTTTTTTACCAGCAAAACGGTTTATAGTTTATTTTATCTGATTATTTATTGCTAATATGAAATGCACAGTAATTATAAAATGTGCCTGTAAAGTAAGAAGCAAAGCCCTCAGATATTCCCTTCCAAAATGGTTAATCCAGTCCCTCAGTTGGAAGGGCTTGTGCCCCGTAGGCCATCAGCTGTGCATGTTGGCAAGTACCTGCAAGGTCCTGGAGGTGGTCCAGTGTGGGGATTATGGCAGGACTCCTCTTCTGCAGGAAGAACAGCACCATGATGGTGAGGGAGAAGTTGGTAATCCACGCCCCAGGAATGGTGCTGGTGATGCCGTGAGCTCGAGCCCAGCAGCGCACTGTGAATACCAGGTTACGCACCCGTGGGTCTAACTCTCCATACAAGTACAGCAGCTCTGTGCTCTTCATGGCCACTCTGTGGAGAACACACAGGAAGACAACTCCCACTAACTGCTACCATCCTGTCTGCAGAACATTAACACAAAGTTGAAGAATTTTCTATTCAAGATTTTCTGACTGCCTTTAATCTAAATAACAAGATGTTCAAAGAGCCCATATCATGTTTTTCTGGCTTATCTGCAGCACTGAGACGATGCATTAAATGTCAAGTATCAACATCTTTATAGCAACCTGGCCACTATCACGTCGTGATTCCCAGATGTCCTCGAATGATCAAGTTTTCCAGGCAGTGCACCTGAGCTAAAGCTCCCACATTATCTACTGAAGCCATCTTAAAAGTTGATGTTTTTGTCAGCTGTTCATGCTTATTTAAATACAACACAAAAATCATGGGTACTCTAAAGGAAAAAGCAGCTAAGGAAATAATGGTACTTTCAGTAGAGGGTGTCTACTTCCTAAAGCCAAACTGGGAGCTGGTTCCACAAAGAGGGGTCCGATAACTGAAGGTTCTGACTCCCATTCTACTTTCAGAACCTCTGGGAACCACCAGTAAATATACAGTCTCAGAGTGAAGCTCTGATAGAACTCTGAGAACTTTAAGATCCAATGGAGATGGGTCACTAGAAGAAATTAAAATTCAACAGGGAGCCGATGAAGAGAAGATAAAACTGGAGAAACGTGATTTCCAATGATAATTTTCATTTTTGTTAAGAACTTTTTCTTAAATAAGGTGTTGCAGTAGAGAAACATTTTATATTCAGCATTTGTTTAACATTTCACCAAACAAACAGGCTAAAAAAGTCTTTTTTCTTTTGCATGCATGAAATCTGCACTGTATCTTTCACCTTCTCTAGACTGCTGTTTGCTTTTTCATTTAGTTATTATGATTTTTGCACATCTTTTCACTTATTGTGTGTCTTAATATTTCATTGTTTCCCTATTTGTATTTCTTTTTATATGTTCTAATAGATAAAGCACATCAGGTTGCTATTATGTATAAAATGCACTATTTAAATAAACTTGCTTTCCAACAGAAATGCAGGTCATAATTAGTTTCTGACTTTTAAATCTCTCACAATTTAGTCAAATACCATTAACTGACTACACTTCTAAAGAAAAAAGAACTTAATGATCAATTCATTTCATTTAATTAAAATATATTCAGTTAAATATATATATATATATATATATATATATATATATATATATATATATATATATATATAATTAAAAGTAATTACATTCATTTAAATCTCTGAAATGTCTGAAGTGGCAGAATAAAGTAGTTTAAAAGATGAAATCCTGGAAAGCTCTGAACATCAGGTTCCAGCTGATTAAAAGATTTAATCCGGATAAAAGTTATCTGGATTTGGGAATGCCATTTTTTACTCACCAGGATCATGCCATCTGTCTTATTTTATCCTGGATTTTCAAAGCAACATTGAATTGGATTACTCTGCTCCAGATACAGACTTTCCAGGATTATCAAAGCTGGATTAAAAGTGCTCTAAATGTGGCTTTAAATATTACAGCCTATATAAATAATAAGGAAGAATATTAAGGGCTCACTCTAAGATTATATTTGAGAAGACAGAAAAATCAAATACTTAAAAAATAGAGATTTTTGTTATTTTCCTTTAACCAGCCATCTGACCAATGAAAAAATCTGTTTTCACAAAATATATTTAGAGTTTTATTTTAAATCACAACTAATAATAAATTTCTAAAAGAAAGAACATAAAAATACATTAAATCTCTTCATTCGTGACGACAGCAGCTTTGTGAAGCGGTGCTTTTAGAGGCAGATCTCAGGTCTGCTTTGGTTTGCTGTAACTTAGCGAGTGATTTCTTCCTCTGCTAGAGAAATCTGCATTTCTGCTCTTTCAGTTTCTCGTGTAAGAAGCAACTTGTAGGCATCATCATGTCTGGCTGGTAAAGAAGTCTATGAGCATCTTTTCTGAGGTCCTGTTACCCTGACAACTAGCCCTCCCCGCAAGGATTCTTCCTCTATCTAAACTGTTTTTTTAATGGCTAAACAAACCAATTGCAAATTAAAACTGAATGTGTGCATGAACACCGCTTGATACGTTATATTATTTGACCAGTTTTAAGTTAGTTTTATTACATTTTGCTCCTGGAGTCTACAATGACTCCACCCTTCTCCTGGGATAGAATTATTCCATCATTTTTGGATCACATGTGTCCCAGTCATACCTAAAAACGTTTGATTCTGATAAAAACCAAAGTTGGATCACATGATCTAATTGGATTACAGAATCCCTAGAACCACCAGCAGAGAGCAGCAGCTGGTAACAGCGACTGAATGACGTGGAGTTACTTCAATTTCCTGTTACACACAAGTGGTTTATCACCCATGCTGACTCCCTATTAAGCCCTTATTCTCAGCTGAACCATCTCTAGTGAATGCCCAACTCTAAACCCTGACTCTAAAACTGAGTCTTAACCCTCAAAAATCCCTTATGCCTTCAGGACAAAACTGAGAACCCAGCGTTTGCAGGAAGTCCCCATAACTTAGTGTCCAGTCAGGTTTTTGTTTCTTATCATGAGATAAACCGATGTGTGCTTCTCAGGAAGGAAACCGCTGTGCTTCAAAGAGCTCGGAGCGAGATATGAGAAGAGTTCCCCACACACACACCCACCCACACAGGGTGGTTCCACTTCATTTCCTTAGAAACTGCAAAGTGGTTTTCAGTTGATCTGGAAAAGAAGACGTGACAAACGAAGCAAACAAGCCCCCACCTTCGGCCATCCTGTTCGGTTTCACTGTGGCGAGTAACTTCTGCAGCAACTTCCTGAGAATCTGGTTTCAGTTTGGGGCTTTTGATACGCAAATGCGGCCAAAATTGTACTTAGAAGAGTTTTCTGGGGCGAGAGGCTTATGACCAAATTAAAACTGACATTTCAGGACGTGACCCTTTGACTGTATGAAACTGCTTGACCTATTTATTTGAAAACACTGCTTAACCTGGACCAGGTTGGTATCTTAACATGTGGTGTGCATGAAGCGTGTACCTGTTATTAGCCGTGAGGTCACACTGAAAACCAGACGGCTGGTGGGCAAAACGGAGCAGTGGGCACCGGGCATTGAGAATCTTCTGCACACCAACACACCCAGGCCCGAAATGGTCCACACTCTCCCCGATGACAGACAGGATGCTCTGGGTAACGGCCCGCTCTGAGTTGGCCCGCTTCATCTGGTACTCTAAGAACAGACCTGATTTAGGCTGCACACACACAAATACACACAGTTGAGATGTCTAATCATTCTGATTGTTATCTAATGCAAAAACATTCATATGTTTTAGCATTTCCAAATATTTATAACATGTATGGACTAAAATGCTCCCATTATTTGTTTGTTTGATCAGCAACACCAAAAATGATTACTACCTTTACATTCCAGCCACTGATGCTGTCCAGGTCCAAGAACATGTCCAGATCACAGCCAAGTTTTCCAAAGCCGTTTACCGATGAGCCGAATGGTTTGATGGAGCATTCTGGAAAATAAGCAGCAGCAACGTCTTTGAGCAGGGAGCAGACGAGGAAACGCAGCCTGCTGTTCTCCTCTGTAAGCTGATGGATCTCTGTCAGGGAGATTATCTGCCTGTCTACCTGGGAGGAAAGGAAGAGACAACCCATTGTCAACAAATCCTTTAAATCCCATCTAAAATGAAATACGGTGTCATTTCGGATGTTATGACCCAAATGCTTACACTCTCCTCTCTGGACAGCCTCTGGATGAGCTCGTTAATGGGAATGGTGGTTTGTGGCTGGCACTTAAGTCCTGACTGTTGGTTTGATGAGTCCACCAAGCTGAGGTTTCTGAGTGACAGTAGTCTGGATTTAAAAGGCAGCATGGCTTCATGGCTGCCGCTGGGGATGGCAGCTGTGTCAAGTACAGAGGAAACACATTCCCGGCTGGCAAACTCCACAACTGCATACGTGCCCTGGAGAGAAACACAAAAAACTTCATCAGTGGTTTAATGTAATCCTACCACGGCTGTAAATACTTGTTAAAAAGTTAAATAACTTACATAGGTTTCATAAAAGAAGTGCTTTTTAATGTCTCCGTGCTTTGATAAAAACTTGAGGAACTTTTTCTCATTGGTCCTTGACTGGCAGCTGATGAGGACAGACCTCTCGGCCTGTTCTTGTCTCTCCACCAGGAAAGTGTTCAAAGACTTGCGTTCATCCTTTTCATCTACTGATGGGGCAGCAGACAAGGAAGACACACATGCAAAATACAAGAAGTTTGCATTCACTCATCACTGACATGAATGTTGGATATTATTTGGTGGTGCTGTCATTCATTTAGTCAAATAAACTATATAATTGGTTAGTGGAAAACATGGAATTGGATTTCAGACTGGAGTTCAGTTAAAATACACTGGCACATATTCCACGGTTTAGCTCAAAAATTTAGTAATGTCATCCCAAAGGATTAAGGTATAGTGTGTAAAATTGACTGACATCTAGTGGTTGAGATGGACACAGAAATAACTGGCTAAAATTTTTCTTGACATAAACGTGTTTTCATGTGTGAGTGGATCCAGTGGCTTCAGGTGCAGCGATGACTGGTACAGGTAACTACTTCAACATTGTGACCATGTGTACTGTCTTCAAACGATGCTCTAGCTCCTGTCAAACAAAGACTGTACTGCAGTTTTAAAGCTTCATACATAGTTGTTCGTCCTTTCAAAGCCACCGTAGTGAAAACAGTGGCACAAACATGGCAGCTCCCATGTTTGTGGACTCATGGCAAGAAAATACAAACGGCACATTATAAGAAAATAAAAATATAACAGTTGTAATTAGTAAATACACTGAGTGGCTGTAGCTCAAGAGGAAGAGCAGTCGTCCACCAACAGTAAAGTCGGTTGATCTTTTTCTGGCTTTCCCTGACTATTTGCCAAAGTGTCCTTGGACAAGACAGTGAACCCCACACTGCCTCCCGATGTGCATCAGGATATGAATGTGTGTGTGATTGGGTGAATGTGACATGCAGTGCTAAGCAGAGGTCCCCAACCCTGGTCCTCAAGGCCCAATATCCTGCAGGTCTTAGATGTTTCCCTGCTGCAACACACCTGATTCAAATTAAATGGCTCTCTGGCAAGCTCTGCACAAGTCTGATATTAAGGCATTAATTTAAATCAGGTGTGTTGCAGTAGGGAGACATCTAAGACCTGCAGGATAGCGGGCCTTGAGGACCAGGTGCTATATAATTACAGTCCATTGACCATTTAAAGTGATTGGATACCAATACAAACACAGATATAGCTGCACAGTGGTGTGTTGGATAGCACCGCAACCTTTTTGTGTGGAGGTTGCATGTTCTCCCTGTGTGTGCATGGGTTTTCTCTCCAGGTACGAGGTAAGACATGCATGTTGGGTTAACTGATGACTTTTGGATTCTCCTTTAGGTTTAGAATGAGTGGCTGTTTGTCTCTATGTGTTGACCCTTTGATGGACAGGTGACCCGTCCAGGATGTGCCCTGCCTCTGCCTGCTAATTGCTGGGATAGACTACAGCTTCCCCACGACCCAGAATTGGAATACACGGTATAGAAAATGGATAGATGAGGAAACCTGTTTTTAAATGATATGTTAACATTTTCTGTCAGCGACCTTTGATTGTTACACACTGTACCTTTAACCCTTCTTTAACATTTTCATGGTCAGTTTTTAAATTTATGTTCGTTGTCTTTCAGTACATTTACCAGATGCTTACAAGGCGGTAAAAAAAATCCATTTGTTCATTTAACCAAAACAATCATTTCAGAGGTTAAACACACGTTAGTTTGGCTTCTCAAATGCGGGCAATCACTCCCAAAAAACATGGTATGGAGTCTTCTGTTGATTAATTAAATCTGGAGCAAAACTGGCTTTCATTATTTCATCTGTTTTGTGTCAGCTTTAGAAATGACTGTTTACTTTCAGATTTGTTCCCAGAGACTTTACTAAACTGGTAAAAATGAGCATGTGTTGTTCCTTTTGGTTAGAATCAGTTTGATAACTGAACTTAGGTGTATCTAAAACTGAAGATGCATAAATATATATGACAGCTCTCAGACATAATACTTGGAGCAAAAACATTATTATCACTTAATATGATATACCTGGTGGCTGGAGACCTCATTTCAACATCGCCTTGTTGACTAGAAAGCGGTATGAATTAAGTTTAGCTTGTTGGCTAACTTGTCATAAACATGTCATACTGACCAGTTTGGCCTCTCCCACCTGCTTCTACCGGCGCGCGGGCAGCGTCCGTTACAAACCCTCTGGGAAGAAATGTGTTAACTTTCTGTAGGTAATTCACAAGGTTGCTTCTTTCCCTCACACGCAATCTGAACATGTTATAGGAGGACGCCATTGCTTGTATAAAATCAAGCGACAACGCGCGTGCGCAAAGATGCGTCTACGGAAAGCGAGATGACCAAACAGTACAAACGGTCGCAAAACAAAAACAAAAAAATAAAAAATTTTTTGGTTTGATTCATATTGGTGTTAGCAATTATATAGTTAACTCTCATTTGGATAAAAGTTGTTTTTTACCAAATGTATTTATTGTGTTGTTCTGTTGCGTTTTACATAAACGAAAACTATTTTCCAGCCAGGAAAAAAATCCTACTTTCTATATCAGAAAGTAAAGAGGAAACCGAAACCTCTCAAAACCAAAGCGTTGGCAGGTGACATCAAAACACCCTTTCACCTTTCATCTTTATTTACTTGTTAAAGCTGCCGGAAAAACATAAACTCTTACTCCTGTCAGCAGCGAGTAGATTCACGAGCGACCAAAAAGGCAAGCATTTATGCTTTATTCCTCTGTTTCTTGTTGCATTTTAATATTCTGTATTGTATGCTTGAAAATGAACAAATAAATTTTCCATATGCAGCTATTCTGAACCAAAATAAAGACTGTGGCAATTAAATGTAAGTAATTATTTTTCCATTTGTTTTATTTACCTATTTATTTATTTTCAATTCAACATGCCATGATTTATCGAGGGCTCTGCGTGATGCATGGCAGCCCCTAATATAAGTATTATGTTATTTAATGTCATTTATTACTATATGCATCAGCAGTTAATGATTTATAGCTGTGGAGAAAGAAAAGAAAAAAACTTAATGCTTTATTGGGTTTCCCCATCTGTACTGTGAAACCCTGCTCATTTGCCTGGAAAACAGTCCTGTGAAGTCCCGCCCAGCTGGGAGGTTCAGTCAGCTTCATCAGTGTTTCGGGGACGTGTCAGTCCTCAGTCAAGAAATGTCTGATCACTGATCAGCCGTCTACGTGACTTTTCTGATGTTTGATTTTAGACCCAGCTGGACAAACGTGGCTTCGAGATGGATTACAAATATAATACCGGACTAGAACTGCTGCTGGCTCACATGGATGTAGAGGATATTATCAACGCCGCTGAAACTCTGTACCAGCTGGAGGAAGAGGGAGGCTTGTCCTTTGATGAAGAGGGTCTCTCACAGGAGGATCTGGATGAAACCGAGGAGACAGGCGAGATGGTTGACTTGGGAAGTGAGCAAAAGGAATACGATGATGGGGTTGGTGGTGTTCGGTACGGGACAGTGGCAGACCTCCTGTCCTTTGTAAACCTCCTGTCCAACATGCAGGCAACGACCCTGCAGCACCTTCCTGAAGAGATGGGAGTTCTCCTGAGCAAGGTGGGATTTTTCATTTAGTGCTACCACAAAGTCACCATACTTGTGTGTATATACAGGACTCCAGACAGAGTTAGTAGACTCATCGGTGGTAAAGTAAATTATTGTAGTGTCGGGTTTACATTCATCTTGTTTTTGTTTTGTAATGATTTGGGACTTAATTTTTTAAAATCATGTCTTCTTTGGGTGAATTTTCATATCATCTCTGATTCCTAGCTCATTCAGGAAGAGACTAAACTTTGTTTTGTCAGACACCTGGCATAACTTGTTTCTTTAAAGGAAGTTTCATACCTTTGGTTTCCTCAGACATTTTTTTCAAAAAGTCTTCCAAAAAACCTTGTAATGCAGAGTCCATAGTGATTATGTTAAGGGCTGTCCGAGTGTGGGAAAGTATCTAAACTGAGCAAACGTTTTTGACTTTCCATAAAAAAAGTTCCCGGTGTGAGTCTATGTTGTGGACTTTCTATGGCAAGTTTGCATTTTCTTCCCGTTTAATTAGAATATTCCAACTTCCTCCCACATTCCAAAAACATACATGCTGGGTTAACTGGTTTCTAAGTTTTGTTATTTGTGTCTGTGCTGAACCTGTGGTGAACTGACAGTCTATCCAGGATGTATTTTTGTTTGCAGTCTGAAGCCCTTTAAGTTAAAAATTCTCCTAAACTTTTATATTATCACCCCAGTAAAGTCTTGCACAGTTTTTTTTTTTCTTTTCCTTTATGTGAGCCTTTTCTCTTTTTAAGCAGAACTTGGCTGTTAAAAAAGGTCGCTACAAGATCAACATGGACGTGCTTCTCTTTCCATGGAAACTGACCTACAAGCATTCCAGCTCTGGCCTCGTGCCTAAGGGCTCATTCGGGAAAGTCCACTTAGCTCAGGACACCACCACAAGGAAGCGAATGGCCTGCAAACTGGTGAGTGTTGCTGAGTAGAAACTGCAACATGCCTGACTTTGTTAAACTTTAACTCTGCATTAAGTGTCAAATATCTTCTCTGCTTGTGTTACAGCTCAAATACTGTGTTTTCTATAAATATACGTCGTGACATTTTTCATTTCAAAGAGGAACAGTGCTTAGTGCACGTGATTAAAGGCCTATTTCTGCTTAAAAACTGAGCCAAGATTAGGGCAAGAATGGAAATTTAACATCAACTTCCCACATTCGGTTTTTTTTCTGGTAGTTTGAACAAAGATAAATAAAATGCCTCCCTCTTCACAACATGTTGTGTAATTTCTTATGTACACAGGGTGGTTCACCACATCTTTAGATGAAAAACATTGACAGATGAGGAAGGAGTAGTTTCCTGTCTTGTTCAGTGTTATCTTAGTATCATGTTGATACACTGCCGTGGTTTAGGGGAAGACTTACTGGTGCCAGTTTACAGCGTGTGCTTGGCATATGAGTCATGATAAGCATTTCAGCTGGATGACAGTGAATAAAGTCAATACACTTACATTATGCAACAAGCAAACTTATAAGGAAAAGCTTAGACTGGTTTCAATATGTCCAGCAGATATTTTATTTATCTAATCTGCTCCTCTTCCTCTCAGATCCCCATTGAGAACTTTAAAGCCGCCGATGTAGAGTTCCAGGCCCGCTTCCGGCACGAGAACATGGCCGAGCTGTACGGCGCCGTGCTGTGGGACCGAAGCATCCACCTGTTCATGGAAGCCGGTGAGGGCGGCTCAGTCCTGGAGAAGCTGGACAACTGCGGACCCATGAGGGAGTTCGAGATCATCTGGGTGGCCAAGCAAGTCCTGCGGGGCCTGGAGTACCTGCACTCCAAAAATGTCATCCATCACGACATCAAACGTAAGAGAGGGAAGAAAAGTGGTTTTCTAACAAGCGGCCATGAGCTTGTGCAAAGGGTTCAGGAAATGATGTAATGGAGCTTGTGCCTTCTGTACGTCAAAGTTAACCCCACAGACAGATCAGAAAAAAAAGTGAAGCACTCAAAACAAGCCACCAAAATGTGGAAGGCTGAGTGTTTTATGAGAAGCTTCCCAGAGAGTTAGGTCACTCTGGCAATAATCTGATAGCTAATGAGTCGCTTCTCAAGAACTACAGAAGGTGGAGCCCAGCTGAAATTTGATGTGAGGTACTTTCACGTCGGTTGAAACCTCTTGGCCTAAAGGTTGGCTGCAGTCTGGAAATCCCAGCTGGCTTCTGGTGGACTTGCAGGCCTCAGAGAGGAAAATAAGTTACGTTAAAGGCCAGTCTGTCCCTCCATACATGTCATTTTGGTTTGTGGTATTTCTTCCTTTAAAATCCAAATATGTTATTATGTTTCAGTGAGGTTTCAGTAACAAGGATGAGCCTTTTGCTAATAAGCTTGGTACCTAAAATCTCTAACTTTAAGCCCATGATGAGCTTGACTAACTCGCAGCCCCTGTTTTTCTCTCAGCCAGCAACATCGTCCTCATGTCGGACAAGGCGGTGCTGGTGGACTTTGGTTTGGCCGTGCAGATGACTGAAGACGTATACAATCCCAGAGACCTCAGAGGAACAGAGGTAAGAGAAATAAAGCAGACACAAGCTTACAGGATGCAAGCATGAGCCTCTCATAAAGGCAGAGTTCTACTTCTGCTCACTCCTAATCAGTGCTTCCTGTTCTTCTTTCTGTTTCTAATTGATGTGAAGTGTGTGGGTTCACTAGAAAAGTCTGCAGCTTTGTTGAGTCTGACTCAGGTTAGATTTCCCCAGGGAGTTCAGCAGATAAGTATTCATATTTATCAGCATTTGACTAAATTTCTGAAGTATGGAATGTAGAGAAGTTGAGGTCAGTGATAAAGAGAAAGATCAAAGCTTGTTTAGGTTGGGAAATAAATATTTTTTGGATTAATCCCAGTCAATTCCCATAATGCATCATCCTTGCTTTTCCTTTTTTTTGACCTGTTTGTCAGATACAGTGTTTTGTGCATTCATCCTTGAACTCTCATGGCTTTCATGGTTTGTGGAAAGTCCCAGTGCAGAGACCCAGTAGTAATAATAAAAGAGACAGAGCCTGCAAACATGCTGGGCACAGACTGGAATTTCCAACGTAGAAGAGCTCTGCTGGTGTGTTTACTCTTTACTCTAAAGGCCTACACACTTCTGCACTCTGTTTACCTTGACACACACAGAGTGGGTCTAAAGGTTAGCTTGTTTGTTGTTGAAAGCCCTGTTTACTGGAAGAGGATGTTTCCTGTTTGTGGCATATTTAACACGCAGAAATTTAAAAGACTTCAAATAAAAGAGGGACTTCTTTGTCTGATCATTCTGTCATTCCAAGCTGTAGCAAAATGACCTGCATTTCATGTAGTTTTCTATTTCTTTACTACAGATGTACATGAGCCCAGAGCTGGTTCTCTGCAGAGGACATGACACCAAGACAGATATTTACAGCCTCGGCACCACCATCATTCATATGCAGACTGGCAGTCCTCCCTGGGTCAGGAGGTACCCACGCACCGCCTATCCATCTTATCTCTACATTGTAAGTCATACTAATTTTTACTAGTTTTTATTGATCCAGAGATAGCAGTATTACTGTGTTGCACTGTTATCTTGCTTATAGTTTTATTAAGTAAAATCTTTTAACGGTTCCTGGATTATTTTAAAAGAAAGTTCTTGTAGGTTATTCTGGTTATGACGCCTCTTTTCCAAGTGTTGTATGCAAATCCATTCCTTAGTTACTCATCTCTATGTTGATGATTTCAGTTATATTATGCCAACATTTGTACTGACATAATGGAAAGTTTATGTCTTTCACAAAAAATATTACAACCCCAGTTCCAAAAACGTTGGGATGGAGCTTCCATGATGCTCCAGATGTTTAGTATTGGTGAAAGGTCTGGACTGCAGGCAGGCCAGTTCAGCAGCCAGACTCTTCTCCTGTGAAGCCATGCTGTTGTGATGGATGCAGGATGTGGTTTAGCATTGTCTTGCTGAAATCTGCAAGGTCTTCCCTGAAAGAGACGTTGTCTGGATGGGAGCAGATGTTGCTCTAAAACCTCCATGTACTTTTCAGCATTGATGGAGCTTCACAGATGTGGAAGCTGCCCACGCCATAGGCACTAATGCAGCCCCATCCCATCAGAGATGCAGCTGTTCACCTGTCCACTGATAACAAGCTGGATGCTCCCTCTCCTCTTTAGTCTGCAGGACACACCGTCCATGCTTTCCAGAAACTAGTTCACATTTTCATCCAGGTTTCCACTTTGCCTCAGAGCACTTTGAATGAGCTTTGGTCCAGAGAAGACGGCGCTGTTTCTGGATCCTGTTCACATCTGGCCATTTCTTTGCATGATGGAGCTTTAACCTGCATATATGGATTTCAGGGTGAACTGTGTTCACAGACAGTGATTTCTGGAAGTCTTCCTGAGACCATGCAATGGTTTCCAGTAGAGAATCATGTCTGCTTTTAATGAAGAAGATCCCCAGCATCCAACATTATCCCATGCATACAGAGATTCCTCCCGCTGCTCTGAATCTTTTGATGATTGTCACCAACTGAGCATGCAGATGTCAGAAAACTGTCTTGAAATATTTCCACCACAGTTGCTAATACATCAGATTTCAGGCTTCCATTATTTAGTGTTTTATTATAGCAGACAGAGCTGCAGTCAACACAGCTCATAAAAAACAAAATATTTTAAATCGTGACACACTTTTCTGTGACCTTTTCAACATCCTTTAGAGTCCAGATTGTCAGAAGATAAGATGACATTCAGCACTGTGTGACATTTGGCACATTTCATCAGTCCATGCTTCTGTTTTTACATACGTAACCTTCCATTACACGCTTCTTTGTTTTCAGATGGTGTTGTTTCTGTTTTAGAGATGATTATCAGCTGTTTTTTTTTTTTTTCCTTTTTGTGACAGTTGCTCACTTCCTCATGAAACCACTGTCATGGAGAAGTAATGTTTCACAAAGATAAAATCACTTCTTCCACAGGCACCGAGCATCTGTTTCACTTGGTTTAACCTTTTACCGAGATAAAATAAAGTTGGTTGTATTGTCTATATCACATCTCATCCTCACCAGGTCCACTGAATCCCTCTGCAGCTCACCACAGGCAGCTCAAAAACCACGCATAAAAAACAAGTCATTAATATATTTAGGTAAAAAGAAACATAGGCAAATTGTGATGATAATAATAATAATTAACCCAAGAAGGTCGGCTGTCCGTCAGATTCCAAACAATAATTATATATTTTGTTCTAATGTTACTGTTATAACTAATAATCTGAATAATGATGCTTTATTTTGTGGGTCAGTGAGGCCTAGCACCCTCATATGGACACGAAATCCTTGAATTCCCTTCAAAGTGAGTTTTATTTTACTGTTTCCCATCAGATCTACAAGCAGGCCCCTCCTTTAGAGGACATACCAGAGAACTGCAGCATGGACATGCGCTCCTTTTTGGAGCGAGCCTTGGAGAGGAATCCCACACTGCGGAGCTCAGCATCTGAGCTGCTGAAGGATGGAGCCATCAATCCACCCAGGGAGGATCAGCCACGCTGCTGGAGCCTCGACTCCGCCCTGGAAGAGGCCACCCACACCTTGTCACGCCAGCAGAGCCAGCACCATGACACCATACAAGGTAAGGACTGATTATAGCAGCTGAGATTAGGATGTTTTCTGTCATCAGTTATAGAATGAAGGCTGTATTTTAATATGCACTCCCTTTTCTCTGCAGAATCGTCTCTTTACTCCGAAAGTTCTGGTCACATAAGAAGGAATGGATCATTGTACATTGACCTTGGAGCTTTGTCAGGTTATGGCAAACTGTCAACAGGGCCCTCGCCCCAGAATATGGCTGTCACCTAACTGCATAACACCAGTAATGAAGCTTCAGCTTCTTTGAGTTAAACCGATGGACAAATGCTACATGGCTCATAAATAAAGTGAAGGATGCCTGGGAATCACAGACTGCATATAAAATATATCTGTTAGAGTACACTTTAGTTTCCCAACTGGTTTCCTAACTGGTCCCACAGACCACTCAACAAGCTTTTACACTAAACCACATTCATAGAGCTTTTAATACTGTAGTCTTTTTCTTTATCACACACCATCACTGACCATCCACCTGGCAACCACTCCCCCACCCCAGTCCTCCTATATTTGTGCATCCTTAGCTCTGAAAGAAGGAAATTATCCAATAAAAAAATGACTGATGGAAAATGGATGGATGGAAAATGAACGTTATGTGAAGGAAGGGAAGTCAGCTGGAGCAAGCCTCCAGAAATCAGCTTGTGTGTAAATATTAGTACCTGTGCTGGAAATGGATTGAACAAGCTAAGTCTGAAATGGACAACACTGCAGGATAGTGATTGTATATTTTAGCTTTTAAAATGTAAGCTATCTATTTAAGTATGTGTGCATTGCACAGACATGTTCTGTATGATTTATAGTTCTTTATGGACCTCCTGTTAATTCCTGTGGAATACTAATAACAATGCTGTGCTATGCAAAGGAAACTTCTGTAGAAAGAATGTCTGATCTGCATTGTGTACATCTTGTAATGTGATTTAAGACTAATTTACTTAACATTTTCTTGTCTTTAATTCTATTCATTTCATTGTAGTACAATTATAATCCAATTAAAACCAATTAGCTAAGATAAGCTAGGTACTTTGCTATGATGCGTGGTGTATTGATATTGTCAAGAAAGTTTTGTAACAGCACTTAAATACACAATAAAATGTGTTGTATCATATTGCATCAAAAAATCAGCGGATTGAATTGACTTTTCAGTGTGTCTTTGATATGCATTGGTCTCTTTTGAAAGTTCAGAGATGACATGAACAGGCAAATGGAGCTTGTCCATTGCATCGTTTATCTGTAAAACAAACTCACCTTCAGCTCAAAAGTGTTCTAGAAGTACTACCAATATGAGTACTGGATAGTATCAGTTACATGGTACCACCTACAGTGGTGGTACCACCTACAGTGGAACTAAAGAAAAAGAACAAGCTGTCATAACATTTCATGTAATGGAACCAAGCAGCAACCTCCACCGGTAAAATGTGAAGCCTATGTGAAGGTGTAAAAATTGCAGTTCACCCCTCTACCACTTAGGGGCAGAGTAAATCCCCATAGACTCTCATGTTAAAAAGACCAACTTTACAGCAAAAATAAGCACGTTTAAAGCCTGGCACAAAAAAAAAAAAACATTTTAGGATTAATAGGTCAAGTTTACCTTCTTGACAAATTTGTCTGAATGAAAGCAGCATGAAAATCCATTTCATAGTTCACTTAGCATTTAAATTTGGACCAAATCCAGCTCGAACATCACTAAAACAGAGCTAAACAATGGGCAAGGATTTGATATTTCCTCTCTTTAAAGGGTAAAGTGGCTGAATTCTAATACTTCATCATATAATTCTGCTTGAATCATGTCTAAAAGAAACAACATGAAATATTTTATCAGCTACAAAAAATGTTTTATTCTACATGCAAAAATAAATTACAGATGAAATGAAAAATATTTATCCTGGAGGGACATTTCAAGAGATAATGTTTTTTCTAAATATAAAGATAATGATAATATGTTGCTCTCTTTAATAATTTGCTTTCAAGATCATTTTTTCTCGTTTTGAAGATAAATCTCCAGCTGCATATTCTTTAATATTTTAGCTGCAAAAGGCATGGAACTGACTTATCACAAACCTCTCAACTACAACACTTAAATTTAGCCACGGGGAGTGTAACTACTGCGTTTGCATGAAGAAAATCAAAGGGCTTGAAATGTCTATAAAAGATTTTGTCCATTTGCATTTTCGAACTAACTCTTCCTCTTTCTGAAAACACCATGAGAGTGGGTGGTGAGGTCTGAAGGGGGTTTCCTCTGGGTGATGCTGATCAGACTTTTATGCACCAGCAGCTTCACCTCCAGTCACCAGTCTGTCAAACTCCTAAAGTTTGCAGACAACACCACCCTCATCTGCCTCATCTCCGGTGGGGATGAATTTGCCTACAGGAGGGAGGTTCCTCATCTGGTGACCTGGTGCAGCAGAAACAACTTGGAGCTCAACACTGTTTATGTTCCTTTTTTTGTGTGTGTTCTTTTTGTTCTGTTTTCTTGTTTTTGCACCACCACCCAACACAAATACTTTGTGTACAAACTTACTTTTAAATGAAGTCCCATTCTTATTCTGATTATGGAAGCTGTACCAGTCCAATGCTGCCATCTGCTGGTAGGAATAGACATTACTCCCTCTCAAGTACTGTTGATGAACACCAGCCAGTATTAAATATCACTTCTATTACAAAATGTTTGGTGTGAATCTGTCTTTTGGCTTTTATTTCTCAATCTTTAGGGCTTTAAATCAGCAATAAATAGACATAATTTACATAGCTGTGGGTTAAATGCTGTTTCTTTTTCAGACTAGAATAAAATCTAACTTAATGAATTTAATGCTTTTAATGCTTTAAGTGTAGTTAAACTTCATGATCCAATATTTTGCACTGACACACACACCTACACATATTAGCCTCACATGCTTACTGGAAAACAGCCTCATTATAAGGACCTCATTATATTACTGCTTGTTTACTATGTTTGTTACCAGAAGATTCCACTAGAGGGCACAAAAGATTATAGGAAAAGTAAATCTTTTTAATATGAGGTCTTTATTTGGCCCTTTAACTAAATGTAACAAAAAATTACCACATTTTTTTCTTTTTTGGGGGGGGGGGTATTTACCATGTATTACCATGTGATATGTCAAAATCCTGGTATCTATTAGGGATTTAAACAATACTTTTACCATAAAGGGATGCAAAATGTCACAGAAAGTGTATGTATCAAATATCTCCAGCTGCTCTCTATTGCATTTGTAATTATGGTAGAAAAAAAAAAATGACAGAAGCTGTACTATAGATGGTATGTAAGGACCCTAAACTCAGCACAGTTTCTTGTCTATGAAATGTTCCATTTTTATTGTTGTCAACGCTGTGACCTACTTACATCCCATCTGACTGGTCCCTACATTGCCCCTAATCACATATCAAAGCTTGAGAATAGGTAGCATTAACTTCTGAGGATGTGCACAAACAACACAATAAAGAAATACAAAATAAAGAAATACAAAATATGCTGCCATAACACACACACGTACAGGTAATTAAAGCGAGTGTATTTATGGTTTAAAATGTTGTCCAGCAGGTTTTATTTCTGGTAGCTAGTTGTTTTTTCATGAACTCGTTACTGTTGTTCATGTTTTTCTGTTTGTCTTCTTGTAGGTGCTCCTGATGGTTCTCTGCTTTGTTTTTTTACAGAAGTTTTATGTTAGTTTCACCAGTTTATCACAAGACCAAATGAGACAAAAAAAGGCCTCGAAAAGTTCTTACTTCTGCCTCCCTTTTTTTTTACCACAATGATTTAAAGGACACATCTGAAATTTTCAATTATAAATTTAATTTGGTTTCTGATTTGTTTTGTGATTAAGTGTGAACTTATTGTTTCTTTCCTTCTCTTTTATTATGTTTGAAAAAAATAAACTGAATAAACTGAATAACATTTTGTATTATAAATTTCTTGGGACTAAATAGAAACTTACACCTTCCTCCTCACCACCATCAATTCCAAGCATTTTATTTGTCATAAATTTATTTATCTGTTTATTCATGTGTTTATATATTTTTTTTTACATAGAGCTTTGGTAAATGATATTTTATTCTCTGTCATGTGGTGTTTTTTATAAGCAGAGGTGGAAATGAATGGATCGCTCCAAACCTCATTATTTTATTAATATCGTAATACATACACTACAATAGATGCTTTGAAAAACTGAACAAAAACTCAAAAATTTGCACTTTAAAAGTAAATAAGATGCTTGAAGTTAAAACAAAACAAGCTGATAAAGGAAAAAAAAAACAGGGTTAACCTCCACGATGAGTCCTTCCCACATTTTGCCATAATAAATAATCACCCTGTTTGAAAGCCTCATTCTTCAGCTTAAGGAATGTTTAATATTGTTTAACATTTGAACATAAAGTTGAAAGGAGTACATTTTACTGAATGCACTTACAGAGCAATATCACTGGGCTGCATTGATCTGAAATGAGATTACACAAGAGACCAGATAAACAGAGCAGGAATACTGGATAGCAGAAGTACAGGCAGATAAAAGAACCTAAGTGAGTGTGTGATGCTTTTAGCTTCGTAGCAGGGTGACGCTTCGGTAAATCTGGTTAAATATATACGGATGAGGGGGGTTCTTTAGAGATAAAAAAATATTTTTCACAGTATTTTTTCATCACATCCATGCATGTCATTTTAAGTCATCCATGTCACACCTCAAATGGCACTTTATAAAATAAAACAGGAGGGAATAAAAGAGGTTGTTTTACTTTGGGTGACATGGTAGGCATAAGGAGGAGACAAGGACCAGACTGGAGGAATGTCTGTAGCTGGAGCATGTGGGCTTTGCTGCTGTTTGTTGGAATAAAAACCCCTCATCTTCTTTGGGCTGTGTTGAATCAAATGTTTGAACAAGATCACAAATGAACCAGAGAAATACAAAACCAAACGCCGACAGATGGAGACCACAAACATTTGAAGACGTGATTCTGAAAAGAAGCAACTGCACAGAGAAAAGCACGAGAAATTTTATCCTTTACCCAATTTTCCCTTTTGTTCTTCTAAAGCAGACACAGATCAACACACATATAAAAATCAACACTATGAAAAGTTGGCAAATCCGTCAAATAAAAAACAAACAAAAGCAATAAAACAGTAAAATTAAACAACACAGTTTTGTTGACAGGCAACGCTTTCACAGAGGCAGCTCAGCCACGAGTCCCAAACTCATTTGCAGCAGTACAGTAGTAGTAATACCAACTGGCATTTGATTTTTAGGAGTAGTAGAAGTAAATGAAGCAAGAGTCCACTCTCCCTATTCGACTCAGCGTCTCTAGGAGACCATTCTCAAGTCTGATTGTTAACCAACCTATAAAGTGCTTTCATAAAAATAATCTCCTCCTCATTATAATCATCTTCATCTATACAACAGGTCAGTATATCAGTCCAGGAAATGTTACGAGTAGGAAAGAAATGAGAGGAATAATTAAAAAGGGTCTATTCAGGCACGAGCAGAGGGCTCTTCTCTTTCGCCTCCTCCAGAAATTCTTCGTTCACTTTCTGAACGGTGTCAGTCTCCCGATGTTGTGCCAGAAGGTGGTTTTGCGTTTGGGCTCAGCCAGCATGAAGACCTGCTGCTGGGGCAAAGCGGTGGGGAGGGAGGGGTGCTTCTGTCGAAGGAGAAAGTCGCAGTAGGGTCTGGTCACCGCTGGAGAAAGGGAGGGGGGCAGCAGATGTGAGGAAATGTTTATTATGAGACAGGAAATGCTCAGACACACATGCAGCTGTGTGTGAATCACCCACATTCATACCTTCAACGATGAAACTTTTTATGATCGCCAGTAATAATAAATAATAAATTTTAAATCTAGAAATCCAACAAAAATTTGGTCACACTCACATCTTGCTTTTTTTAATACCTAAAACAGCCAGTATTAGCTGAAGCTTTTAATCCCAGTCAGCATGCAGACATGATGTTTCCAGCCTCAGCTGTCAAATTATGAGGCTAAAATGATGTGAAATGAATGTATGAATAGATATAGCAGCATAAAGGCCGACCAGAAGAAGAAAGCAGAATTTATTACTAACAGAACTTTATAGAAATAACACACAGATCAGCAGTGACCAAGCCTTTTCTCATCTGCATCATTCTCTCAAGTCTTGGCTTTCAGGAGAAAAAATATTGGCACAGACACAAACAAACAACAGAAACTATTTCCATGTTTCCACTTTTTCCTCTTTTCCAGTTATTCCTGCTACTATTTACCTGCTATCCTCACTAAACCAACTCCAGCTCAGCTGCTTTTTGGCGCCACCGTGCATCAGAAACGTCTTCTTGGCTTCATTCCAGCCATAGAGGAGTTCCTCTAGATCTCTGCTGCACGTATCCTGACCTGCACCTCTTCTTTTGAACATATTACCCCTGTCTTTCAACAGCTCCAAGGGCTCCCAATAAAACACAGAATCAACTTTAGGATACCGCTCCTCACTTTCAAATGTATTCACAATCTGGCCCCTCCTTATCTGTCCAATCTCCTCCATATTGCCACTCCCTCCCGTACTCTCAGGTCATCCTCCTCCATTCACCTTACTCACCACCATGGGGAGCAGAGACTTCAGTCGCTCTGCTCCCTGGCTCTGGAACTCACTCCCATCTGAGCCTCGGAACATTATCTCATTTCTATCTTTCAAATCTGCTCTTAAAACCCATCTGTTTAAACTGGCCTACTACTTATGACTCGTTAATGTTGTTTCAATCCTAATGTCTTTTAAATTATTATCATTATTTGTGTGTAAGGTGACCTTGGCTGTGGAAAGGCGCCAAGAAATAAAACGTATTATTATTATGATTATTATTATTTTATTATTATTTATTTTTCTTTTCAGACACACATAGAACTTTCTGCTTACTGGTTGATCTTTGGCTGCTCCTGATTGGACATTACCGTCAATCTAAGCTCTCTGATTGGTGGAAAGTTTGACAGGAAGTGGCTTCATCCTCATTTCCAGGTCTAAATAGAGGTCTCTTAGCAACAGAGTAGTGATAGTGATCATTTTATGATGAAATGTGATAAATAATGTTATCATGGATCATTGTGGATTCACCAGATAGTCTCTGAATAAAACTACATTTAGTGGCTGGATTGTAAAGCTCCTGGATGGAATAGAAATGCCTGGAAAACGTTTGTAGACCACCTAAAGGGTAAAATATCCTTCACAGTTTACCCCACAGAGTTACACACTACCACTCCTGAGACACTCATGATGATAGAAGCGATAACATGCCGAAGATCTAGCTGAGTTTTAAGGGTTAAATTTATTTCAAATTTTAAAGAAAAATGGTTTTTGTTTATTTTAATCCAGCATCCACTGTATCTGTCATATTAGTCCATGATAAACAAAAGAAGGTCACATGAAGAAGGTAAATAATGAACAAAAATGAAATAATCATTATGATGATCGATCTTAGTCTTTAATCTCATTCAGGGAGGTTTTCCACCAAAGTCTTGCTCTTCACTAAAATGTCCCTTTATGTCTTTCAGAACAAAATATACTTTCTCAGTTGTGCATCATTGAAATATACTGTTTTTGTACTATTGAAAGCTACTAATCGTTAGCATACCTAAAATCCTACAAAAGCTATAATAAAAAGTCAGTAAATTATTGTTTGGTGGACTATTTCTTTGTTGTAACAATGCTTCTTAGAAATGAATCTGATACTGTTGGAAAGTCTAAACATTTCCTTTTTATATGCATTTGTTGTATTTGTAAGAAAAATACATGTGTGGGATGAGCAGCAGAGTATGTGGGTTGCAGCCATTAAAAACTGTCAAATCATCCTGCTGTTGAGTCTTGTTTCGAGTTTCTGGTAGTGACAAAAAGGCGTCTGATTAGCAGCCCCTGTGAGCATGGACCCTGCTCCAGCAGCAGTCTGATGGTGTAGGGCAGCATCTCCCTCACTGGAATAACAAGGCTTGACATCATTGGAGGAAATCTCAACACAGAGAGATGTGGACCAGTGGAGATCCCATACTGAACTCTGTCCTCCAAGATGACAATGCTGACCCCCACAGAGGGGTTTACCAGAGGATGGAGGATCTGCCTGCTGTCCCAACCACAAGGTACCAGGCTGTTGTGGCTGTGTGTGGTTATTCGTTATGTTACTAATATGTCTTACTTTTTCAAACTCCTATCAACCAATCCAGTAAACCTCACCAAACCAGAGTCAGCAGCAGGATCAGCTGTTTGACTAAGAAGATTCTGTAGTTTTTCAGACATACTGACCTCTGCTGCTCATCCCACACATGCATTTTCCTCACAAACGTGGCTCCATTTGCAAGGCAAATAACCTTATTTTACAACAGCGTAAGATTTATTGTCAAGAGGCAAAGAAGAAGTCCACCAAGCACTAATTTACTGAAGTTTAGCTGACTTCTACTTTATTAGACTTCCATGTAACTGCATACCTTTGGGTTTCCCTGCTGGATGGCTTTTGCAGGCATTCAGCATGGCCTGTTTCTTCTGGACCTCAGTGAGAGTGAAACCTGAGGTTAAAAACAAAATAAAACAAGAGAAGGAATCTTTGGTTATGGAGAAACTTTAACAGACAGAAAACAATCTAAATATGCAAATTCAGTAGGAATTGTATTTGTGGAGCATGGAGCTTCTTGTACTGACCAATTATGGAAAAAGAAAACAAAACATAGAAATGATATTTGTCACAGAAATAAAGCTCCCAGGTTGATGTAATTTAGAAAATAAACTAAAATAGGGAATAGAATATGCTAAAGAACAACAGATAAATTATTAAAGAAAACAAATTGCACATTTAGTTTGGAAATCTCAAGAACTTGAACTCATTTAAAATATATTAGTAAATTCCTCTGAGTTATTCAAGACTTTCAAGAGAAAACGTTAAATGTTCTCTCTTGATGTTTGAGAGGTTATGTAGTCCACCATGAGCATCAAATCCTGCCGTTTATAATGCCTAATAATCTGTATAATTAATATGAAAGATATAAATCAGCTGATAATGGAAGATTTGGTGCTTAACCGCCATTTAACCCGTTGGGCAGGACATGATAAATAAACATGTATTTTACTCAGTCCCCCTTCCACATACCCACACATGTCATACACCATTGGAAAGTTAAGATTCTTGAGATGTGACTGATGTGGACTATTCCAGGCTAAAATCACAAACTGTACAATTAGTAAACACTTATTTCAGACCACTCGAAAATGCAATTTATCTTTGAGGCCGTACTGTACTCCAGAAACAGATGATGCTGCAACAAAAACACTCCTGTTACATCAGCCTAGTAAAATAGTCCACAACAAGTTTTTTTTAATCCATAAAACCCCATTTTAGGCTAAAATTGAGGGAGTTTAAGGGGTTAACTGCCTGCTCTACATTTGGTATAGCCAGTTTTTCAGGTATTATAGTGAATTTTAAAGAGATTGGACGTGAACTGTGTGCACATCTGACCTGTCTCTTGGTCATGATGGACTTGTCTCCTCTCATCAGCGAAGGCTCGGAGCCAGCGCTGCTTCTGTTCCGGCTTCTTGGTACACAGAAGGTGGACTTCATCACCGCTTAGCGATCGGAGTTTAAGGGCATTCTTCACGCTGATGTTAAAATCCTTCTCCTTGCCATCCTCCACATCTATCACCTCCATGTCATCCATGTCCATACGTCCCTTGTAGTACAGCATGTCCCGACGCAGGAGGTCCTGCAGTGATACAAAGGACACATTTAGCCAGAAATACAAAAAATAGTTAAAATGTTCTTCAGCTAAGTTAACAATAATGTATTCCATAATGGGAATAACCACACTCTCAATGAATGGTTTTGTAGACGATGTGCTGTTCGCATGAAGACCTAAAGGATTTTGAGCTAGAGCAGGAGCTGAGTGATGAAAGCTCATCATACTAAAGTAGATACCAGAGCCCCCTTCAGAGCTCTGCTTCAGTAAAAGATCCATCAAGTGGAGCTGTTTTTATAGCACAGAATGGACCAACCGCTATCAGATCAGGCAGTATGCAAACCTCTAGAGTTGTTTTATATACAGATCAGTAATCTAAGACCACCCCCATTAATAATATCAGGGGGGTCATGTAGTAAGAAAGGAAATTATTGTGTCCCTCTGTCTAACACTGCTGTGATAACTGTGGACACATTATAGAGACACAAGAAATAAAACATCTTTATGTGAATAATCTGGATCAACAAGTATTTACAAAATATTTAGCATCCTTGCTATAGCGCTAGCTTAGTCACACAAAGTAACATGGATACTAAGGTAGTCAGTTTATTTTTAGCTTAAATGTGAAAATCTTGATTAACTGTGTTGATGTTTACTCCCTAAATATCCTTAGTGAAAACTAAAAATGACATGGTTTCCTCAAATTATTTTAAAACTAATCTAGTGCTAGCATAGATTAGCTCTGCTATGTAGCTTCATGCTAACATCAGGCTAATACTCTTACATAACATTAGCAGTTCTATTCACACAGGGACAAAATCTCTTCTTTAAAATATGAATAATTAGTAAACCACTTTAAAATTGACTTCAAACATGTGTAGTGATACTGGTGATCCATACAGGTCTGGCAAGATGTTTCTGACCTCCTTCTCCAGTGACCTGTCAATCACCTGATTTGGGGTGTCCAATCAGATTTAAGAGATCTCCCTGTTGGCCACTGCCACAGCCATTTGTGTCATACATACTGATTTCTGTTCTTTATTTCACCCTCAGGGATGGTTTTTCATACACTTTGATCAAACTGTATTTAAGGTGTGAAATACCTTCTTGCAGTAAACCATCTGATGGTCGAAGAGAAAAAACATTCTCTGCTGGCTCTTCGTCTGAGGCTGGGACAGCTTGGTCAACTCCCCTGAAAAGATGAGCTCAGAGCTTCTGCTGAGAACGTCTTCACCCTGCATGGAGTCAAACGCACACACACACACACACACACACACATATATATGAGTTGTTTTCATATGAAATAGTTAAGTACTATTCTGCAGTATGAAGAAAATCCTTTCAGAGCCACGTGTCCTGTCCCACCTCCCAGTCCTCTATGGAGCTTTGCCACTGGGCAATCTTGTCGATGTTCTCAAGGCGCCGTTTCCTCTCGTTGATCAACCTGGCCACGTTCTTCATGGCATTTAAGGCCGCCTCAACATCTTTGTAGTCCCTGAAGTTCAGAAAGCAACAGACAGCAGGAAGGAGATGACAAAGAAATTCCACTTTTAAAAAGCTATGGAGAACAAACAATGCCCCAATCACAAACAAACAAAACATTTATTAAAATCTAATAACTATTACAGTTCATTCATTCATTCACATATTTATTCAGGTATTTCTATATTTAGTTTAATTCATTAATGTTAATATTTCTTAATTATTTTCTAATTCTTTAATTCAGTTTTATTTATTTATTTATTCCTGTTAATATATCTTTATATTTACTGGTTAATTCATTAATGTTTTCTTATGTTTATATTCATTTGCCTATTTTTTAATTATTTTTTATTTCTAATTAATTTAGTTGTTAATTTACCTATTACTGTATTTCTATATTTTGTGGTTTATTTATCAATGTTTATATCTATTTACCAATAATAAAATTTTATAATTATGTCTTCATTTATTTTGTATTTTCTCATGTGTTTATCTTTATTCATGTATTTCCATATTTATTTATGTACATTTAAGCTGTCTGGTGATGGAAAGTGTTTCTAATCTGGCTCTGAAGCAGGATGGATCACCGTTTTATATATCTGATTATACTTAAGTTTTCATTCTTCTGTTTATTTATCTTTTATTTGTAATTTGGGTGTTTTTGATATTTCCTGTGTGCATCCTGTAAACAAGTATTTACTGTAAATGTTTCTCTTCTTGCCAGAGACCTTTAATCCAGTCCAACATCTAAGAACAACATGTGCTCAGTGTAAATGATGACGTTTAGTTATGATGCAGCTACAGAAAAGTGCAGTTTTGGGTGGTTTGTGCTGATGACGGTGACCTTCGTCATGCTGCCGAGTTTCTGTTAATCTGTGACTGAATGAATGAAGGTGAATCCAGTAATTATATACAAAGAATTTCTGTCATCTTCTGATTTACTACCAACAAAACTGTCACTGATTAAAATATTCAAGGAACTAAAAAAGTTCATGCTTTATGACAAGATTTTAATAACATAATTTTAATAACATCAAACATTTTTAATCTTAAAACTGATTTAATACATAAACTGGTTTCTTTTTACGGGGAAAGTAGTTAAACTCTGCACAAATCTACTTGCAGTACTGGACAAAAAAGAAAAAAGCTGTGTTTGGTTGGTTGGTTGAGGTCACCTGTGCTGAGGGTTGGTGTATTTGAGGAGCTCAGCCAGCTGTAATGGATACTTGCAGATCTTCTGAACAGGAGTGAGCAGGAAGCCGTCCAACGAGATGTCGATCATCTTCTGGAGCAGTCTGCAGGCTTCGAAGAAGAATACGTACTTGTTGATCTTCATCAGCTTGGAGAGCTGGACGCAGGCATTGGGGTGGTTGTTACAATACTCTGAGTAGATCTGGAAATCTGTTTGCTGCACATAAAGATAAAGAGTTGGAGGCGGTTTGGGTCAGAAAGCGAACACTTTGAAAACTTTGATGCTTACGTGCTCGAGGAAACAGCATCCTATCTCGCTGAGATGTGGCTGCTCCTTGTTGAACTTCTTCTCCAGGCCTTTCAGGAACTTCCTCTGGAACCGGTAGATCTCTTCGATGTTGCCAAAGATTGTGCGAAGCTGCTCTTCATTGAACATGTCCGTCCTCTTGCGGCACTGTTTGATGTAACCCTAAACCAGACGGAAATGCATTCAGTTCCTGATAATGGACTTGGGCTGATGAAGGGAATCATTTGTCTGCTGCATTGCAAAGAAACTCCACATGACTCATTCATTGTGTATTTTCCAGCACTCCAATATTTCTATGATTTAAATCTCACTGTGTGATTACTGATAACAGGGTTTATCATTTTTTTTGCCATTCTGTTATTTTTCCTCGTCTCTGTCTCACTGCTGTCGGTCTGAACGGAGCCCGCCGGGTCTCCTGACTCCTTAATTCTGGTGTTTACCTCAAAACTAGAGCCAGATGGCACTTCCTTTTAGCTTACAGAGAGACGGTTTTCACCAATCTAAGATGAAAGATAACACGTCTAATAACACGTCTAAAAAGATTCATGAGAGGATATTAGTGAATAAGGCCCGATATTTTGTTGCATCGTTTAGTCAAACTTAAGCTATCTAACAGAAAGTAGCAAGGCTGCAATAATCAGCTCTCCACTGATGTGTATAAAGGCTGGTCTTTGATTTAGCCAAACATCCATATGTTGGTCTAACCTGTCCAAAGGAAGTTGCTCCAGAAATCTTGTGGTTTTGTTTCAATCCAACTTTGCAAACTTAACGCCTACAGAATCTGAGACAGATTTTTTGCATTTTCTCTGAGCATTGCACCATCTATTTGCACCATATTTGTACTCGTCTACTGCACCTTAATTTCTATAACACAACATGTAAAGTATATCCATAGCAATTTATTCTGTATATCATAATCTATATAAATATTTGTATATTATAATCTGTAACTAATATTTATGGATACCTGTATGTGTGTTTTCTCACATGTTTATATACTGTGCACATACAGTAAAGTTGCCATGTAATGACAATAAAGTTTAATCTTGTGATAAAGAGACTTCCATTCCTGGAAATTTGATTTAAACTTTCTCAGTCTTTAGAAATGACCATATAACTCTTCCCAGATTGATGGCCAGCATCAGCTGCATCTGTAAGATCTTCAGTGATGTCTTTCCTTCTGGTCTTTAACAAACACCTGAATGCTGCACATCAGCAAACTTATTATAGAGAAGGTCAAACTTCCAAATCAAGCTGGTCTGTATTTGAACCAGCAGATAGTTTGCAAACTGACGGATAATCAGAAGGAAGACGTTTACTGCAACTGGTCAAGACAATAATGGACAGCCCATCTTTACATGACTGAATCCAGACCTCACAGATGTCTTTCAGGTGCTTGATGTAGTCTCGCTCTGTGCTCATGATCTCATTGATGACGTTGGTTCTCATCTGTTCTTTGCAGGGTAAACCAGGTCCCAACAGTAAGCCCAGACCTGCTCGGTCCTCATCTCCAGCCTGAGCCTCCTCCAGGTGGGCCAGATATTCCTCCATAGGTTCATCCTGGTTCACACGCAACTGAGAATACAGGTACAAGTTAAAACCTCATTTAGAAAATCTGTCATTTCTTTCCATAAAAAGCCTCAAAGTCAATTGCAGTTCCAGTCTGTAACAACAACTTTTTATAAGAGATTCACTGAGAGAAAAAAAAACATTTTAGAAACTCTAATGCTGCATGGATTTGTGTCTCCAACCAGGCTGATGCACGCCAGCAGCAGCACTCAATACGCCAACATGTCTGATCCTTTCTGTATCTCACCCGAACAAAGCTGGCGGGGAACCAGCCCTCGCTGTCCATGATGCGGCCCCACCACCACTCCTTGTTAGTGGCATCTACCACTTCGATGACATCACCAGCCTTAAAGCCGAGCTCCTGGACATCCATGGTGACGTGGTCCCAGAGGGCCTCAGCATAGACCACGCTGCCATCACTGATCAGCTGAGGAGGAAGAACAAGTCAAGTCAGGTTTATTTATTAGCATGTTTAAAAGAGATGAGACAACAAGTAAACAACACAAATCAGATAGACAAATACCAGAAAACAACATAAAGGCCTACATTTAAAAAAAATTCAAGGAATAAAAAGATGTTTTTAAATGAGTTATAAAAATGTCCACTGTTGGTGAGGTCCTGATGTGGAGGGGAAGCCAGTTCCCTCTGCTTCAGGGGGACATTAATCTGAGAGTCATCCACATAGCAGTAAGGACCCCATGTTTTTTAAGGATGGAGTATATACAGCAAAAAGAGAACTAGACCAAGAACCCAGTCTCTATTAACTTTATGTCTAGCTTTAGAGCACAGAAAATTAGAAAGAAGAAACAGCATCTCAGTTGTGTCTTAAAAGACTTTTTTTTTCCTTTTTTAAATTTTCAGAAAGTAATTATTGTTAGTAAGTGTAGAGATCAGCATCTACAACACAGACAAGATCTTCAGTCACAAAAAAGGCCACAACATCACCACAGCAAGACTGAAACTTTGCTCCAGGAAAATAAAGCCGAACTCTCCACAAAACAGAACAGAGGGAACAGCTGCCAAGAGTACAATAAAAATCTTATTCTTCAGTTCTTAAAATAAAGAGTATTGCATTATATCTAAAATGTGTATCTGTGCAGAAATATATGCTTTCATCATGCTTTTTTAAGAGCCTGTCTACATTTTTATCTTCACCAGCAGGAAATCTGGGCCTATAACTGAAGCTACAGAGACATTTTGTATTGCACATTTTAAATATGCACAAGCCTCAAAGATAAAAGGATGTGACTGAAACTTTGCAAAGCCTCTAATCACATGAAACAGACCTGATGAATCTATATTCTACTCTTTTTTTTTCCTATTTGCTTTAACAGTCACTCAGTTTTGACAGAGGCTAGCAGGAGGGGTCACCGGGTAGCAAAAACACACGCTGATTGCTGTTGACGTCTGCATACAGATCAATGAGAAGCTAAGATGGAAGTAGGCTAAGGCAGGAATACATTATGCAGAAGAGACAAATGAAGATGAGGCAGAAAGTGGGTGAGAGCAGCGAGAGACTGAATCAGTGCTGTTGATGAAGACACTGCAGTGGTCATATTTCACACGTCTCTTACAACATGGCCGGTTTCACCGCAACATGGCCACAGGCTCTACGCAGGCCTCTATAATGCTGCTCAGCCTGTTTTTTTCTGCAGACAACACAGTTCTTGATGGAAACCTCCCTTCTTCCAAAGCTCCCCTCCCCCAGCAAAAGCAGAGAAAGTGTGGATGCATCTCACTCTACCTGGAAAATCTTGTTAAAGACAGTTTTATTTTTCTCCCTGTGATCTAGCTCTCAGCTACACTGATCCTTCATAGCGATGAGGGGAACAGACAATTTGGCTGTTGCTAAGCAACACATCCACACGATCTTGCCTCTTTGATGCCTTACCTTCCAAATTCGACTTTGACAACATGACATCCTCATACGAGATGTGATCACACTCACATGCAGTGTTTTGTAAAAATGTTTAGCATGATGTCACCGCTCAGAGAGGATCAATAACTGGAAATGTCAACGTCGAATGAAATCAATCAATACACACACAAACACGCCAGCAGCTGCCCTGCCACCTTCCCACATGGTCCTGATGTGAACAGGAATAAACAGGTCCTGTCTGGTGCTGAGGGAGTTTCTGGGTCAGACCACAGACAAGGATGCTCATTTTCTCCACTAACATGCAGGTATGTCAGACCTGAACTGTAACTGTCATGGTACACTTATAATATTCAATATATTTATAAAATATTTACTAATATCTACATTTGTTTTGGTGATTCATTTGGTTAGGCCTCAGTCTAATTACAGAGGAAAAAACATGAAGACACAAATCACATCTACAACCTGTGGTGAGTTTCTTTCCAGGAGAACACTGGATCAGAGGGAGTCATCAGCCACAGTTTGAGGAAAAAATGGTTTATTTAGCATCTTAGTCATTAAAATTCAACGGATGCATTAATTTGATGCTATCTAAAAGGTCATTGCACATAAACAATAATAAATAAAAGGGATGAAAGACAAGAATACAACATGGAGTAAAATAATTCCTCTGCAGCCATGAACTATAAAAAGAAAGAGACATTTTATACACATTAAACCCACAATAAGCTGTTTAGTCATGGTTTTAATTAAGATATTAATGAGGTTGGGGCGTGGATGAGGACCCAAACGCAGGCTGACGAAGAGGCAGGAGGCAGACTGGTGCAGAAGGTTTTAATAACACAAAACTAAACCAGACTACACCGACTAAACTAAACCAGGCATGATGACTACAAAGGGCTGGATGGGAATAAATGAAACCAAGGTGGGAGAAGTAACAAGAAACAGGTGAAGTGAGTTAACCAGGTGCACTAATGACAGGAAGCAGAAAGCATAACAGAACTAAACATGACAAGACAAAAAAAAAAAAAAAAAAACTCAGATCATGACAAATATGAGACATTTGTTTTCTATTTCTTCTTGTTGACCTGTGTGATAAAAATTAATAAAACATGCAAATATAAAAAAAAAACATTAAAAACCAAAACACAGATGCTTCCTATTAAAACTGCTCAAATATAACGGTCTGTATCAAATAAACGTCAGGTATTAATTCATGTTAGTGTTCAGCTGGTGATGACGTCCCATCATATTTGTTATTATCTGCTGTTTGTTAACCTCGTGTTGATGATGGAGATATTTCTATAGCTTAGCCAAAACTGACTTATTTAATATGTGTAATAGAAAGGTACTCGTGTACAGACTTAAACATGACTTATTCTTTCATTCATCTGAATTTCTTCACAAATTTAGGTGCAATTCTTTTTTTATTATTATTATTTTTGGCAACCAAAAACAGAAAAGGGCCCAATTAGCAAGTCATCAACCACATTTATTAAAAATTAAGAGCATTCTGACGCTAAATTTCTGTTAGGTTGAAAAAAATTAGCATAGAAATAAAGCAAAGCAGCAAATGTTCAAGTATAAGGTAATGAAAAGAAGGTTAGCGAAGTACTGTTTGCCTGCTGCAGCTTGATCATTGTATTAATGTTACGTTACATTATCATTCTGATCTTATCATCATGTTGCATTAAGTTTTGGATTAAAATCATTTTCAACTGGAGCCCACCCCAGCTGCAGGTCTAGTATACCCTGGGTGGGGGGCCTGTCCACAACAGCCTAACAACACAGAGACAAATGAGACAATCGTTCAGACTCACACTCAATCCTAGAGTCAATTTAGAATCAGTGAACCTGTCATGCATTTCATTCATTTGGATAAACTCCAGAGGACCCGGAGAGAGCCCATGGTGCCATGGAGAACTTGCAAACTCCTGGAAAAGGACCCTAGCTAAGATTCAAACAAGGAACCTGCTTCATGTTCAATCGAGTTTTATTCATAAAACACCAAATCACACCATATTATCTCGGGGCACTTTACAAAGGTTAAGATTTTATTATATTATAGAAATAAATTCCTTTGAGCAGCACTTGGAGGCTGCGGGCAGAAGAAAGTCTTTCAAAACAGGAAGGAACTAAAGGAAGAGCATCAAAGAGTCCTTTATATTTAGAAAGCATCCACCACAGTCACCTAAGGCTGAGAATATACATGCTTTAGTTATGTGTGTTTATCGTGGCAAGTTGCAATGTGCCAGTAAGCAGCAGGGGCAGTGTAGGGACAGATTTGACCAGGTTAGCATTATTAGAGATCAGAAATATTTGCTGGGGGCGGTGCTGATGGGGTGTCATCTATCGCCTCAGTCAGCTCTCCACCAATCTACTGAGTCTAAATGAACCAAATTCTAATCTCTACTATTATCTCCATGGTTTATCATTTTGTTTACACCCTAAAATTCAGCAACTACATCAGGTGTGAGTTCTGTAATGCGCCCCCTAGTGGAATCTTCTGGCAACAAGCCTTGTACATAGGCAAGTATGTGAATGATTATGAAGCCGTTTGGCTACAGAAACACGAGGTTTAAAAGCAAGTATATTCTCGACGTAAGAGTTAAGAAGCTACAGATAAAAAGTGTTAAACCACCTGAGAGCTTTCTGTTCTCCAAGGTGTTTTAAAATGCTTAATTTATTCAAACCAGACAAAAACATATTTACTAAAATGACTTTATGTGGCTTACCAACACAAAGATGGGATTAAAATGTTGTGTTGAGCTGTAATGTTGGAAATATGCCAATACTTTTCATACAAATCTTACAAAACAAATGCATCTTATATGTATGAGTGAATGTATATCTTCTGTGCAACAGAAATGAAATTGAAATGCTTAATGAGAGCATATTTAAAGAACAAACTAAATACCTGTGACATTTTTAAACCAAAATTAACAGCTTACAGACTTCATTGTCAGATATTTTCTGTTCGCTTTTGTCCAGCACCTAAAACCACCATATGGATGTTAATAGTTCTGAAAAGGTTTAAGAGACATTTGAGAAACTTACAAGAGAGAGAAATGAAATTATTCTTCGTGCACAACAACCTGAATCCCAAGTCTTTTTTCTTTTGTGCAGACTGAAATCTTATATAAACGTCTCAAAGTCAGGTAACTAAGACCAAAACTAATGACAATCATCAGTTAAGGCACAAGAGAAACAGCCAGCCCAGCCAACAGACCATCCTCTGACCACCAGATGTCATCAAATACGAACACCTATCATCCATTCACACTGAATAATCTTCCCATTCCTCCTGCTTGTACCTGTGTTCTGCTGCTGCCATGCTGGACACCCATCGATCCGAGCAGCCGGTTTTTCTCCTGTTTCAGTTTATCGTGTCTCCTCTTCCATGTAGAAGTGAGTGTCTGCATGTGTGTGCGTGGGGAAGAGTCCTGGTCCGTGTGTGTGCTCTACTGGAAGGCCAGCAGGAACATGAGCACCACGTTGATGATGATGAGCAGCATCATGATGACGAACACCACCACCTTCTGGGTCTCTGGGGGCAGGTTACAGCGCAGCAGGGTGTTGAAGAATCCAATCCTCTGCCTGCTCCACCTCCCAGAGCCGCTGCCGCGAGCCATCAGTCCACACGCCTCTTCCTCTTCCTCCTCCTCAGCACCACCACCCCTCCCCCGTCGCCTTTCCCTAAGCGCCGAGCCTCCACACCACACCGCGTCACCTCGTCCGCCTCCTCGACTGTCTCCGTCGCTGTCCTCTAGCGCTGCTCTCCACCTCCGCTCAGCTCCGGCGGTCACCTCCCCTCCTTCTCCTGCCACTTTGCCAATGCCCAGCGTTGCCCCCGGCCTGCCAGCGGAGGCTAGGTGCCTATCTATATCAGTGTGTGTGAATCAGTGAAGCTATTTGTGTTGAGTACCCCCCCCTCCCCTCTCCTTTACTCCTTTCCTCCTCTCTGTGGTACAGGCACCTCCCCTCTCTTTCTTCTTTCTATCTGCAGCCAGATAGTATTTGTTTTCCTTTTGGCTCCTCTTGTCTCACTCTCTCTTTTGGTCAGGATGTCAGGATGAAAGCCGGCGAATGGGATGCTGCATCTTTCTGGTGCACAATCATGCCTCCTCCTTTTTCCCTCGTCCCCTTCTTTCAATCTATCCGTCTGCTTGATTTCCAGAGCTTTCTACTAAGGCTCAATCGTTTCTATCCTTCAATCAACCGGCCATTTGTTCTCTCTCCGGAGTGCTCCCTCTATCTCCGATAAGAGCTCCTTCTAAAATGGTGCTCAGAGCTGCCTGGAACCGTGCTACCTCAGCCATCCATCTAACTGCCAGAATCACCCTTTTTTCTATCACCCCCCTCCGTCCTTCCCTTCCTTTTTCTTTTTTTGTGCGCGCCCACTGTTGCATCGCTGGCAGCCAATCAGAATGCACAGTGTGTCAGCATATCCTGGATACCAGAGTAGTTGAGGCAAGACCATAGCAACCCATGGGAAGCAGTCAAAGTAGAGTGGGGGTTAGGGTGATGGAGGGAGGGGTGCAGGGGAGGCCATGCAGAATGAAAAGAGATCTCGAGGGGAGCAGCAGATGCCTGTAAGTGTGCGCACGTGTGCTAAAAGATCATTTGGTGTGTTCATGTTTTTAATTATATAAGAAAAACTGTGTCAGACTGTAAATGGCTGAAAGGAAACATGATATTACTGAAATAATATGTTCTGATTAAAACCCAGAAGGACCTATTACTGTCATGATCTGTGGTGTGTGGCTCAGTTTTTCCAGCCGCCCTGAACGCCTCAGCTCCACCAGCTCTTGATTAGGGCTGATGCGCTTCACCTGTCCCAAGCCCTATTTATACAGCTCTGCAACATTCCTCCAGTGCCAGATCGTCTCGGTTCTTCCCTGCACGTATCCCGCCTGAATTATCCTGCCTACCTGCCCGCCCGACGCTGATCTGACTTTGGACCTGGATTCTGATTCTGCCTGCCCCCTGTCTGGTACTCTGCTTTGGTTGTTGTTTTGGATTACTTGGCTTACTGACCCCTGGCTTGTCTAACAGGATTGGATTTCGGATCACGGACTTATTTATCTGCCCCTTCAAGGATCATTCACATCCTGCTTCTGCGGCCCCCTCATTCAAGCGCTCCTGCCAGCCACCTGTATTCCCCCATTAACCTCTCCTCTGTTCAGCAGCTCTTCTTCCTCAGTCTTCCTCCTGGCGGCCCTTCTCCAGTCACTGGTTTCAACACTCTGCGCTCCGTTGGATACCCACTGCTGACCTCTGAGCGGAGAAAGACCGGATTGCACAATCACATAATTCCACTCTGTACAATAAAGATCTTATACCTATCCCTGGGAAACTGAGTATCTTTTGAGTCCACGCATCTGAATCATGACAATTACAGCAACTAAACTGTAGCACAATACATCCACAGCCCACTTTATCACCTTCCAATACCAGGTTGGACCCCCTTTTCCTCCAGAACTCCCTGAATCCTTGGTGTGGTAGATGGAACAAGGTGGTGGAAACCTTCCTCAGAGGTTTTGCTCCATGTTGACATGACAGCATCACACAGTTGCTGCAGGTTTGTCGGCTGCATCCATGATGAGAATCTCCCGTTCCACCACATCCCAAAGCTGCTCTACTGGACTGAGATCTGGTGACTGTGGAGGCCGTTGGAGTCCAGTGAACTCATTGTCATGTTCTAGAAAGCAGGTGGAGATGATCTGAGCTTTGTGACATGGTGCATTATCCTGCTGGAAGTAGCATCAGAAGATGCTACACTGTGGTCATAAAGGGGTGGACATGGTCAGCAACAATACTCAGGTAGGCTGTGGTGGTTAAACCAGGCCACGTTGGTACTAAGAGGCCCAAAGTGGAGAAAGAAAATGTCCCCCACATCATTACACCAGCAGTGTTGATCCAAAGCAGGATGGATCCATGTTTTCATGATGTCTCCACCAAATTCTGATCCCGGAGACTCATCAGACCAGCAACATTGCTCCATCTTTTATTGTCCAGTGTTGGTGAGTTTGTGTGAATTGTAGCCTCAGTTTCCTGTTCTTAGCTGACAGGAGGCACCCGGTGTGGTCTTTTGCTGCTGTAGCCCATCTGCTTCAAGGTTGGACGCGTTGTGTGTTCAGAGATGCTGTTCTGCAGACCTTGGTTGGAACCAGTGCTTATTGCCTTTCCATCATTTCTAACCAGTCTGCCCATTCTCCTCTGACCTCCGACATCAACAAGACATAAACCCTAGAAATGCTTGTGTGTGAAAATCCCAGCAGATCAGCAGTTTCTGAAATACTCAGACCAACGACCATACCATGTTCATGTTCACTTAAATCTCCTTTCTTCCTCATTCTGATGCTCAGTTTGAACTTCAACAAGTCGTCTTCACCATGTCTACATGACTACATGCTGCCATGTGATTGGCTGATTAGATGTTTGGGTTAAGAAGCAGTTTAATAGGAACGTTTAAAAAAAATCTGAAACAGGAGCTGTGGAATATCAGTGAATCTTTAATGGAAATATTACTCTTATGTAGATAATGTACTTACATTTTAAAAGAGAAATTAATATAAAATAATATAATATAATTCGGTTAATAAGCAATATTAGCCGAATTTTTGTAAAAAATAATTATTATAATAAACTGAAATCAAAGTATAAATAGGATGTTAATATGACACAAACAGAGCTGAATTTTGCAGCTAAAAAGAAGGACAACCCTAAAATCCAACTCTCATGGTACCTTATCTCCTTATTTCCTTGCTGTCATGGTAACACTCTGATGAAGCATCACCTGGAGCATTTATAGATCAGCGTTTTAGGGAATTGACCTGGTAAAGTGAGCGAGGTCAAAAACCCACCTCTCCATGAACCTGACCTGAGTATGTAGGTGGATTCACCACCAAAAGAAGACCAGAAGAAGAAGGGGTTTAATCCCTGTTGATGCTTTGCCAGAGCTGCAGTTTGCCTGTCTATGTTTTAAGTTTTGTTTTCAGCAAGTGGAATGTATAATATTTTATTTCTTTTGTAGTATAGCAGATATTATATTACTGTACACCTATTAATTCATCTAGCTTAGATCGCCATCACATCACCTACATGTGCAAAACACAAAACATGATACAGACATTACAGACTCCACCCATTTCAGCCCTGGAAAACGATTATTCCTCCCTTTCTCCATTTTAAGATGTAATTTAGTCACGTGTTATATTTGCATGTTAGTCTGCAACGCTAACACTGGAAAAGAGGTAAATGAAAGGTTTAGCAGACAGGTGGTATCTAGAGAGGATCATGAACAAACTGTGACCTTATCTTTAGGAATGCTATTTTTTCTGTCTCTTGTCTGAACTGACAAACCCAAAATAACTGGATTACATTCACATATAACTGTTCGGGGTTTAACTGTTTGGTTTGGATCTCAGTGCTTGGTAGGCTTTTAACTGATCATGTAGCTATGCTACATGTTAGCACTGCTGCTTCCTGGTGTCTGCTAACATCTTCTGCACTGCACGTATCTCATGCTGCCTCCTCTCATCAAGGAGCTTGTTCTCCTGTTCTCATCGATAGCTTAAAAACAAACTGCTCCTCTTTCAAAGCTAATAATGTCTTCCTCTCCTTCCTGATTAACTTTCATCATTCACTAAACCTCTTTTCATTTGTAAATAATATCATCTTAGGCTAAAGTGGCTGCCTTTTATGATCATATTAATTAGATAAAGAGAAAACTCATCATTACAGATTTTCACCGTCCAAGTGCTTCTGGAAAATACTGTACATCACTGCCCACTAGATGGCAGCAAAGCTCTGATGTTGTGTAGTTCATCTGCTACTAAGGATGAAGAGGAAAACAGGGAGACGGGAGCAAAAACAAATCTATTAAATCCTGTTTGTCACCGTCTGTGATTCTGAGCCAAAGAAAAGGAAGACAGAAGGAGTTAAATGTGGTAATTCTGCCATTTTTTACCTAATCCAAAGACAGATTAATAACATTCATTCTTTAGGCCAAATAATACTGAGACACACCCCTGATAGCCAAGAGTATTGTCTGGAAGGTTCTCTCCTTAAAATGATGCCCTTTCTCTAATATAGGTATGAAACAAGTTAGATCCAGCAGAGTCACCCTTTAATCATGAAGTCTGAGTGAGGTTTCTATATGAGTGCATGACTCTGCTCTGTAAATTCAGCCGTGCATCAGCACACCCCACAGTACGTATCCATGACAACCGAAGAACCCAATAACCCCAGAGCTACCTTCCCAGCCAAAATGTAGTCTTCTCCTAAGTAACAGACCTGTTAGCAACCTGAGACCAGCTTCAATAAGCCACCACAGATTCTCACGGGTCAGACAGAATCTGTTTTTAAGCCACCTTCTGCCTGCTCCTGCAGGTTCGAAAAACGATCCAATGAAAAGAGGAGCTGAGAATGGTCTTGATGTGTTTAGAAGGCATTATTTGACAGTAAGTAGAGACCTCCCCCTAAAGAGATTTGGAACAATTTGTCGCATTTAGCAAAGATGTAGTGTCATCCATTTTATAAAATATAATCAAAAGACATGCTTCTCTGTTTCTGCACTCGTACAGAGAACACATTATTTTTCAGGTTAACCCTTAAATCTTCTGCTCTACTCTCAGACTTTTAAACTGCATTTAAAAAATAATCCTAATGGGATGCCTAAGTGGTAGAGTTAAAATTATAAACTTATCATAGTTGCTTTTATCTGCAATAATACACAAGTCACAAAGCTTCTAACCTGAACCTTTGATAAAGTACATAATTTGGTAAGATGACATCCTTGTGTTTACTACCTCGTTGATGGCCAGCTGCTCTCCTCCGCCTCCCCCAGGGTGTCCGAACCGATGTCCAGAACTGCGAAAGTCTTCGTACAGAAGATCCTCTTCACTGCCGAGCTCGTCACCAATCCCTGCCTTGTCCGACACTCCATCAGGAACCACAACAGCTGGGAAAGGAAAGGAAAGGAAAGGAAAGGAAAGGATGGCAGGAGAGAGAGAGAAAACTGTTACAAATACAGTATTTTTGTCATACCAACAAACAAACCCTGTTTTGAGTGAGTGTTTAAACAAATCACAGATATGACTCAAAACTATTTCATTTACCAGCTGAACATTCTGGCTTCAGAAAGTTACCTAAAACAAATGTAAACAGCTGTAATTCACGGAAATTCTTTCCAGTTCAGACGAAGACAAATAAAATGGAGTCAAGACTCAAGAAAAGCAGCAATACTTTTAAATAAAATAAAGTTTACTGGACTGCGTTTCATTTTTCTCTGACGGTATATCAATGGATGGAAGGATCAGTTTGCAGCAAAGACCATTTTTCGCTCTGAGGAAGATCTGGACCATTTGTTATGAGTTCATTTGTCTTTCCTGAACAAAAAGGGCTCCTGAATAAAATCACTTCATCCTAATCAAACATACTTTTTTCTAAAAGAACAAACTGACGTTTCCAGCTGTGATTACTGCAGGGAACAAGGTGATGCTCCTTCACCTCTCATCCCACCGCAAATTTCATCACTGATGGTGGAAATGAGCTTGTTTCATTTTTCTACACTGTAAAATAATCATTGAACTGAATTGTGTAAACTGTAATGTGAAAAACCAGGATGAAAACATACAGTAATATTACTGTAAAATTCAATTATAAAAAACGATTTATACCTTTACTTTTAGATGTGATCTTTTGTTTTATTCCAGCTTTTTAATGTTTACGGAAAGACGTTAGCACATATAATAATTAAATGATCAATAAATACGATCAAAACCTTCAGAAATACAAAACATTAGTCTAGAAATTATTAATTTGTTTTATTAGCAATATTATGGAAGATTCTTGTATTTAATCAGATATATATATATATATAGATATATATATATATATCTATATATATATAGATATATATATATAAAGATTTATAACCAACAAATTATTTTATCATAAATACACTTCATTTATCCCAGTTGGGAAATTGGTCCCCTGATTTTAATCATTAGTTATCACTGGGAGCAGTGGGATGCCTGGAATTCTTGACCCTGTTGGGGATTCAGAGCCCTACTGGCCCCAAACGTGGTTCACCTCTGTTGCTAGTCCGGAGACTTAAACCTGGGTCCCCCAGCCCCACATCCACCTCTTTAACCTCTAAGCCAACACTGAATGTTTATATGAACAATTCATTTTGTTTAACGTAAATAAACAGTAAACATATAGTATAAATAAATTCACAGTAAAGTAAAAGAATCACCTGTATTACACTTGAATTTAGCTGCTTAACTAGTTTTTTTTATGATATTTTACTGAAATTATGATGTGAATTTATTCATACTGTATCACTAAGTTAATGCTGACCCACACTTTTTTTGTTACCGGGTGTCAGTGCCATTTCCTCCAACCAGTTGCTTACATTTCAGACTCCTGTTTTTGCTAATTTCCTTCTTTTAGTCATACATTTTCTACCTTCAGGCTTTGCGTTTTCTGTCCGGATGCCTTGTCATGCTGTGCATGGTTTGCTTTTACAACCATTCATTTGTTGTATCTATTTAATTCCAATGTACTTACATTTGTAATATCAAGACAGATCTGTAAGTATTTTTATCTTTTTATGCTGTGAATGATTAATGAGTAAAAATATTCACCAGGACTAACAGGTGCCAAGCTCTTGTCCTGAATAAAAACATATTCAGGCCAGGAGACGGTGACACTGTTATTACTGCCACTCTGGCTGCTGTGATAATCATCTGTGATGACGGCACAGTGACACAGTGACCTTGCAGCTCAGCTCTGGGTGGGGGTAGAATCTTCTGTGGCTGCATGTTTGTGGAGCGATGACAAAAGCAAAACCATCTTGTAAAACACTCTGACATCATCTGGCAACTCCCTGCAGTTGTGCACGCCTTCAGTGTCTCGGTCGGTACCAGCAGAGACGGCCGGCGGCTGATGTGATGACCTGAATTACTGTTTACACAAAGATGCTTTAAAATGCACAAACAGTGTTGTTTTTGTCTGCTGATAGAAGTGAAGTGAAGTGTTAAATAAAAAGGTTTGGTGCAGCCTCGTTTAATAATCAGGCTGTTTTTCCTCCCATCACAGAAAAAATCCTTTAAAGTGTCTGAAGTCGCACTTTGTGGCTACCTGGCTGATGAGCTAAAAATACTCATGCTGTCACACTTCATCATAGGCGCCACACTTACCAACGGCTGTTTCAATGAAAGAGGTATTTGTGGTGACAAATCCCCGTCAGGAGACAGAGAGAGATGGATGTAATGAAAGAGCACAAAGAACCCAGCGACCGATGCCTTGCTCAGCAGGGACAATTCAATCTGAACATCTGGCACATCAGAGAACCATCATGTGAATTTAAAAATGGGGACATTTTAAACATAATGCATATTTGCATAATGTCACAACAGCATCAGGATGGTGGATGTTACAGGGGCCGCCCTGATGAGGGCAGTGCAGGATGTCCTGATTGATGATGTGCAAGACATGGATGGGCCTTCATATGCAGGGGCCTCCTGCAGTCCAGCTTATAGAAACACGGAGAGGCTGGAGGAGGAGGAGACTCCTGAACAGTCACAACAACAGCTAAAGCAGCAAAATAATAAGGCCAACACAAGCAGAGGAGGAGCTAGAAATGCATGTCTGAATTAAACAGGATGAAAACCTGCTGGTCTGCCTGACTGACAGTGAACTCAATGTAGGCGTGAGCACCTGCACAAGAAACAAAGGATGACAACCACAAATATTTATTAATGTAACTGATTTACAGGAAACGTCTAAAGGTCCCATATTATACATTTTTTCAAAAATTTTATATGGGTATCAGAGGTCCAGCAACATTGTTTTCAAAGTTTAATACCCCAAATTCAGCCTTGGTCCTTATTTTAAGCCACTCCAAATGTAGCTTTAATGAGCTGTAATGAGAACGGGCTGTTTCTGTATCTGAACTTGTAAATGTTCATTACTGGTGCCTGTCCACGCCCCTGGGAGATAATACAGCTTTTGCTGGCGTCCGCTCTGTGATTTTAAAGGGCAGGCTCAGTTAGCCGTGGTAGCGGGTCAATGACAGTATTTACTACCAGGGGTAGTGGTTATTTCCCTTTGTAAGGTCACAAAGATTCACCTGTTTGAGCACACATTCGCTAAAAAGTGGAGCAAGCAAGTAAGAGAGGAGACAGAATTTTCTCATTTCTGAGCCTCATACACAGGCTACGAGGACACATATGACCGTTAGAAAACCTTTAGAAAGAGAATTTAGAATAATATGGGACCTTTAAGATCACCAACGCAAACACTTAAAATCAAAAGTGCACAATTAAATTAGATGTTTTACACCAATGGGATCATAATTAAAAGGGCTTCTATGCTACAGGACGAGATACCACTTTTATTCTACTGTATGATATCCATTAAAGTGATTTATTCACTTACATCCACCCCTGCCAAGAAGCTGTGGTTTTTAACAACTACATGAGCAGGACTCTTTAGCGCAACTGTTCAGTGCGACTCTTCTGTATGACTCTGTAGTACGACTGCAGTGTGACTTCAGTGTGACTCTTCAGCGTGACTCTGCAGTGCGACTGTTCAGTGCGACTCTTCAGCGTGACTCTGCAGTGCGACTCTGCAGTGCGACTGTTCAGTGCGACTCTTCCGTGTGACTCTGCAGTGCGACTGTTCAGTGCGACTCTTCAGCGTGACTCTGCAGTGCGACTCTGCAGTGTGACTCTTCAGAGTGACTCTGCAGTGCGACTGTTCAGCGTGACTGTTCAGTGCGACTGTTCAGTGTGACTTGTCTTCGGAGAACAAAAGCAATCAGTGTAAGCTGCTGAGCTGCAGCAGCTTCACATGTGACGGCGGCAGAACTAAACTGGCATCTCACTCAGTGGGTCATCCTGTCCTTGAGAAATGTGTGTGTGTGTGTTAATAGTGAGACTCTGAACGGATAAAAACACTGATTTAAATGGGTTTGTGTGCGACCACAAAGAGCTGAAGCTAAATCAAAGCGTCACAGTGACTTTGGACTGTAGCGTTTAATCATCCTGAGCCTCTGAATGTAGGTTAGCCATATTAGTGGATCAGATTTGTCTGCATAGAGAACATTCAGTAGTGACTGGCAGAGATATGTGTGTGTGCGTGTGTGTCTGTGTGTGTGTGGTCAGCTGAGGAATTCAAGCGTAATGGTTGCATTTTCATTAGATGTGTGTGTGTGCTTCTCTGCGTCACGTGTCTTCTTGGAACGAGTGACCGGACAGCCTCGTACAACTAACCGCCCTGAACCACTCGGCCTGCTTAGAGAGATGTGTGTTTGTGTGTGTGTGTGAGTGTCTGTAACTTGTGAGAGTATTTTTTTTTTTATTATTATTATTGGCAGTAAATATCATGCAAATGCAAAACCAACAATAACTTCATTTTTCTCAGGACATTTGTGTATTTATCTAACTGATCAATTTATCTGCTCCAAAGTTTTTTTATTCACCCTGAAATCCTGCACTGAGATTTATTTAGTCTCTGTTCTAAACACAGACATTTGTAGTAAAGAACAGAAATGTTGGGGTTTTTTTCTGTCGCTGCAAAATAGAACCAAATAAATGGGTCATTATCTACTGTTTGAGATCAGCTTGTTTAAAGATCATCTAGGAAACTTTAGCTCTTAATCCAACAGTGTAAACAAGGAAAACGTGGCCAAAAAGAGAGGATCACATGCAGCAAAGGGACATTGACTGAATTAAAAAAAAAAATTTAAATTGTACTGTAAATTTGTGACTTTAGCCTTCATGTCACATCAGGACTGAATGGTTTGTAAGAGACTTTAAAAGTCTTTTAAATGCTCTACTTCTACAGTGACTTGAAAATTATTTATGACTTGAATTATCTGATAATCCCAGAAAACTTATAATGATCAGACTTTTGGTGTGGTTGTAAACGGCCTCAATGGCCCAAAGTACACTACTAGAACCAGAGCCGACCGATATATAAGCGAACTAAGCGCCTGCTTAGGGCAAGCAGGCGCTTAGTTCGCTTATATATATATATACCCATCACCACTAGGATGTCCCCAATAGCAGTTAGGGGTTTAAATTTTTTTTATTTATTATTTTTTCACTAATATTAATTTTTACATGTGTGAGTGATTATTCAAACATGCATTTGACAAAATATGAAATTTATATTATTAAAAAAGACACAACATTATGCAAATAGATAGCTGCTAGTACAGTGATTCTACTGTCTCTGCTCTATGCTCCACGCTCTACAGCTAATGTGTGCAACCAAGCTAAAGAGGAGGTGGAAGAACAAAACAAGGTCGCAAAAAATACTTCTTCAGGGTCAGGAAAAAAATGGTGAGATATAAGTAAGTTTCCTCTAAGTCCTCAAATATCTGACATTTTGATCCAACTGGTGAAGTATAGCCTATAAAAGGCTAATAAACCAGCTAGTTAATAACCAGAGCATTGCTTTTAACTAATAGGTTAGTTACCTTACTATTAAAGCAAAGTTCCGTGATTTTTTTCTACTCTTGGTCACTTTCTTCAAAAATGTTTTTTCCTTCAAAAACAACTTTAACAAATGTTTAGCTAATTAAAGACGCTGTGTTTGTTTGCTAGAAGACGAGCTAGCATAGACTCATTAATGCACAGCATTGTGTTAACGAATTATAGACTCAGACATGTTGTTTGCTGCACAACATAGTCATTATGTGAATAAAATGAACAGTCTGTTTACATTATTATTACATAAGTTATATGTAATCTCCCCAGGAGCACTGCAAACAGTCCAGGGACAGTCCACCTTCTCAGGCTTAGCAGAGACTATAGCATCAGGTGAGGGAAATGCTGTCACTGTGAACATTTAATGTCTAGTCAAATTATCCCTAAAAGATTAAGATTACGATTAAGAGTAAGATGCAATCATATGACAGGGGACTTGTTTTTAAAAAAACATGTATCATTTAAAAAGTTCTCAAGCAACTTTGAGTGGTTCCACTGGCAGATTTCATTTTCATATTTCAAGTAAAAACACTGGAGTAAGAGTTTTATATAATTCTAGTATGACATCAAACATGGATGGCTTTCTTTTTCATCTTAGGTTTATCTTCATCCTCTGCAGAGCAGTCTGTCATCCTCCAGTATGCCGGCTGGTTTACCTGCTTAGTTAACAACAAAAGTGACTCTGTGATCAACACATTGCACTACAGAAAATTCTGAGGTTAATGATTTAGTCCAAAAATGTTTTTTTAATTTTCCTAAAGGTCCGTCTTCAGTGGTCACTGAGATTTAGGCCACATCTATGTCCTCAGCAAATTCAGTTTTCACCATGGACCAGCAGCTACACCAGTTTACCAGCTGAGTGACCAGTTTTCATGATAAATAGATTTGAGGTAAATGTGAGAAAGTTTTGTGCTCATTGAGTCTTACATTCACCTATCTGTTGATTAAATGTTTTTAAAGTGCCTCAGGTGTAAAGTTCAGCTCTCTACAGGAATCTTGTGTTGCCCTTGAACACACCGAAACTCGTTTGGATGAAAAGCAGCTTTTCTTTTCTCACCTCTCTCAGCCCAACTCACAGTAACAAAACAAACAGCAGCAATAGTCGGGTCTGGAAAACAAGTTGGCTTAAGTGTAGGAAAATGATTCTTCCTGCAAATAAGACAAGATAACTTGTTTACCGTGAGACCCTGCAGGCACAGCAAAGAGCAGAAACATGTAAGGCTGCAGCTGCATCTGCACGCACACACAAACACTTTTTCACAGGATCCTCAGGGTGACCTTGGAGAGCTCTTCAGCTATGCAAATTGATTCACTCTTTCCAAGACCAAATTTTATAAAAAAAAAAAAAACAAACAGAAGAAAACCCCTTTGCAAACCTAATTAAACACGTTTTTAGTCTCTAAATATGTTTGTGATGAAATATTTTAGTTTTTTTGCAGCTTTGCCTTCCAAGGAAAGGAAAAATTAGCTGGATAAGCACAATTAACTGTGATATTCAGAATCATCCAGAGTTTCTTAGTTTACACTATAATGATTCAGTGGTGAAGACCCTCTTTCACAGAACCAGGGAGATCAGTCAGAGCAACACAGTCCACTTCATTAGATCCATCTGTTCAATCGCCTGTTCACACAAATATTTAATCAGCCAATTGCATTGAGAATTTTAGAAACGGCTGATCTTCTGGGAATTTTACACACAACCATTTCTTCTGTGAAGAATGGTAGAAAATGGTCTGAAGAAGAGAAAACATCCAGTGAGCAGCAGAATGTCTTGTTGATGTCAGAGGTCAGAGGAGAATGGGCAGACTGGTTGGAGATGATAGAAAGGAAACAGGACGTCCAATAAGCTCTGGTTTCAACCAAGGCCTGCAGAACAGCATCTCTGAACACACAACACGTCCAACCTTAAAGCAGATGGGCTACAGCAGCAGAAGACCACACTGGGTGCCTCCTGTCAGCTAAGAACAGGAAACTGAGGCTATAATTCACACAGACTCACCAACACTGGACAATAGAAGATGGAGAAACGTTGCTGGTCTGATGAGTCTCCATTTCAGCTCCATATTCAGATGCTAGGCTCAGAATTTGCTGGAAACATCATGAAAACATGGATCCTTCCTGCCTTGGATCAACACTTCTGGCTGCTGCTGGTGTAATGGTGTGGGGGATATTTTCTTGGTCCACCTTGGGCTCCTTACTACCAACATGGCCTGGTTTAACCACCACAGTCTACCTGAGTATTGTTGCTGACCATGTCCATCCCTTTATGACCACAGTGGAGCATCTTCTAATGCTACTTCCAGCAGGATAATGCACCATGTCACAAAGCTCAGATCATCTCCACCTGCTTTCTAGAACATGACAATGAGTTCACTGGACTCTAACGGCCTCCACAGTCACCAGATCTCAGTCCAGTAGAGCAGCTTTGGGATGTGGTGGAACGGGAGATTCTCATCATGGATGCAGCCGACAAACTTTCAGCAACTGTGTGATGCTGTCATGTCAACATGGAGCAAAACCTCTGAGGAAGGTTTCTTACACCTTGTTCAATCTATCACACCAAGAATTAGGAAGGAGGTCAACCTGTTATTAGAAGCTGGACCTGACGGTGAGTGTAGGATAGTGAACTCTACATGTATTATAATGGTAAAAATAACAATAATTATTATGATAGATGTGACGAACAACTATATTAATTATATTATATTAATAATAAATAAATACATTTTCTCTAAACACATCAGTCGAGCCCATTGAAGGAGGATGCAGTGGGTCCCCTGGGACACCATCCAGCCCCTCCCCTGTGAACCACATCAACCCTGACTGGCCACAGGCTTGTTTGGAGGATGGTTAATGGATTGTCTGGTGAAGCTGGTGACATCAAAGAAGTCCAGAGTCATGCAGAAAGAAATCAATGTGGATCATCAGAACACACACACCAGTTTCTCCCTGAATATTGATCTGCACAAAAATGACTTCCATGGAGCCACATGAGTCAGTGTGTCAACTGAAAGAACAACCTAACTGAAATATAACAGTATGGCCCCCTCAATAATAGAAAGACACTTAAGAATTAAAAGAGGCCTTGATTTAATCTAACTGAAAGGAGAAAAAGCAGATAAAACTTTGAGTTTCTATATTTAAAAAGTTTTAAAAGCTGACTACCATGGAATCAGCTCATGAAGTCAGAAAGTCTTCCGTCACAGTCTGGGAAGAACATCTTTTCAGCAGCTGATGTCCTGAATACACCAACCAGCAATGTGAGCAGAGGAGGCGAAGATAGATGCCATGATACCTAAAACGCTTCTTCAAAGGATATACTAATGTATCCTTCCCTTCAGCTCCACCTTGAGACTCCTTTCCTGTGTCATCCAGGCTCACCTTTGAAGTTGAGCTATCTTTCAAAAAGTTTTCCAGGTTACCATCAGGAAGGCAAAGGAGAGAAGAGACAAGGCGGCTTTAGTTAGGACTGTCTAGTCTAGCTGTACCATGCAATGGTAAAATGCCATCAGTATAACCTATGGTGAAGTAAATATTTTCATTTCATGCATACCAGATGAATCATGTCCAACTCCTTCTTCCCCCAGAAGTTAGTTCTTGCCAACACTTAAGACGAGACAAGCTGTATTTCCTCTTTAAATTTGCTGCTACACATTAAGCTGCCAGTTCTGACAGCAGATTATACTCTGATCTTTACATGATGCCAGTACGGATGCTAACAGGTACCAGGTACAACCCCAGTTCTAAAGCAGGTTAACTGTGTAGAAAAATAAAAACAGAATGCAACGATTTACAAAGCTAATGGATCCATATTCTATTCCCAATAGTACATTCAATTTTTACCATCTGATAGAAAATATGAGCTGATAGTGAATCTGATGGCAGCAACACATCTGTAAAAAGTAGTTCCAGGGTGATGTTCAGCATCATGTAGCATCCCCTCTTCTTCTAACAACTGTCTGGAAACATCTGGGAAGTGATGAGACCAGTTGCTGGAGTTTTATGAGAGGAATGTTGTCCCATTCTGGTCTGATGCAGGATTCTAGCTGCTCTACAGTCCTGGACCTTGGTTGTTGGATTTCTGCTTCCATGATGCTCCAGATGTTTAGTATTGGTGAAAGGTCTGGACTGCAGGCAGGCCAGTTCAGCAGCCGGACTCTTCTCCTGTGAAGCCATGCTGTAGATGGTGTAGATGGTGGGATCTTCAAAGTCTTTACAATTTTATGCCAAGGAACATTTTTCTTTCTTCAATTTTTAGAGCTAGTTTGTCTCTGATTGGTGAACCTCTGTCCATCTTTCCATCTGAGAGACTCATATTAAAGTTTAAAGTAAGTTTTTTTATAAAGCGCTTTTCACAGACAAAAATCATAAAGTGCTGTACATATTATGGGTGCAATAAAACATAATAATTTCATAAAAATAATAACCATCAACAAATAGCTTTCCTGAATAAAATAGTTTTCAACTGTCTGTAAGAGGCATCAGTAACAGGTGAGAACCTGCTTCATCTTATGCTCATCTATGCTATGCTAATCAGTTGTCAAATGCTCCTCCAGATGTTTCTGATTTGTACCAGTTACTTTTCCAGCCTTTTGTTGCTTCTGTTCCAACTTTCTACAGATGTGTTGCTGCATTAGATTCACTATCAGCTCATATTTTCCATCAAAAGGTAAAACATCTCAGTTTCATCATCTGATATGTTGTTTATCTTTTACTGGGAATAAAATGTGGCTTTATGAGATTTGTGAATCATTGCATTCTGGTTTTATTCACATTTTATGTAGCATCACAACTTTTTTTTAGGTAATTCATGACAAAAATTTTGTAAAAAATCTTTTTCTCAAGAAGAGAAAAGGGGGATTGTTTGTATTTCAAGATTATTTTCCCTTTTTTTTCTTCTTTTAACTTCGCTGTGCAAACATTATAGTATGTAGGTCCATTACATAACTCCAAAAACATTCATCTGAATTTCAGGCTGTGGTGAAACAACATAGGAAAAACACCCGGGGGGGTTGAAGATACTTTTGCAAAGCACTATAAAAGGAAGTCACATAATGGAGGTTAGGTTGATGCTTCCATGTTTTCATAATAGGATGCCACAGCCAATGCTGCAGCCTGGGGCACTGCTCTTTATGAAAGTAGAAGAAGCATCCACCTCAGACAGTCTGACCTCAGCAAAGAACATTACAGTTTTATATTAACTTTCCCTGTATATGACCTCAAGATGCGTTGCCAGGTTTGAAGAGGGAACGGTGCTGTGACTGCAGCACGACTGTAACATGACAACGCCGACCAAATACGATGATGGCCTCATTTCCTAACACAAAGGCACAATTTGATATTTATATGTGAAATGTCATTTAACACGGCAATATTTAAGTGTGATCTTAGTAATCTGCATATGCAGTAAATCTGACCAAGTCTAAATCACCTGTAAAATATGAGTGGTGCAGGAACAGTTAAAACTTAGAAATCTTTTGTAATCCAACAATAAAAACCTTTATCATGAATCATGATGAAGAGCCCACCACACTGTTATACAGCTGCATATTTCCATCCTCCTTCTGCAAATATATAATATGAATGGACGTCACAGGGGAGGAGAGGGGCTAGACACTCAACTTCTAAACATGAGATCCATGTCCAAATCTGACCTTGTTTTCCACTTCCTGACTTTGGTACTATTTCAACAGGTAAAGAAAAGCATTTAAAGTAAAAACATCATGGTTAGCAACCCACAATTCACACAATAAAATTCATTTTATAGCAAAAAGCTTTTCTGTCACCATGGCAACCAGTTGCTTCCACTTACTGCTGTGTGTGCCTCTCGGGAAACTTAGGATCACAAGTCAAAGCTTCTTTCTTTCTATTCCTCCAGAGACATATTTGATATTCAGAAAGCTTCTCCATCCATTGGTCAGTAAAACAAAGTGAATTGAAGAGGAGTAGGCTGCAGCTGCAAACCATAACCTACAAAAAATGTCAACATAATCTAATTGTCCCATGGTGTGCATGACAAGTAAACCCCTGAAGGCATTACAAAATTTACAATAACCCCCTGGTGACCGCAAAATTTCTCCTCAAGGCCTAAATGGTCATGCTGAGCTTGAGGCATCTTTGAAAGCAAAATCTCATCGTTCCGACAAAGACCCTGGAAGTAAAGCCAAGGATGCACGTCTCAGCCGGGGAATATAGGAAAATCACAAGGACAAAACGCAAACAGGCTAAATTACTGAAGGATGGATTCATTGGTCCAGCTGGAAAACATCACCTCATTCTTATGTTAGAATTTACAGATGTTTCATTTTTAAAGCTTTACATTGTGACTTATCTTCAGATTTTACAGTGACTGGGACAGAAAAAAATGAGCTGAATATTGTGTAAACAATCAGCAAATATCAACCTGATAGGCTTTAAATTTGACACTACAGCAAAGCGTTATGCCATGTAGACACAAACTATGAGGAACCAATCCCAGTAATCACCATTTGTAAGCACAACATTTGTGATTCAATCTCCTGCAGAGACAACACACATTCATGCTCACACCAAGATCTTAATGTGCAGGTCTGCAAGATCCCATTAAACCAACTTGAGAATAAGAGGGAGTAGTGATTAAGCATTGAGCTGGAGTAATAAAATAGTCCCTCCTGTCACCATCTGTTCTATATGTGTAACTTTAACAGATTTGGCGTTAAAGCCAATAAGCCCTTCCTTGTTTACAGCTTTCAACACTCTGTAAACCACTGTAAAGACAGATGTTCCACACTTCAGCTGACTTAATTTGGCAGATCTACCCTGTAGCTTAGATCTGTGTCAGTGCTGTTAGGTGAGCCAGACTACAGGCCAGTTAACTGAGCCACTGTCCTTGTCCTAGTATGAATGCACGGGGGAAAGATGGACTATATGAGCAACACCAGTAAGATTGGTTGGGATATGCCTCCTGTCAGCGAGGTGGTTTTGGGTATTACCTGGAGGCAAATTGGTACCACTATGAGAGGTGACATAGGCAGCTTTAAAACTCTGTTTGTCCTTTGTTGTTACCAACTTCTTTTTATGTTTACAGGACTCACGTTTGATTTCCAGGTCAAAGTCAGTGAATGGGACGCTGGAGCACAATGCGCTGTGGACCGAAGCCAAGATGAATCTAGTGGAGCGTATACATGCAGGAGTAATTACTCTGGCATTGAAATTTTCCATTTCCGACCATTTTAGCTAAACTAAAAAGTTCATACAGATTTTAAAAGTCCACTTTTGGTCGGACTCACCATTAACCATTTTTTCTAGTATCATGTAAAGTGCTGAGAGAAAATGGGGAAGACTGGAGTGTTAAATGATATTTTAGATATCTGAATAAAAAAAAAGACACGGACAAGTTAAATTTTTTAATTGTGCATATCTTCTCCCTTATACTGTCCAACAATGCCTTTGGAAAATCTGAATCTGTAAACACAGAATATTGACACAACAAGGTTGGTACTATTTACTCTTAAAACAGAAAACCTGCCGGTTCGTTTCCAGGCAGAATTCCTCTGACAGCATTCCAGCCAAAGCAATGATAAGGAATGATAAGGCTGACAAGTGATGATTTCCAGAGTTCAATCCATGCCTGACAGTGAGTCGGTAACACATATATGCATACACACAAGGGAAATGGAAGAATTTATATAATAAACAGAAGGAACCTGTGTGGAAACTACATGAAAACCTCTATACAAACTAAAGAGAAGTCAGGTTTAACTTTTTATCCTCCAATCCCAATCCTAACTCTTGCATGTCATAAAAAGAACTGAAAAGTTTAACTTTAATATTCATAAGAAATGAAAGTATAGTTAATCTTTTCCACTGAGCCTCTGATCATCTCTACTTCAATCCCAATTAGGACAATGAATGAAAACACTCAGCCAAAGTTAATCTACGTAGTCACTGGTACAAAAAGTAGAAAAAGAAAACATGACTTAAAATAATTTTTTTTTTATCCTTTCATTATTAAATGAAATCATATCAAACTTTAAGCGCTTTTCATGCTGAAGGCAACATAGAGTTTCACATGATTAAAAAAAAGCAATTCATGCATATTAAAATAAAACAAGCCATCACACACCAACATAGATAACATAGCAATTAAAAATAAATCATTAAAGTATCTTTCACATACACAGTCGAACGTGCACACATGCATAGGCGCACAAACAATGCAGTTGCCCCGCCTCCCCCATTCTGCACAAACATGACTCCCTAATTTCTGTCTCTAAATGTATGAAATACATCTGGCTCGACGCTGCTGTGAGAAAACAACATCATGGGATTCGTTCACACCAGAAGCCAGTTCAACCATGTCCACAGAGGCCGCCGTCATAGCAAACACCTAGATCAGGGCAGACTTGGGTCCACACCACAGCCATAAGGCTGCAGTGCAGGACCCCAGCCACCCAGACAAGAACAATCACCACGGCAACAGCCAGTGATTTTTGGTCCAGTGTGTTAATGTCAGAATGACAACACAACTGAAACGTCACACAAGGGTTAACTGTTTTTAAGCTAAAATATAAAAAAGGTAAGAACAAAGGTAGTCAAAAACGACCAATTATACCCTAAACCCCAGAGCGGCTAAGACACGTATGAAACGGAGGGACTGAGGAGCTACAATGTGTTATAGAGGTCCCTGTAGTTCAACACTACCACTACTAAAAGCGTGTAGCAAGTATTGCTGGTTTCGGATGAGAACCAAACAGACCTCTACTTGTGTGGACATTTTTGAGAGACTAAAGTGTTTGTTGTTTAGCCAACTCTAACTCTTCCAGGAGCCCAGCATTTCATTGCATGCAGGTTATACCTTTGCATGGTTTGCATGCAGGTTATGCCTTCCTCAGCACAGTAACAACATTATGGCCTTAAAGTCAAAGGTGATGCTAGTCTTAAATTTGATGTGCACAGTTTAATCTTTAATGTGGCTACCATTTCTTCGTATCTGCACTGTGTATGCAGAAATACAGAAGCTTTAAGAGCGTATTGACAGCTTTTAACAGAGCAGAGAAAATGAGCTTATAGGACAGATGTGTGCTGGTGGAGAGGAGCAGCCCCTCTGGTGCTGTGTTATCTTTGCTCTTATTAATAGCAACAGTGGGACAAGTCGCCTCCCAGAAGTATAGGGTCAAAGGTCTGGTGGGAAGCAGGAGCAAAGGGTTGATGTTTTGCTGTTACCCTTTCCCGAAGACCCCAAATCCAACCCAATTTTAGAATTCAATGTTGTCTCAGGGAACATGAGCAAACATGTGAAAAACATCCATTTGTTTCCTTATGTTTTCTTTCCAAGTGTCCCGGGCAAAGCTTTTTTTCCAAGCTGACTATGGTTAATATTAACATCAGTTTGTCTAAATCCAGTCTCTATGTCTTGTTTGAACATTGGGAGATTAAATATTTACTTTTTTAGTTAGAAATAACTGCTGATGCTGTAAGAAGCTTTTTATTGTTTAATATTTCTGCAACTTATCATGAGATTTATGATTTTATTAACAAATGGATGTAAAAGAGCTCAGTTTGTCTGCCTATTGTGAGGATTTGAGGCTTTCCTGTCAGTGCATGATGAATTGACCGAGTGGGGCACTTAAGAGGCTGGAATTTTAGACCTGATAACTACACCAAATTTCACCAACACTCAGCCTAAACCTCTGCTGGTCACGTGTGCATGCATGTCCCTGTGTGAATGTGTTCACGGGTGTGCACACCCTCACATTCACAGAGATTAACAGGTCAAAGAGGTTTAATTATATCCGGTGAACAACATTAGTATCTTAAAACACCACTAGATGAGGAAGATTAACTTTTTAAACAAACAATAATCTTAGGGAAACTCTCAGAGAGGTGGATAGTAGGCAAAAAACTAAAACTTAAAACAAAAATACAAAACCAATTCTAAAACAGTTGGGACGCTGTGTAAAATATAAATAGAAACATAATGTAAGACTTCATTTATTTCTGTGGTATGGCATGATATCTTAACAAAGATCCTGGAAATTTTGTTGTTTGTATTAGTTTTCTTGTTCTTGTTTTATTTAGAGCACCCATTTTGTGAATGGTCATCCGTTGTTTTGCTTTCTGTTTTAGCTGGAGTCGTCTCTCTGTGTGTGATATCTTGTTTTATTTCTCTTGTTTGACTGTCCCTGAGATTAGGTGCACTGAGAGTGCCTTCGGCTGCCTGCGGCTGACTTCTAGGGTAGATAGGAACCGCTAGCGACGTAAGAGATGGAGTTTAAAAAAAGACTGCAGTCACGTTGGACACGATCTGGGACGTGAATGAGCTCACAACATTAAGTGACCTCATGGGAATAAAAATTGACAATGGAGGTGATGAGGAAGCAATATAAAAGGATTATAAGTATGATTCTCAAAGACATGACTTATTTTCCACTAACAGCCTAATCGGAGGCTAAACGTAAATATAAATGACCTCCTTAGTTTTTATACATTTCACGGCTTATGGTTCTGACACTCTCAAGTTTATATGTATAAATTTGGTCCTAATAATCAAGCTTTGAACAATGTCCTTCTAATCCATTACAATGACAGATATGATTATGTATTCTGCAGTGGTTGAACCCTTTTCTAATATCAAGTCAAGAACAAATATTCTACAGCTTCACAAAACACACATTTAGTCTCCATTAATGTTAAACCTTTTCTGCTGAAACTCACCAAATGGACAAATATAATTTCTTATGTAAAACAAACCAAACACACAAAAAAAACTGAAATAAATTCTTTTGAACAATAAATATCTGTGATGGGACAGTTGCATGCATTGAAATATTTTCATTATCACCCAGTACGAGGACCAGCTGATGCAGTGTGAATAACGTAAAGGAATGTTGAAGGACAGTGAAATCCCTTCTAAATATAAAAATCTATCCCTCTTTTATTGTCAATCTGTCTGCTCACCAGCCCTGTCTTCTCCTGCCACCTCACCAGTTGCATTTATCTTCTAGGACCCCCAACTGTGCCAAAGCTGTCTCCCCGTATGCCCATTCAAATTCAAATTTTATTTATAAAGCGCTTTTCATACGAAAACTAGCACAAAGTACCTTACATAAAAACTATTTTGGCACAATGAAAACACAAAGTTTCACACATGCAAGAATATGACTTAATAATTTTAAAAACACACACCTGATCATAATACCCACCACCACCACCCACACCCCCACCCTATTTTGCTCTCTGATCTCTAGTTTCTGTCTCATTAACTGAATATTAATATGGAAAAAAGCATCTGGCTTGATGCTGCAGTGAGGAAACAATATCTTGGAAATCCGTTCACACCAGGAGCCACCATGACCACAGAGGGGCACCACCACTGGACCACGACAAGCTGGGATCCACACCACAGTCATAGGTCTGCAGTGGAGGACCCTGGCCAGACCAAGACAGGCTGGAATCCACACCACAGTCATAGGTCTGCAGTGCAGGACCCTTAGCCACCCAGACATGGGCGATCACAAACAACCCTGCAGCCTGAGCATGGATCCCCATGAGGAAAACACTAAAGTTATAAATGTTAAAGAATAAGACCAAATAAAAGGTATGACAACAGGTATGACATATTAGTAAAGAAGATCATAAAACAATGCATTTTGGGTAAAACAAAACAATAAAAACAAAGAGCAGCATAAATAGGTGGTACTTAAAAAAATAAAGAAGCATATAATTAAATAGGTAAGAAATAAATCTATAAAATGATGATAAAATAAATAAGTAATAAGACAAATAAGACTAAATAAAAAGCTTTAGCTAAGCTAAAGCCCATAAAAGCCAGAGCCAGTATAAGCAGGCAGACCATCAACCCTTAAATCCCACTTGCTGGTCTGCCTCTCGCTGCAGTGACAGGCTGAGTTACAATCAGGCCAGAGTGAGCAGAGAAGAGGCGAATGAGGAAGGGTGAAATGAGGAGATGGAAGGAATGCAAGATTCAGCCTCAGTTCGTTTTTAGACCAGGACGGTAGGCACGCCGTACAGTCTGAGCAAACGTCCCATGTTCCACTAGGGCTGCTCGATTATGGGAAAAATGATAATCACGATTATTTTGATTGAAATTGAGATCTCGATTATTTAACACGATTATAGATAAGAGGTTATTGGGGGGGGTGACATTTCTTTCCACCAGGTCCCCATAGCTATTGTTTGTCTCAGACCAGCAGCTATATTTCGCCTGGTGTGATCTGGAAAAAAATAGTCTGGAGACATTTCGTTTTCACGTTGAAATCCGCGTCAATAAAATGTAGCGCGACATTTCTATACGGCTCTGGTGCGGCTTTACCACAGGTCCGTAGCGGTGGCGAAACATCGGACTGTCACCACGTCTTTTACACCACCCTCACTACACTCATCATACAGCAGAGAGAGACACTCCACTAAAATGGTGGTGAGATGGCAGTGATACCGTTTGTCCAAAGTGTTGATGAGTTTCTTAAATCCCAGATTGTTCACTGTGTTAAATGAGAAAAGTTCTGCTTGTTTATAACGTTTGTCTCTCTGTGACTCCGGGAGCTGTTAGATTATTTAGTTGCGACTCACAAAAATTGAACATTTTTCTATTTTTTTGTGTGCACGTCTGCGTGCACGAACGCAACATTTTACATGCACGACTGTCGCCTGTCGCTTGGCTGGAGGAGGGCAGCGATTTTCGCTTCCTCGCGCAAGTTTACATAGAAAATGATGGAGAAGGAGCGACGCCGCCTCCCGTGTGTCCAGGTGTCTGCAACTCGTTCTGAATAAAACTAAAGCGGTTGGGGCTGTGGGAGGAGTCTGCAGCAGTGGGAGGAGTCTGCAGCAGTGGGAGGAGTCTGCAGCAGTGGGAGGAGTTCGCAGCAGTGGGAGGAGTCTGCAGCAAAGCGCTGCAATGACAGCTGCGCTCGATTTGAAAACAGCACAATTCGAAGGACAAAAAAATAATCGGACCATTTCATTTTTATGATCGTTCAAAACCCAGATTGTAATTGCGATTAAAATTCGATTAATTGCCCAGCCCTACGTTCCACCTGCCACCACATCACCTCTATCTCCAACAATGAGAAATACCCTCCACCAGCAGAAAAATAATTATTTCTGCATTCAGTCTTTAGAAGCTGTATCTGTATCTAAAAATGACCAATTATGAGATTAAAAGATAAGAGAAACATCTGAATCTATTGAATATAACATAACATTAAGGTGTTTTGTCCAGTACAGAGCTACAAGTTGAAGAACTTCTTCTGGAAACCTGGAGATGTGGTCATTTTAACCAAACAACCACTGTTGCATACATTTAGGAATGAACACATAAATTATCAAAGTTATTCCAGAAAAGTTCACTCATGAGCGTCATTGTACTCCAGTCTGGACCAAACTGGTGGGCCTGATCAACACTGCTGTGCCCGGAGCCGGGCCATATGATGACAAATGACATTTACTATTAACAACAACTGGCTTTCACTTTAGTCCCAGGCAGACCTGACAATCACTGAAACATAAACTCACAAGATGCTTCTTCTTAGGTTTTAATGCAGAAAATACTGCTGTTCATATTCTGAAATGCCTCAGATGAACAAGCAACACGAAACCTCCTCACATGGCAACTTTGTTGACTTTTGCGTGGGAATTTTTTATCTAAATAAAACGCTAATGATGGAAATGGAGCTGACTGCAAAGCCTTTACATTCTACCGAAGTGAGGAATGCTAATAAAATTTGCATTAACACTAAAATTATTCAAAAAGAGAACCAAGAAACATTTAAATAAGTAAAAAGGAATCAAAACATAGAGCATAAATAGAAAATAATAAGAAAACATGGATATTTTGATATGACAGTTTCACCATTGTATTGTGAAAACCCTGTTAGAGTTAAAAACAGCTCAGAGAGGAGAATATGCCCACCAACCAGAGGGTCGGCAGATCGATTCCTGGCTTCTTAGCCAAGATAATGAACCCCACATTGCCTCCATCAGGGTATGAATAATGTATTTATGATCGTGGGCATAGAACTGGGATAGGGATGGTGGGGACTTGTCCTTACCAATATCACACAACATCTATAGATAAAAGGCCATAAAACTTAATTTCTTATATGTCTTGAAAAAAGCACCTTTGCATGAGAGATCTGCACTACCAAGAACCCCTGCTTCTAGATCTTCCTCCACACATTCTGGTTCTTTTAACAGCTTTTTATCTTTTACTCTGGCACAGCCAACTTAAAGGTTCTTAAAAGTTTCTCTTCTTTTCCTTTATTTGTTTGGCTCACCATGTTTTCTCTGCACTGCCAACGTTGGCAAACAACAGTTCTTGAGCGAGCTTTCACCATTCTTTCACCACTTTACTTTCCACATAGATTTCTGTGTTAGAAGTTTGACAATCTGACCACCGATGACTGTGGTAAGCAACCCAGGACAGCACTGTGGGAACTGTCTTCTATGGAAACTCATACAACAACAAATTCCTTCAACCTCATGTTCACAACATCCTTCGGACTGCTTAGGCATAGGTGCACTGAGATGTAGGAATATCTTTGTAATTCAATTTTGGCACAAATTACAACTTCTCAAGACTATTTTTTTCGCACATTTCCAACTGCAATAACTCCAACTTCCTTCTTCTCCAGTTTTTTTTTCCTCCAAAATCAAACTCCGAATAAACTGTTCCTACTTCAACACGGGAGCTTTCCCTGTAAACGACCTCATCATCCTCATTTATCCAGAGGAATCAACCAGCCTGGTGTACTTTCTAATCCATGACTGGTCTCTCTTTCATTCTACTCTGGACAATCAGCGCTTCATTTACTGTTAGATTCACTTTTAGTAATGGTGCCAAAATTAGTTGCTATCCAATTCCTTCAAGAAACAACCTCAAGTACTTCTGTTTTGCAGCTGTTATTTGCTGCAGGGATGACACTAACTCTACAGTATATTGATCACTGTTAGCCACTTAAAAGAAAATGTTGTGCAATATTGATTCTCTGGTCATTCTTCCAGACATTTCCTGCAACAGTCCTTCCAGAGGTTGAAGTGCAAGAGTATAAAACCAATTAAAATCCCATAAAAATATGTTTACCCTTTTGAACTTCATACTGAATTACGAAGTTGCCTCTGTCATTTTTCTTATGTTTCTTTCTAATCATATGCTGCAGCATGCCTCATCATGTCATTAAAAGGAACAGATGACAAGAAGTGACGTCACCACATCAGCAGAAACAGGCCAACTTCTTCTGCTTTGTGAGAGTGCACAGCCCATTTGTGGCAGAGAAAGAAGGAGCATTTTTCTGTAGGAAGACACTGTCTATTGTGGATCGTTTAGAGTTTAGTTTTGATTTATTTGGTTTTAGTAATCTATTTTTTAGTGTTTTTTTCCATTGTCAATACATTGATTTATTTTAAAAAACATTACATAGTTAACTGCATTTTTAAAAATTGTAAAATGACCCCAGAGGCTGCACACGGAAACACTCAAAACATTATGAGACTGAATAAAACCCATTATACAGACATGCCTGCAAGGAAATGAAACCACTTCAGGCATAAAAACAAATCATATTTATATTTATATTCATACCAGAGTTGAAAAATTTTGTATCTTCCTTTGGTTTGTTTTCAAATTTCACTTTACTCAAGCAGAGCAAACAGTCTGGACAACACAGTTACAACAACTGCTCACTAGGGGGCGATATTAACCCAAACAACCACTGACAAAGAAGAAAAAAAGCAGGAGGAATAAGAAAATCCGGCTCATGGATTAGCCACGACGAAGACAAAATTTCTTCCCCTTCAAGTAAACAACAGCGACAAATATACGCAGTCTTCAGGTTTCTGTTACTTTGGTGTTCACGAATGAGCGTACACACTCCTCCAAATGAACTTTATGATCCACAGAAGGACCAGAGCTTGTTTAAAGCGGACCAAACAGCACCAGTGTGAATGCGCCCCTAGTCTGAACCCAGCTAACGTTTGCCATAAGTTGAGGCATGGAAATGACATATACTGCCACACAAAGTCCTCCCAATCCTCGGAATTGTTTCTGTTTTGTTCTACTACAAGCTGGAATTAATATGGAAACGAAGATCAAGAAAACAACCTTATCAACAGCTTTAACAACTATATTCATAGAAACGGCTTCTTGGACTTTTTATAAAGTGATTTCTTTCATCTCGTCATCTCATGCGCTCCTGATGTTTTAGTCACGTGATGTTCATTGAATCACTCAAATCAACTTTTAACAAATCCATAATCTGGTTCTTGTTCTTTAATAAAAAGCAAGAAGTAACACAAACATGTTCAACCGAACTTTAATTTTTTCATTTGATGGCCAAACACTTCACACAACAGTAAAGTAATTTTAAAAACCTGATGAGGTAATGGAAATGATTGTTGTTGGTGTGATCGTGTTCTCCAGCTCAGCTCGAACTTCAGCAGGTAGAACATGAAGATGCTTCAGGCTGCACAGTTGCACCACAGTGGCCTATTTCCTTGAGAGCATGGCGCCTCCAATTTTTTGTGATGGATGTTTTCAGACATCATTCTCTCTTCCCAGAACTCTTTTGTGTCCCACAGATGAAGACACCTAGCAGTGTGTGTGTGTGTGTGTGTGTGTGTGTGTGTGTGTTTGGTTAACACTGTCTGCTGTGCAGTTTAAGCTGGCCTGGCTTCAAAAAAAGGAGCACAAGTGTGAGCTAGAAAATGCATGTTAACACATGGGACCACTGTGGCAGAGGTGTAAGAGGAGGAAGCAGGAGTAATGATGGAGAGAGGCCCCACACTATGCAGTGGAAGGATGAGAATGTGCACTAACAATGGATAGCCAAACATAGTCACGATTCAAACCTATAAATGTCTATATCATTACCCAAATTACATGTGCATGCTCTGCTTTTACTCATGTGCACTCTTGGTTTGGGGCTCATTTTGCTGGCTTGATTGGGGCTCCTCCATTCCATGGAGAGGACTTTTTAAAACTAAAGTGTACCTCAGAGAGAAACACAAAGCTTTCCATTAAATACTGCCTTGCTTCATTGCCCCTCTGCACAAATCCATCATAGGTCATCCCTCAATATCAGAGCTAAACCTAGCTAATACTCTAATTCTGTGGGAGCTGAATGGGAGCAGATACCTGCAGAGCATCTAATAAAACATTTTACTACTTGCCAGCACTTTTGACATACAAGCTATATCTTAAAGGGGGTAACTGATTCAGCACAAACACATATGTGGATAATGCATAGAAAGGACATACAATCTAACCGGTGTGGCATAGTGTGACATGTTCAAACTAACATGGCTTCCATGCATACATATATACAACCAAATGTCCATGTACATGCACAAAACGCATGCTAACAGGATAAATACAACTTTGTAGTGTGATGTTTTCATTGTTTTCACAAAAATGGCAGGATCTACTCTTCTTTCTAAAATTAAAAACAATTTCCTTTGCTTTTGTAGCATCAGGTGTCACCTTTCACCTGATTGGTCTCCTTAACTGAGCACAATAAGCTTAAGAAATCTATACCCATTCAGTGTTATTGGGTGGCTTTAAATTCCAGAGGACGGTACTGGGATTAACTGCAGGGACTAAAAAGCTGGAAGGCATTTAGCCAATGATTAATAAATAACTCTTAACTATCAGTTTTTTTAATGAGCTCAGCAGGGTTGAGTATGCATAAAGTTTGTTCTTAGCTGTGATAGGCCGATGGGCAGAAACAGATTTACTCCTGTCGCTTTGCCAGAATTAAATGGAAGGACTTTCATTTGCTCCACTTACTGCTAAAGAAAAGCAGTAAAGCAATCCTGCAACCCTAAATCAGATTAAACTTCTTTTTTAATCTTCATCATGAGAAATCTCAACCTTAAATGCCCCTTCACTTCTTCTCCGACCGGTCAAGGGCAAAAGAAGACAACAAAGCCCACCACTCTGAATACTCTCACCTCATTCTGCATCCCCACAACTTTAGCTTATTATGCAAGATTTAAAAGTTTTAGCTGTTTCATATGCCTCTAATTAGTCCTGGCAGATGTCTGTCAGCCGAGCCATATTAGGAAAAAATGCACTTTCAGATACAAGATTAGGATCTGTTGCCACAACACAAATACACTGTGTTATCCCCTTTTCTCTTCACCCTGTATACATCAGACTTTGCCTACAGGTCTCCATCATGCCACATGCAAAAATACTTGGATGATACAGCTGTGGTGGCTTGCATGAAGGGGGGGGGGGGGTCATCTGGTACTTTACACACTGGTGCAGGTGCAGTGGACTAATCCTTAATACATCTAAAAGCAAGGAGATGATGGTGAATTTTGGGAGGCAGCAGGCACATCAGCTACCTGTGGTAATTAAGGGGGAGGACATTAAAGTGGTCCAGACTTATAAATATCTGGGTGTCCACCTGGATCATAAGCTGGACTGGTCGGTGCATGCAGATGCAGCATACAAAAAAGGACAGAGCAGACTCTTCTTTCTCAGGAAGCTTAAATCCTTTGACGTCTGCAACGAAATGACCGTCATAAAAATCCAATTTGGGTGACTTTTGCCGACAGTGTGAATGCAGCCTTTAATGTTCAACCACACCATTTTGTTTTATGGCACCACGTTATATAACAACTTATTTTTACCATTATAAAGAAAGTAAAAAGAAAAAAGCAATGGAAAGACACTGTCTCCGTTACAAAGGAAATAAAAAACCTGAAGTGTTGAACGCAGCAAAGAGACCAAGAACAACACATTAAGAGGAAGCGAGGAAAAACGGCTAAAATGAAAGACAGCCAGAACAACAAAGATAAGACTGAAATTTTCTGCTGCAGAGAAAAAACCAGGATGAAAAACAGATGCAGAGTTAGCTTTGTTCTTGTTATTGATAATTGCTGCTTTGCTCGTTTCTGTTGGTATCGTTATGGATGAACAGGTCTAAAAAAAAAAGCACAAACATGATGATTTCTGCCTCTGATCTGTGTGGGTTGTAAAGCAGATGAGAGAGAAGATCTGGTTGGTTCCTGTAAGACATGGGTGTCCAGCTCCAGTCCTTGTGGGCTGCAGTCCTGCAGGTTTTAGATATTTTCCTGCTCCAACACACCTGATTCAAATCAAATGGCTCTCCTCAACAGCTTTTTATCAAGTTCTAACCCAAACATGTTGATCATTAATCTGATTCGGGACACATTCAACACCTGCAGGACAGAGGCCCTTAAGGACTGACTTTGGACATCCCTGCTGTAAGAGAACTAATAAAACTCCAGATCTTTACTCATAAATGACAAATGGACTGTAATTATATGGGGCTTTTTCCACTAAAAGTGTTTCTACACAACAAAGCATTCACACACTCATACACCATTTATTAGTGTTTATATTTATCTTTTTAACAGACAATGCAGCTTTTTTCCCGTCACATTCATACAACCCATGGATGCATCGGAGGCGGCGTGGGTGTCTTGTTCAGTATCTTGCCCCACAACTGACGACCAGAGCCCTCCATATCACATCTAACAGGCACGAGTGTTAGGTTATTTATCAGAGGTTAAAAAGTGTTATTGTTATCTTCTATGCCTCAAAACTAAAACCTCACTCGGCCACCTCGCTGCCGCTTCTGTTTTACTTACAAATAAATTCTCATGTAAAAATGTTCAGTCAGTTTTTGCAAGTTTTATTCCAAAGTCTGGGAAGTTTGCGGCCTTTTAAAGGGTTGTCTGCCTTTTTGTAATACTTAATTTTATTTTTGGAATACTTGTAACTGTACTATATCCAATGTAGAGTTCACATATGCTGCATTTAAATGCTTAAAAAACTGAAATTATGAGAAAATATAAAAAATAAGAAATATAAGACAATGATTTTGAGAGTGTCTGTTCATCACATACATCACTGTTTATTTAAAACTATGTTGTATTATTCTTGTTTAAGCAAAACTTGAAAACCTTCCTTTTTAAAAATATATAAACTCTTTTTTTTTCCTGTTTTCTGTAGCACTTTGAAATTCCCTGTAATTTAAAGTGCAATACAAATAAAATTTATTATTATTATTATTATTAATGATAATCTACTTGCTGGTTGACACCTTTGGTGGCTTTTGAAGGCGTCTTCATCAGCTTCTTTGTCACAACAGCAAACTCATGTAAATGAGCCTGCATGTGTAGAGATTTGTTTAAATGAAATTAGTATGGTAACCGTGGTTTTACATCCCACACCTGCAAGGAGAATCAAAGAACAAAAAAAGAAGGCCAAAGACCGGTGATGCTTTCAGGTTATTGAGGAACATGTGTAGGTCATGTATTTAAAGCCATACCTGCAACCAGGTGTTCTGTTTCTTAACTTTAATGCCACATTTCATGTCCTAAAGCTAACAGAGAGGCACAACAAACATAAGTCAACACAGCTCTGCAGTTCTGTTCTTATAGAACGAGTTTAACAGCATGCAACACAGACACGCACAGCAGACCACGGCCTTTTAATTATGAGCCTGACGGGTGTGAAAAGACCAGGAAGGACAAGGATTCTGAGAGATATTGTCCATCAGAGAGAAATTAATTTGCTGTTTAAGGAGAACCAGAGAAGAACCGGCTCAGTTCTCTGCTGGAGAAACTTAAATTATTGCTGCTAATTAATTGATGCAGTGATTTGAAGATCTCTGCGATGATAAACTGAACCAAATCCGAGTCAACTTTAACACTAATGTGAACTCAATACACTAAAGAGAAGTACAATAACAAAAGGATGCTGATTGCCATGGCAACAGTAGAGGCTTCGAAGCATAGGTTAACCTGAGCACTCCATCTGTTACAAGTTAAAAACCACAGCTGAAGATGCACACTAACACACCCAGACACACACACACACACACACAGACTGACAAAGCTGGAACAACAACCGGGAGTCAGGATAAAGTTAATACGATGCCATTTCACCAAGGGAGAGCCTGAATAAATGCCACAGCGTAAGGAGCTAATATGTTTCCCGTCCAGTGATTTCTGCAGCTCCCAGTGTTTTTTTTTTTTTTTTCTTTCATTCCTCAGCTGAACAGAAACGTTTAGCTGACGGCTGGTGTGTCTCTGGTTCTTTCTGGTCCTCCATGAAAATGCTACAGTCCCATGACTACAGCAGAAATAAATACTGTAAACTCCCAGGTCTGGTATGTGGAGAGCAAAGAATATCAATTATGAAATGCAAAGGTACACGATTAAGTATTCATGTAAAAACATAAACAATGCAGACACGTCCCAGCATGCATCATAATAAGAAATCAGAAAAACTCGGTCAGGCCTGCAGCTGCAGCCAAAGCAATAACCAACAACAAAATGATGCAATTTTCAAGATATGTACGAGGAAAACAAACAAACAATAACCATGACACTTGTAATTCTCATTTCTTAAATATATTCATTTGTACGGTACATAAAAATGTTATAACTATGGCTTGTGGGGCATTAATATCAACAAAGCTGTTAACTAGGACAAATCATTAGTGTAGACAGACAAGTCCAAAAAAAATTGGGACGTTTAAAACGTAATTAAAACCTGAAAACCTGGAAAATATGAGCTGATAGTGAATCTGATGGCAGCAACACGTCTGTAGAAAGTAGTTCCAGAGTGGTGTTCAGCATGGTGTAGCATCCCCTCTTCTTCTAACAACTGTCTGGAAACGTCTGGGAAGTGAGGAGACCAGTTGCTGGAGTTTTAGGAGAGGAATGTTGTTCCATTCTGGTCTGATGCAGGATTCTAGCTGCTCTACAGTCCTGGACCTTGGTTGCTGGATTTCTGCTTCCATGATGCTCCAAATGTTTAGTATCGGTGAAAGGTCTGGACTGCAGGCAGGCGAGTTCAGCAGCCGGACTCTTCTCCTGCGAAGCCATGCTGTAGATGTCTTTACAATTTGATGCCGTCCATGCTTTCCAGAAACTAGTTCAGATTTTGATCCAGGTTTCCACTTTGCCTCAGACCATTTTAAATGAGCTTTGGTCCAGAGAAACGGCGCTGTTTCTGGATTCTGTTCACATCTGGCTTCTTTTTCCATGATGGAGCTTTAACCTGCATTTGTGGATTTCAGGGTGAACTGTGTTCACAGACAGTGGTATCTAGAAGTCTTCCTGAGTCCATGCAGTGGTTTCTTGAATCTTTTGATATTATACACTGTAGATGGTGGAATCATACATCTTTTTTACACTGAAGAATGTTCTTCTGAAATTGTTCCATAATCTTTAGACCCAGTTTGTACCAGATTGGTGAACCTCTGTCCAGCTCTACATCTGAGACATTTTTACTCTGCCTTTCTGAAACGCTCCTTCGTGGGGTGACTGGAACTCAGGAGGAGTCAGCATCCAACTGGAAAGTTAGTGGATCAATTACTCGGACTACATGCTGAAGTGTCCTTGGGAAAGACAGTGAACCACAAGTTGCCTCCCGATGTGTCTGTTGGGGTGTAAATGTGTGTTATAGATTAAAACCACTTAGTATGATAACAATAGAAGTGTGTGAATGGGTGAATGCAACATGTAGTGTAAAGTGCTTTGAGTGGTCAACATGTGACTAGAAAAGCGCTGTATAAGTACAATTCATTTCCTTTTAAGTTACTCACCTGCTACCATTTAACCTAAGTAGTTATCAAATGCTCCTCCAGTTGCTACTTTTCCAGCTTTTTGATGCTCCAACTTTTTACTGACGTGTTGATGCCATAAGATTCACAATCACCTCATATTTTCCAGTGAAATGTAAAATGTCTGTGTCCTCATCTAATATGGTGTTCATGTTCTGTTGGGAATAAAATATTTTGATAAGATTTGAATATTATTGCATTCTGTCCTTATTTATATTTTACACAGCGACCCAACTTTTTGGAATTGGGGCTGTAGTAGCTACAGAGATTACCACTCTAAATTAAAACCACTAATATGTGGTTAATGTTAGCCATCTTTTAATGTGCATAATCTCTTTACAAAGGAAGATAGGAGGAGGAAAATGTCTCCCGTGGGTGTCCCAGTGACCTAGGGCTTTTATACATTGACCTTGTGATTAGTGACTACTCCTTAAGGTCTGTCTAAAATCTTACAGCTCTCTCTAATATCATCTGTGTGCCAGTATTTTCAAACTGGAAAACATTTCTGTGAGATATGTCTGGCATTTATTTAGTGAAGGGGGAGAAACCCACTGGTTGCAGTTAATAATGGTCAAGCAAACAGAACCCAAAGGCGACCATGAGTGAAGCCCTGACAACAAGCAGCCTACACAATTTATCACCCAGACTGAATCAGATCTGTAGATAGATTTCACACAAGACGTGTACGAACGAGTGTTGGCATTTTCAGGATCTTTCTGCAGAGCTGGAGAGCCACACAAGCCGGCCCACCCAAAACATGATCAGAGCACCTTCCCTCCTCACAGCGGGTATGACGCGTAAACACAGCAGGCTTCATCCAAACCTCCTCAGCTCATGGCAGTGTGTCAGCACCAAAGCAAACATTAAGTGTAGCCTTTGCAGCCGTATCAATAAATAAAAGGCTCAATATCAGCAGTTAATCAATGACTAATCCGCTTTTGCAGTGTGGTATTTTGCGACAGATGGGCACGGACCTGCATCGTGTGCGCAGGACACTTACCTGTGGTGGAGTGCAGACTCTCCAAGCTCCAATAGCGAGACAGGACACCCCTCAGAGTGCCGCCCAAGCTGCCTCCTCCTCCTCCTCCACCCATACATCCACCCACACCGAGACCTCCGTCCACCATGCTGTCCACCCCTCCGCCTACTGGGCTGCCTCCGTCTGACTCGGACCCCGGCGATAGTCCGGAGCTGCCGCTGCTGCCACAGCTGCCCCCTGGCAGGGGCACGCCCCCCTCCGAGCCCTGCTGGGTCCGCATCCCTTTCTGGACGCACAACAGGGAGGGGAAACACAAGTTCGCAGTGAAGAATGATGTGTCGGAGGGAGGGAGACGAAAAAGCGGCGAGGTTTGCGGAGCAGGTGGCAGAATTTTCCCAGTGGTGAGAGAGCAGCAGAGGAGGAGGAAGAGGAGGAGGAGGAGGTGGCCTCCTGGCTGATATCTGCTACACTATTCGCTGAGGTAAGCTTCAGCTGTCAACTTGCTGTTTTCTCCTCCCACGAACAGAAGAGGAGCGCGCGCTTCTCCTCCCTTCACCCCTGCCTGGGATCGCCTCTCATCCGGCGGCTGGCCCCCTTTTCTCTGCGGCTCTCTCTGCAAATGGTTGTACACAGCTTCATTTCCTCACATCAACTCAGTTTGCTCTCTCTCTCTCTCTCTCTCTCTCTCTCAGGCTGACATCAGTGGGGGTCCTGCAGGGGGGGTTATGACGCGCGACAGTACAGAGCTCCTGTTGGCAGCGGCTCGGCTCACTAATAGAATAAGATCCATTAAAGTGGATACTGAAAAGAGCCGATCCTCCCTTCACGGTCCAAAACACACAAAAAACTGACACACATACACGGAGTCCTGCATCCATGGTCTCAGAGGAGATTGTCTGTCCTGAATTAGTACTACTAACCCACAATCTGACCTAAAGGAACCTCAGAACTGGTCTGTTTGCAGAAATTTCATGAGTCAGGTTTGATTTTTGTTCCCTTAAACATGTCTGCACAATCTGACTGCAAATGGATTCAAGTCCCCAACAAAATTCAGTGTATTTTTTCACACATGCACACGTGCATGCACACAATATTGGTCCATACAAATTCAATTTTAGGTTATTTTCATTATGCATCCAGTGTGGCAAATAATAAGCTGAGAATGAAATAACGAAGTAAACTATAAATGATGTGTATCACATATAAAATCTGTTATTGTTTATACTGTTAATATGGCGATAATATTTACACATGAAAAAATAACAAAACTGTAAAGGTGTGAAATATACCAAGTTTTGAACACTGATGACGATATTGTTGATCAGTGGTTCAGTTAAATGAATTTTAAGTTTAAAATTCATAAAGATATTAAGATATCATTGCCATCTGGTGGTGTCAGAAGAGAACATTTTAGTCTAGCGCACACACACACACACATATATGTGTGTGTGTGTGTGTGTGTGAGTTTGTTCCTCTATGCCCCAGCTAGACAAAAAATAAAATGCAAACCAAATGCAAACATATATATATATATATATGCAGAAGTGTTGCAGTTTTTCATAAGTATAAATCAACTGTAAATTATTAAAACGAAAAAAATTCAGATAATTAATCTAATTTTAATGTTTTAATAAAATTTTATTTGCATGATTTATCACACTTTAACTCTGCAGTATATCCTGAGTTCTAAAGATGTCCGAGGTCTGGTGAGCAAACACTAACCTTTAGTTACCAGTCGGTCTCTGGAAACAACTACAGCTCCTCTACCAGCTGATCTATGATGAGATCAGTTCCATCATCGTCAGTGGTTCCATGAAAATATGTAGGAAGTTGTTGGTGTAAAGACATGGAAGCCATCTGTCCAACCTATCTGCCTTATGTGGTTCAGGGTCTCTGAGGCTCCGGAAACTGTCCCAGCCAACAGCCTTGAAATTCATCAACATTTTAAATGAAGAAAGGCAACACATGTTCAGATCTGGTACCGTTAAAACAAAGACGTCTCAATGACGACACATTCAGTGGCATCTCCAGATCATGACAAGTAAAATCCATGTGATCCATGAGAATCATGAGATTAGCTTTTAGATTTTTTGATGTGGGTCAACAAGCCCTAAACCAAGAGCCAAACTGTCTCCTTTGACTGGAAGGTCAATTCTGTGACCCTAACTGTTTTTCCCATCAGTTTACTCCATCAGCCTACATGTACAATTCATGAAAACGTCAGTGATGGTAACAGCAGCAACTGGAATAACGTCACACATATGCAGACATGCACCATTACCATCAGAGCCATTATATTTAATAGCATTCCAGATTCTAGGTGATGTTGTCTGGACAAAAACAAGGAAACAGAACATTCTAATTGGAAAAAAAGAACAGTTTTACCCCTTTTATGCATCATTCATTCCAATAATTTCCATTACTTTAATTGAAATTTGTATTTCCACCATATGTAAAATGTTTTCCAAAGCCAAACACAGCTCTGTTAGTTGATTCCTCGTTGGCAGATGAGCAACAGCTGAATATAACAGCTGAGACTAATAGTGCATGACTTCACAGCAGGCAGCGTGACTTGTCATGATCAGGCTACATTACGAGGGGATTTCAGCCAGTTGAAACCACTTTAAAGAAGATTACACAAGTAGAAGAGAGATATCAATATGTAGATTAATTCTGCTCTGCTGGAAATCTGAATGATAATACATAGCACCGTGGAAACAAGATTAAAGTGGCTTTATTGTGTGCAGTGTTTCATTCTCAGTCTCAGAGAAGGGCTAAGTGTTGGGATGTGTCCCTTTGGGTTCGGCTCACCATTCATTTTAATATAGTCGAATTATAATGATGACATGTACGGTACACTGACCCCACCACGATAACCTGACACAGGATGGGTTCACAGTGTCAGTGTATCTCTGGGTAAGGACTGAATCACAGGAAGTCTCTCATTACCTCTGCAAACCTCACATTTTTTCAAAGATACAAGCGACACTTTCTTAAAATTTCGTCCATCACTGATAAAAGATGGAAGACAAAACAGTGGAAATGCTCTCTACCATCCTAAAACAATAATAATAAAAAACATTATTACAAAATATCATTATTTTAACTACAATGACTTATTCACTGAGGAGTGAGTGTGAGCAGCTGTTTGTCTCTAAAATGCTGGGTTAGGCTCCAGCTTCCCCGCGATCCTTAATGGACGAAGATAATAGATAATAGATGGAAATTAATGATTTAATTATAAAGATTAATCTGTGGAAATACTGCATTAATTTTTGTAATGCAATAATGAGATGTGATAAAAAGTGTCTCCGCAGAGACCCGTTCCCCCTGTGAGAACCGTTCTTCCGTCTATACACAGAGTAAAGATATACGTTAGAATGTCATACACGATGATGCATTTCACCCTTTAAGCCCTCTGCCTATTTCTAAGGTCCCTGCTTAAAAATACTTCTGTAAGTAGACAGATTTGTAAATATTGCTGAAGAACAAAATGAAGATGGCACATAGCAAAAATGAAAAGAGTTTAAGGCTCATTTGGGAAAAAAGACCTTTTGAGGATGAATATGACTATTACTTTGGAATAATGCTGCTGTAGCTCTAAACCTTTATCAGATCAAAGAACAATATGTAAACATTATCTCTGCAAAGGGCAACAAAATGAGAGGTTTCAGTACAGACAGTTCATGAGGCCGTTCATGAGTTGGTCAGCTATATAAACATGTTGTTAGCCTCATAGTATAATTGGCTAAAGGCCCATTTATGCTCCCTTACATACATAAATAAGTACGTCCGTTTCAAGCGTTGTCATGTGTTGCCGCCATCATACTTCCATGCTTCTTTTACATTGCCATGGTTGTTAAGTCAGTTCATCCACTAGCGGGCAGTGCTGAGTTCAGAGTTATCTTCCCTGTTCTGACGTCAGTTTCAGACTTGGGTTAGTGGCGGTAATGCACCGCTATAAAGTTGTTTGCAACCAGCCGCTTGTGGCCTCTCTACAGTTGTTGTCCTAGTTGTCTTCTTCTTCCTGTTCCTCTTCTTTCTCTGGTTTCTTCCTTTTGCTGGTGACATGTCAGCTATACTGCTCAACACTGCCCCCATGGTTTCCAGTGGTATTGCTCAATTTTATGCATTAAGCGAAACCCCCGAAAACGCACCGAATTACACTCGTAAAGGACGCAGACGAAAGTAACTGTCCATTCATCCTCTGCATTGAACATAAATGGGCCTTAAGTCATCTTTTGGTCATATTTAAATTCTGATATGTCTAACTTTACTCTCTTAATATTGCTGTAAAATTGCCTATAAAACCTTCAAATGTGATTTAGGCAATTCTGCTGTGAAGTTAACAATATGATACAGCTGCTAAAACCATCACAGAACCAGTTCCAGGTTTCAAAGTTGGGATCGGGTAATTATAGTCAATGCAGATGCATAGCAGGACAACTCTCGCTAACAATCCCTGATCAAACTGGCACAAAGTAACCCAGCCCTTGGTTAATTCGCCCAGGACTCGGGTGCGTACTTACAGGAATATAAGATGCCTGTTCTCCAACCCAGGCAGTCAAGACCAATTGGGGTGCTCTGGGAGAAGCAATGGGCCTTCAGGAGCATCCCCTGGAAGGCTTCGACGGGCTCCAAGGTGACATCAGTCTGTGGGAATGGATGATTATTTTAAATCACTGATACCATTGATCTGACACATAACAGAAATGCATTGGACACAAATAAATGATATTTAAAGAAAATAAGACAATATTGAGGAAAAAGTGTAAATGAAAGTATTTAAAAATGGGCCAGATTAGGAGCTCGTGAAGAAAGAAGAATGGAAAAGGAGGACAGAGATGCCCAGGCATCACATCCAAGAAAAACTCTCAGAAGTCATCAAAGTAAACATAATGTCCAGGAAGTCCAGGAAGAATAGAAAATTAAAAGTGAGGCAGAGGTGGAAAGAAATGAGGATTCCAAAGCATCTCAAGGTTTGGATCTTTGGCAGATTTCAGCACTGTGGCCACATCTTACTTTGTCCATCTTCTCAGATAAGACTGCGTTGAGTTGGCCCACGCTGCCCCTCATCCTTCTCGCCAGTTTGCATTTATATCTCTTTTGCTCCTCAATCCAGAGGTCGTCTGAAAACTTTCGTCTTGGTTGATGGCCTACGTCCAACCAGCAGTAAGTCCTCCCTCCATGAAACACAGAAGCCTTCTTCTTGTCCTTCAGCTCCATCTGCTTTGTGACTGTGGAGCAGCTGGAAGGTCGCCAGCTGTTTTTTTCAACCTTGTGAGTGCACAGTTTACTGGTTAGTCACAATGAAAGCCCCATCTTTTAAAAAAAACCTTCCTTTAACACTGAGAGAACAACTGGCTACTTTAACTCTGATTTGTGATGATTACTTAGGCTGTATTTATGCTGTTAGTACTGACATTAGATTGGACAACGTAATATGAAACAAGGATGAACAGTGTAAACAGGTCTTTCCTTTTTATGTCTGTAAGAAACAGTCATATTTAAGAGGTTTAAGAAGGGGGTGATTGTGCTGATCCAACACCAGGGTACACATGCACTCCACTCAAAAGTAAAACTTTAAATAACCAATGAGGCAGACATGTGCATGTACACGATTTTCCTCAAACATATATCATATATACATATAACATTTAACATCGAACATATTTGCAAATAATTTTTGTTAATTTTGTTTTTAATTTAAAGGGCCAAATAAAGACTTCAGATTAAAAAAAGATTTTTTTTTTGTCCATTAGTTTTTGGTATGAGCGTTAAAGGGTCTGCATAAATAAATATACCCAAATTATATATTTATATATATATATATTTTATGAAAAACTAAACGAAAACTAAAACTGTTTTTCTGGATCTTTGTATTAGTAGTTACATATTTATGAGTATTACTGGAAGGCAATACCCACTCTCAGCAATATTCTGGAGGACATCACCAAGCTCTGGTCACTTTAGGCCTCTTCTAAATTATTAACTTAATTATTTTTAGAGGGGTCTCCCTGCATCCTGATTCTTATGACATCTCTTTCCTCTCTGACCTCTCATAGTTGTTATTGATGGTGTTCAGTCAGCCACTCTTTCAGTATTGGTTTGAACCAGAGTTAGATTTTTGGTCTAATACTACAATTTGAAAGTACTTAGGAATGGATGTAAGCCTTAAAATAACTGAATGAATAAATGAACGAACAAATTAATGCCGGTAAGATTTTACAACTTTGACCTCAAAATACACTATCTGGCCAAAACAAAAAAAAACAAAAAAAAAACAGCCATCTAGATTTAACAAAGCTAATGGGTCGGAGCCTCCTATTGGATAATTACTGCATAGTGATTTTATTTCAGCTGTTATTTAACCCCACCTGATGCAATGAGCAACTTCTGATTCCTTAAATAGCCATGTGGAAAAACACATCATGTGGTTGTGGAAAAGATGTTAGTCTGTTTACAAAGGGTCAGCTCACTGGCATCAAGCAGTGAAAAAATCTAAGGAGAGGCAGAAACTACTAAAACTGGGTTCAGAACTGTCTAACACATTATTTAAAAATGGAAGGATGGTGGGGAACCATCATCTTCCAGGAAGAAATATGGTCAGAAAAACATCCTGAGTGATGGTGATCGGTGATCATTTAAACAGCAGTAAAACTCAGGACTATGTTTAATAGTGAAGTAAGAACATTTCCACATGAACAATGCGAAGGAACTCAAGGGATTGGGATTGAACAGTTGTATAGCATAAGAAAACCACTAATCAGTGAGGCTAACTGGAGAAAAAGGCTTTAGTTTCTTAGGGAGCATAAAGACTGGACTCAGTGGAAGAAGGTCATGTGGTCTGATGAGTCCAGATTTACCCTGTTCCAGAATGATGGAGCATCAAGGTAAGAAGAGAGGCAGATGAAGTGATGCAGCCATCAGGCCTAGTGTTACTGTACAAGCCTGTGGAGGCAGTCTATGATCAGGGGTCACTGCAGTTGGTCAGGTCTAGGTTCAAGTCTATGTTCAGCAACATTCATTTTATTTAATTAAGAGAATGAGGTCAACTGGTACATGAATATTTTAAATGAGCAGGTTATTCCATCTTCCCTGATGGCACGGCCAAATTACAAGATGACAGCACCAGGACTGATGGGGGCTCAGATTGTGAAAAACTGGTTCAGGGAACAGAAGACATCATTTTTACACATGGCCTGGCCATGTGTAAAAATGATGTCTTCTGTCTGAGTCCAGACCTGAACCCCACTTTTCACAGTGGTCGGACTCTCCATCATCAATACAAGATCTTGGTGAAAAATGAATGCAACTCTGGATGGAAATAAATGACGTGTCATTGCAGAAGCTTCTAGAAACAATGACACAGCGAATGCTGCTGGAACCAAAGCAAAAGGAGGTCCAACCAAATATTAGAGTGTGACCCTTTTTTTTTTTTTTTTTTGGTGGCAATTTTATTTTTGGCCAAGCAGTGTATTTTTCTGATTATTATTTATTTAATTAATTTTATTTTATTACCTTTCTAAACACTCAGTGTTGTTAAAAGAAGTGATTAATGTTAAAACTGAAGATTTTCTTGTCTCAGTTTTGCCAGCTATCATTTGTTCAATGAGTGTATAGTTTTCATGAAATTACATTTCTCAGTTTCTCTATCAGCTATTTGTACTATTTTAATTAAAAATATAGGCTTTAAATGTCCAGCAAATAATTGCATTCCATTTAATTTCTTTTATACACAGATTTCTAATTCCAATAGAGCTGACAAAACAATATAACTCCTTTTCACACAGTAATTTTATGTCAGTTTAGTTTTTCTGTAGCTCATGCAGCTCTGCAGTACATAGTCTAGGTACATTTATTTTCAAACCATCAATTCTAAATCACAGATTAGTTGTACATGTAAATGCAGACAAGGATGCTCACATAATTTACGCTAGAATCTCTCCCTAAAACCCTAAGATGTAAATGTCCATAAAAGCTGTTCTGATTAAATTATTAACTTACTGTATGTGAGGCTCAAAGGGGGGATTTATAGTAAATAGATGTGTAACTTAGAGACAACAAAATAATGTCGCAGCTTGCTAGAACAGGGCTATTTTTGTTGTTGTGGGAGGAAGCCAGAGGGGGGTGCTAGTGCTGAAGATATCCTGATCTGGCTGTTTATAACAGAACTAGTGTAGGAACTGGCGGGGAGGTAGGCAGGGTAGCCAGCTTAAACAAAGAATGGTAATTAAACATACAGAGAGCTGAGAAGGAGTGAAAGTCCTTATTGAAACACACTAGTTAGTATTGAGGTACCATTAGATTCATTCAATTATTTTCTCTGAGTGTAAGTTAACTGAAGGCAGGGCTCAAACACTTATCCCTGTCATTTTGAATGAAGCTTTAACAAGACTTGTTTAAGCTACATGTTTTTCAGAACACAAATGAAGTGTGTTTGTGGCATATAAACACAGTAGAGCACTGAATGTGATCCTTGCAAAACATCTGAGAATATTTTACAAACATAATTCCTAAAAAGCTGGGAATCTGTGGAAAATGTAAAACAAAAAATAGAATGCAATAATTTCCAAATCTCATCAACCGATATTTTATTCCCAACAGAAGACAAACAACATATCAAACGTTTAAACTGAGAAATATTGTGTAGGCCTGGTGCAGTGGTGGGCATCTCCAGTCCTGGAGTCCTGCAAGGTTTAGATGTTTCCTTGTTTCAACACACCTGATTCCAATTAATGAGTCACTGAGAAGAATTTGATAAGCTGCTGAATCCATTTAAATTGAATTAGGTGTGTATGAGCAAGGAAGCATCTAAAACCTGCAGGACTGCGGTTCTCAAGGATCAGAGTTGACCACTCCTGGCCTCATGATTAGAGAGGTGAACTTGGGCCTGGATGACCCAGGGTCAAGCTCCTTAGCAAGGCCCTTGACCCCCAACTGCTCCCCAGGTACAAGAACATGGCAGACGGCTGCTCCTGGTTTAACTAGGCTGGGTAAAATACAGGAATTAATTAAAAGAAGAATAAAAATACGAGCTAATGGTGAATTTGATTACAGCAACACATCTATAAAAAGTTGGAACAGTGGCAACAAAAGGCTGGAAAAGTTATTGGTACAAATCTGAAACAACTGGAGGAGCATTTGTTATCTAATTAGATTAATAGGCCACAGGTCAGTAACATGGCTAGGTAGAAAAGGAGCATTTGAGAGAGGGAGAGTCTTTCAGGTGGAAAGATGGACAGAGGTTTACCAGTCTGAGACAAACTGGGTCCAAACATTGTGGAACTATTTCAGTAAAATGTTCCTCAACCTAAAATTGGGAAGACTTTGAAGATCCCACCATCTACAGTGTACAATATCATCAAAAGATTAAGAGAATCAGGAGGAATCTCTGTGCGCATGGGACAAGGTTGGATGCTGATGATATTGGGATCCTCAGGAGACTGAATTAAAACCAGACATGATTTTCTACTGAAAATCCCTGCATGGACTTAAATTCACTTCCAGAAATCAATGTTCATTTAAAATTAGCTCATATTTTCCATGAAATAGTAAAATGTCTCCGTTTCAACATCTGATTTGCTGTTTATCTTCTGGGAAGAAAATATGGGTTTATATTTGCAAACCATAGCATTCTGTTCTTATTCACATTTTACGCAGTGTCTAAACTTTTTTGGAATTGGGATTGCAGGATTATGGTTTTATTTACCAAGAAATTCTATACATGTCATTTAGAAAAAATCTTTTCTTGCAAACGTTTTTTTCTTACCTCCAGTTCATTGATGGAGCCAGTTTCATAGAGGCAGATGTGCGAGTGACTGTCTATTCTGCTCTTTGCTGCATCCAGAGGACTGAAACAGACACCCAGGGGGCTAGCAGATGGTTTTAGGGTCTTAGGTCTTTCAGGGGGGGTCGTCAATCCTTCCACACTGACTGACTGGCTCCGAAGCATAGAAGAGAGAGAACTGGCCCTTGTTGGGTGTGGATAGCGAAACGTTTTGCGTTGAGCTGTGGGTCTCGGGCTGTTAGGTTTGGGGCTCATAGGCCGGAGAGGTGGACCAGGAAAGTCGTCACTGGACAGCGTGTGACATCGGGACAAAGATGGCAAATGCTGATGACTACCTCTGGATGAGCAGGGACTCACAGGTGAAATGGGAATTGTGTTATTGGGATGTTGGACAGAGGAGTCATCTGAAATCGGAGGTTGGCTGGACAGAAACAGCGCAGTCGATAGACTATTAGGAGAACATCTTCTTCTTGGCCCCTCAGATTTGCATCCTTTGTGGTTTTCACTCCCACTCCTTTGTGGAAATCCCCGCTTGGAGATAGGATCAGTGTGGCGAAGGGCTCTGAGGAAGGATGGTGATCCTGGGCTGGTAAGTCTGTCCATAAGTAGGGAAGAGGTAAAGTCTTGATGGTAAAGCTCAGAAGCTATTTTGCTACCTTCACCCTCTGGTGCAGAAAAGGTTCTCTTCAGCTGCTCAGCCTCCATGGTTTTCCTTAGCTTCTTCCAGGATTGTTTAGCTTTCCCAGAATCCACAGCAGTGTTCACAGAGGCCTGCTCATCATTCTCCTTGTCCATTGAAAGGGACTCAAACAGGCTGGAGAGGGACTTGTGCGCTTGTGCAAACCGCATGTAGATATTTAAACTATCATTGCTCTTGCTCTTCTTGTAGCTCTGCCCATTTGGTGACTGGATCTGCAACAAGAGGTGGTCTGAACTTGGTCCTGCCTCATCCTCACTTTTATTTCCTTGGTTTACTACCTCACGGATATGGCATGTGTTGGGAGAAGAAGGAAAGAAGCCACTATCCTCTTTGTCTATCTCGTTATGCCCTGAGGAAAATGTTTGGTGCCCTATCTGAGTGACAAAGACCTCATCATCTGAGTGGTCCCACTTCAGGCCTTGCTCAGACAGAAACCCCTCGCTTCCTACATCTGACGAAGTCAAAGGTATCCCCTCATTTTTGTCTGCTTTTGAGCCTTTTATCCTTTTAAATGAAGGCATTTTAGCTAACACAGATAACTTTGAAGCTTTGTCTCCTATCTGGCTGGCTTTTGATTTGGCTCTTTTGGTTATTTTTTCAAGATTTTCACCACCACTGTGTGGAACAGGAATTACTGGGTTCATCTCAGACTCCAGAGTCTGGTGGTGTGGAAGTTTGGTGCTGGAGATGGCCCCTGAAAGTTTAATGATATCCTTAATGTCCTCAGAAGGCCTTATGGTATCATGTTGTTCTTTTTTATCTATATTTAAATCATTCTTTGTTGACATACTTTTCTCTATTGAGCAATCAGCCTCTGGTATTGGGAGAAAACTATTACCAGGAAGCAGTTTGCAGGTGATATCAGGGCATGAATTCCTCACTAACTTCACTTCTTGTGGGACTGGCGAGCTTACCTGTGCAGTCTCTCTGTACTCAATTGTACAGTCCTCTGATGATTTTGATAAGCTAACAGTTTGGTTAAGTAAGCTACGATCCCCCAGCTGGTTGAAATAATTATTCTTTTCTTTAAATTCACAATTTGAATTTGAACTTGACACTAAGGCCCTGAGGCTTTCATTGCTTTCTAAGTTGTGACTGTCTGGACGTTCTACAACTATACTGGCCTCTATGTGCCTCTCTTCCTTCAGCTTTTGTAGTTTGTCTGGAGGAGCTGTGCATACATGACCGAGGTTATCTCCTATCTTAGTTTCCAAGTCCTGATTATCCCAGCACGGTCTGTGGTCAACAGTAGACAGGACAACCTCAGACTCTTCCTGGGGCTTGACCACATCTTCCAAAAAGGTCCCACCTTTTGTAGGCTCAATCAGGGGGTAAATTATTTTCCCATTACTTTTGCTATTGATCTGGGCTTCTTTTGAGAAACAATCAACGCCCTCCTCTCTTAATACCCCCTTTACAGTTGCACTGGTGTTATTGTTGGAGTCTGATACAGAAAGAGAGGACTTTAAGCTACAGAGGGTTGCAGGTATCTTGACCTCCAGCTCATTGTGCTTACAAAGACCAATAACTGAGCTGACAGGTGTTTGTATGCTTGTTTGTTGATCTATGCCTGGATATTCTACATGTTTATCTTGTGTGGACTCAATAGTAACATGTTGTGTTGAGACTCCCTCTCTATTACTATGCGGGAGTGGAGTAAAATTGGCATGGGGATCATTGGTAATTGTTTTGAAAACTCTCAACCCACTGCTCTTCAAGAGCGCTGCTGAGCCAAGTTCTGACTCCAAAAGATCCTCTTTACTTACTGTTTCCACAACTTGTTCCTGGTCAAGATAAACATAACCGTCCTCCCTCTTCCTTCCCTCTTTAGGACGGAGAAGAGAGCAGGGTGAACCTACCCTCCTCTGGGAGGAATCCTCTACTTCTTGGCTGTCAGAGAGAGGGTGATGGGGGAGACATTCCTCAGACCTTTTACCAGAATCAGACTGGAACTCAGCTGAGTTCAGCCCTGATTCTACAGATCCAGACCTCTCTGAAAAAAGGAACGTCCTTTGAGTGTCTTTTTCTGGCAAAGCACCACTGAGATCCAGGTGATTAGGGTTTAAATCTTGGGTCTGACCTGGAGCAAACCAGGATTGTGACCTTGTGCTTTGAGGCTGATTTTGAGCCGCTTGCCTCTCAGCGAGCTCCCCCCTGTCCGCGTCTCCTGACAGAACAGGAGAAGCAGGTTTACAAAGTCCTGGTGCAGCAGTTAAATCAGTCGCACACAAAGGAAAATTGTTTGTTGTCTCTGTGGAAAATGTGATGGGAGAACATACTTCATTCAGAGTCCCAGGTGTTTCAGCTGCTTCTGCTGTAGTACAACCATATTGCTCCTTCTGGAAGCAGACACCTGACACCCATAACTTATCCTCAGAGTTTGTTACCAGAGGAAGGATCTCTGATAATCTGTTTGGACTTTCTTCACACAGAGCTTGTGAGCAGTTTCCCACCTCATTCAGCAGTACAACAGCATACTCTGACTTTGTGTTCTGCGATGTATTTTCTGTCGTTGTGCTGAGTACTTGTGGGATGTTTGCAGTTTCCGTAATGAACTGGCAGTCTGTGTCACAGTTTATCACATCAGGGGCATTCGTAACAGCTTCATGCACGCTGTTTTTGAATTTCCTCACAGTTTTGTGATTAATTCTGTGACATGTCCTCACATTCCCACATGGATCTATGTCTTCATTTACTAAACTCTCCAAATGTTTTCTGTGTTTGTCACCACGGGAACTGTGGAAAACCGAGTCGAGCCGTTCAAAGGTCTGTACATTCTTATCTTTAACATTACAGCTTTCGCATTCATCTCTTTCCTTTTTACTTTTATCTGTGTGTCTGTTAAGTGGCCATGTTTTGTGTTTATGTGTGTTTTGTTGTTGCTGTGCCTCCAAAACTTTGTCCTCTGCTGTATTTATATGTATAACACACTTTTCTGTTGCTGTGGCTTCCTTCTGTTGACTGGGACAGCTTTCTTCATGCTGCACCTTCACTCCTTGAGTGTCTGGTAGAGTGTTTATCGCTGCATCAAAGGTTTCTGTGTACTGTTGGCTTTTTTTGTGTAAACTAATTGACTCTGTGCTGCCGTTGGCTTGAGTTTCTGTAAAAGCTTCTTGTGAATTAGACTGCTCTTGTGCACTGGGTAGGATTTCAGCTGAGCACAGATTCCTGGTTCTGGGCTTCAAGGAAACAACAGGGTCCATGTGGTTTTCTGGGCTTTTCCTTCTGCAACAGCTGGACCGTCTGGTGCAAGTCTCTTCTGCTTCTCTGTGCCCATCCTTGGCTGAGACAGACTCCCTTCGTCGAGTTGTTGTGTGCCCGGAACAGAAGCTGCTCCCAGTTTCTTTCCAGCCAACGTAGGCGTCCTTGGGTCCCAGCAGAGCATCCACAGAGTCCTCTCCGTCTGGACTCAAATCTGACAGGGTGTCAGAACGGGAATGCCTCGAACGGGAGTCAAAATACTCATCAGATGTCTCACCCCTCTCTATGCTTCTCTCACACCACTCCAGGGAGTTAGCAGCAAAATCCCCCACCTCTGAGTCTAATCCTTCAGAGAGGTAAGGGGACTCTTCAAGGGCTTCCTCAGTCTGTGGAGAAGAAGAGGTGAAGATAAAAATCAGTTTATGAACAATGCATATAAAGGTCTAAAATAAGCAAAAACCAAAAGACACAAAAAAGTAAAAATAGGAATCACATGTTGTAGCTGTAGCCTAAATTATTTTCCGTGCCTTTACAATGATGGACTCCTCATCAGTAAGCTTAAAAACTGCACATACTGTATATCATATGTGTACAGAGCATCCTTATACATGAATTCATTTGTGAACGGCACAAAAATGTGCAATAAATAACTCAAATTAAGGATACAATCATTTAAGACTCAAGCTGCAATTTAAAATGTGTCAAAGATAAAATAAAGCAAGTTAGTTGATAAGTAAACATTGGATAGAAAGAATCTCAGTTTACATTAAAGTGCTTAAATCAGCTTGTGATTTTTTTGTGTTATCATCACTGTAACAAGTAAGATGCATCCAAACCTACATCCTCAATTCAAAAATGTTGTTGGTCACTTTGTCCAAACTATACAACCTCAAAGAACATAGCCAGGTTAACGAATCAGCCAAGAATCAAGAAGGTGCTGTCAACGTCCCCCCTTCAGTTGTGAGAGAGGGACTACAATCATCATGTCTGTGGCAAATTTTATTGATAAAACCTAATCTTTTCACTCAAACATAACCAAATTCACCACCCAAACGACAAACACACACATTATTAAACTATTTCTCAAGAGAAAGAATCCAAAATATTTTTCAAGAATTGTTTCTTATATCAGGAGACAAGTCCTTGGCCATTTAAAGCTCATGTACATACACAAACAAAGAGAAATAATTTTACAAAATCCCACAGTGGGACTTTATACTCACTCTCCAGAGCTTCAATGCATCAGCTCTGTTCAACATAAGAGCAGAAATGTAAGCAGAAAACCAGCTCAGCACTGCTCCCATGGTGTCACGCTCACTCTCAGCTTCTCCGCTCTCCAAGCACTACATGCCAATAGCTTTCTCCTGCACTCCTCTTCCCTTATCTCTGTGTTTATCCTCTGATCGCCAGCCCTTGCCGAGAGCTAGAAGTCTTAAATTACAGATCCACCCCTTTGTTTTTGAACCTGCAGTGGCTCCTTTATGAAAAACCTTGCAGCGGAATAATTGTACAGACAGAAAGAGGCAGAATCTCCGGTTTCACTGGATGTTAAAGATGTGGTCTTGAACAGGTACGGCTTAATACAGCCTCAAGACAGCATGTTCACGGGGATCTCTGCATAACGAGGAAAGACACTAAGAAGCCCTGCTATAAATACAGAGCTGCAACTTCAGGCAGTGCAGCGTGCATAACAAGTCATGGACAACTATAGACTAGTTGTCCCCAAAACAACATTTTTCTGTCTGATCAAAACTCATTATCACAACCTGTAAACTAAAGGAGAAGGGCTGCAAGGTAATATTTCTGTTCCTATCTATTTGTTTGTATGGTCACTGATTTTAAGGTTTCCATTATTTTAAAGTTGAACTTAACATTCTCATGAACAAAAGGCAGAAAAACACAACCACCACCCCCAAAACTTAATTTGTTCATCCTCAACCACCTTTTGGATGATCAAGACATGTTTCATTCACAGAGTGGCTGCTGTTTTTCTTTTCTTTTCTTTTTTTTGTTTCTAATTAATTGGAGTTCAGTATTTGAAAGAAGCTTAAAGGCTTAGCGGTGCTGCTTTTCTAGTAGATAGTGAAGAAGCTGACTGAGATGCCACACCAGCTCCTCCAAGCATGCATGTGGTCCAGGGTATTATCCCACCTAGCAGCGATGCTACTCACAGGACCAACCACTCCCTGAGCAGGAAAATAGAGGTTATTACTTTAACTTTGCCATTAACAGGTATGCATGAGTTTCAGTTTTTTTTCATACCAAGATTGTAACTTTTTCAGTACAAATTCTCTATTTTTATCCAGTGATTTCTGGAAGTCTTGCTGAGTTTATGCAGAGATTTCCAGCAGAGCATCATATCTGGTTTGCCTTAGGAACCAAAGAGCACCAGCATCAAGTTTGACCTTCAGCCTTGTTCCCAGAGCACAGAGATTCCTACTCATTCTCTCCTAAATTTTTTGGCGCACACTGTAGATAACTGGATCATCAAAGTCTTCATATTTTATACTGAGAAACATTTTTCGGAAATTATTCCACAAATTTTACACCCAGTTTGTCTCAGATTGATGAACCTCTGTCCATCCTGTACATCTGAGAGGCTCTGCCTCTCTGAAATGCTCCTTTATTACCCAGTCATGATACTGACCAAAACTGAAAATGAGCTAACATTTTCCATGAAATGGTGAAATGTCAGCTTTAACATCTGCTATTTTGTTTATGTTCTGTTTGGAATAAAATGTGAATTAATGAGATTATCAAATCAATTAATTCTGTTGTTATCTACATTTTACAAATTGTCCCAAATTTTTGGGAGTTGTCATGATAAAGCTGTAACTGGATGAGAACTAACAGAGTTTAATCTGATTCACTGTATTATTATTTTATTTAAATTACTTAATTTAAATAAAACTCATGTTTCAGATAAATTTACAACTAAAATTAAATGATGATTTAGACGATTTAGATCTGACAAAACTAAATGAAAATTTGCAGCCAACATGAAACTGCCTATAGATCTGTGGCAGATGCGAGCTAAACAGATGCACTTATTATATGCATCCGTCTATGTCTGATTTGTTTTGACCATGGGAATGCTTTATTGACTAATGCATCCAATAGCCCCTCAGCCTAACCCTAACCATCATAACTGAATACATAATCCTAAACATAAACTACTTTTTAACTCTGACTCTAAAACTCATGAGGACAAAATACTGTCCCGACATAGACAAGAAGTCCTTATAAGTTGACGTGTAGTCACATTTTTATCCTCATCATATAGGAAAAACACACACACTACGCACACACACACACACACGCACACACACACACACACACAAAGAGCTGACTCAATGTGTATGTAATACAATCTATACACTATAGTCCCATAGATGGATCATGTTAAGTCAATCGGTATCTGTGTGACTCAGCCCAGGGGCCCCCACACCAATGGATAAACCATGTCAGTGAAAGTCAGTGTCAGTGGATTTGCCTGACAAAAAACCCTGCAGCAACGTTCCTTTATGTCATTATACTAGGGCTGGGCGATATGAACAAAATCTTATATCTCGATATTTTTTACCTGAATCTCGATATACATTTTTTTTTGTCAAGTAACCAAAGAGACAGTTCTAATTTACAGCCTTCAGTGCTAAATATACTTTATTAAGGATCAGCAGCACATGTGCATTAAAACAGCTGAATTAAATTAAAGTACCTTTATATTAAATTAAATGCTCCTAAAACAAAATAAATTTAAAATAATTTTCAATGACCATAAAAAAAAATACAGCTGTGCAAAATGCAAATAAAAAGATGTTTTTAACTCAAAACAAGCTATCTCAATATAAATGATATTTCTTCCTTCTATATTGCGTCTGATAAAGTCTCGATATATTTGAAAATCTCGATATATTGCCCAGCCCTACATTATACTGCTAAAATACAAAGTACTTTACAAAAATGGAAAAGTATTTCAAGGAGATTCTCATCATGGATGCAGCCAACAAATCTGCAGCAATGGTGTGATGTTGTCATGTCAATATGGAGCAAAACCTCAGGGGAAGGTTTCCACCACCTCATTCCATCTATCACACCAAGAATTTAGGCAGTTTTGAAATAAAAAGGGGTCTAACCGGGTACTAGAGGGTGGACCTGATAAAGTGACTGGTGAGTGTAATACAGTTATAATTTAAAAACTTCATTTCAAACTTCCCTGCAAAGTAGGGATAGCCCCAAGAGAAAATCTTACCTGGAGGCGTCGGTCTAAAACCGGGTCTGCCCTCAATCACACAAACAGGTGCGCACACACACATTCTCACAGATCCATGACACTCACACCTTTACCTTAACCACAGCTACGACTTGCCAACCCTAAAACATGTTTCACTAGAAATCAAATCTAATGTTATTTATGAAGCGTTTTTCATGCCAAGATAATTAAAACTTATGCAGATTTAAAAACAATGTACTTTAATAAAACAAAATAAAAAGAAACACAAATAAATAAAATACAAAAATTAAAAGTGGCTTGACATTGTAGGAACTTGTTTTTTGTTCCATAATGAAGACGTCATGTAGAGTTTAAAGGAGGTTTAGGTTCCTGCCATGTGAGAAACACCTGGACTACAAACTAAAGAAATCTGCATGTGTGCATATCAGACATGAGCAAACAGATTTTTAGCAGCTGTCCTGTGACTGAACACCATCAGTTTGATGCTATGAGGAGACGAGACAACAAGCCTGTCCTGTTTATGTTATCTGGTCAAATATCAGACTCATGAGGCCCTCTAGTGGTCACCTCGATCATAAACGTTGTCTGTAAGAGGCAACTGGACATTCAGCACTCCATACTGGCAGACTCTACGATCGTCCTCTTAGAAACTATCAGTGCATGTAACACATTAGCTCCCTATTCTTACTGTCCAAAACCTTAGCTCCTATTACTCCACCTATCTGTACCAAAGGTGTGGGAGGAGGAAGATAATAACATTAAAGAATGAGAATATGAGGATTTATTATCAGCAGTGCAGCTGTTCAGAACGCATAAGTATTTGGTTAATTTCTCTAATTTTACTTTTTTAAAATGAATTATTTATCAGACAACGCTGCAAAGAAAAAAAATAGTATAAATATTAAGATAAGAGTACTCAACAATATTTAAATGAAATAGAAAGTAATGTTATCTGAATTATCGCTCAACTTCTGCTGCTTCAGGAAGGGAATTCCCATTAAATGCAGAGGAGGTGCAATCTTTACAATCATTATTGGCCCACTGGCTGTAGGGTGAGACAACTTCATCATTATGCACTTTGAAAGAAGCAGTCCTTGTTCTTTAGTCCATATTACAGACAACTATTATTTCACCATCCCCATGTAAGACAGCAGCTAGCATCATGAGGTCATTTGACTCTATTTTATGTTTTTTTTATTTATTTAATTAATGAAATTCACATTTTGCAGCATTCACATGTGAATATGGCAGGTAAAATGTGGCTAAAAATCCACCATCACACCTCATCCGTGACTCTGACCAACCAATGAAGCAACAAAGACTAGTCAGTCAGAAAAGAGAAGGGCAGGTTAATGATCTGTTTGCAATTATCTAGGAAAAGAAATGGAAGCAAAAGGCACAAAACATGCAATAAATACACCCTCTTTATCCTAAAACCACAAACACACACAGGATACCTGTCTTTGACTTTGGTTTCCATCTTCCACTCTCCTCCGTGCTCATATTTATGCTCTTCTTTTTCTTTCTAAACTATTCTCTTGACATGTCTTGAGCATTTCCTGCTGACAGCCTGGAGATGCCACCTACACCCAACATGGAGGGAATGCAGACGTGGGTGCTGCAGCCACGTTCGTGTGTCAGAGCCCCATTGACAGCCGGTTATTGTCCTCGCAGGGTTCAGTCGTGTTCATACATACACACATTGTACCAGCTCACACAGTGTATGAATGAACACACACACATAGTCCCACATAAAGGAACAAGGCTCTTTATTTTCTCTCAAAGAGACATTATCACTCACTCTGCTTCATCAGCTGTGATCAACTCTTTACTTTACCCCAACTAGGTCTTAAATTAGACACCAGCCATAAAAAAACTGCCTGATTTTACTTTTAATGTGTGTGTAATAGACTAAGATCTATCCAGCATCCTTCCTCATGCTGATCCAAACCTAAAGACGGTGGAACTTACCTCTCGTAGTTATCTGACAGTGGATGCAGAACAGGTTTAGTAGACTGAAAACTAATCTTTCCCTCTCACTTTCCTCTCCTTCTGTCTAGCCAACCCCCACCGTCGCCATCGCTGGCCCTCCTCCCCCTTCCTGCTCTCTGAGGTCAGCCTCAAATTGTCACCTACTGTCTTGGATCTCAGCCGAGAGGAACCTGATCTCTATTCTAGATGCAACTTGGAGCCATTGAGGGAAGTCCCTGGGTTTGAATGCAATAACTGAGAGTGAATTTAAAAGAATAAACCGCTTCAAACCAATTCAAAACATGTCTCAAGAATTAGCAGCAGTTTTTCCTGTTTGCTATAAAAAGTGTTTCTGTACAGGCTTGGCTTTGTAAATGAGGATGAAATAAAGAGACTTGGACCAATTGACGCAGCATTATTCCAGCCTTTCTTATGCTCATGAACAGATATGCACAATGTGAACACAAAAGCTCTACACTGTCCGGGAACTGGGTGACTTCAAAGAACTTTCTCAGTTGTGTAACACCTGCTATGTCTTGTCTTGTTTAGTTTGCAGGTGGAAACAATGCCGCCACAATACGAGAAATCCCCCTGGGCTAAATCTCTGCTGAGCCGTCTGTTAATGCTTTCAGACAGACGCTGGTCTGGTTCTGGCTCCGTTCTGGAGTCTCAGAACCTCTGTGCTTTCCGGCAAACCGGCCCATGTTCACACCAGTTTAACCACAACCAAAGTGGAAGGAGTTTACTTCACAGAGGTAAACATAAATAGTTTGGAGGTTTAGTCCTGAAAGTTAATGGTTACGGCATCAGGCTCCATTATAACCTACAGTTTCCCAAAATAAACAATATTTGCAGAGAAACCAACAAGTTATACCCTCTTAAAGCTCTAAAGATGCATTATACTGTATTTACAAACTAAACCATAATAAATTAACCATACTTTATTAATCCCAGCAGGAAACTGGAACATTGTAGTCAGTTTTGTTGTTTTTGTTTGTTTTAACTGAACAATGTTATTCTAATGTTTTAATTAGAAAAAACAAAACCTTTATTGCTGCCTAGTATAAGCAGAAAGCATGAAGCTGGTATGTTTGTCAGATCAGACAAAATGTAATGTTGTCACAGATGGAGAGGTTAGCACATCGCCAGGATTTTTTATTTTCTATTGGGCAGCATTGATGTGACAAGAATCACAAGAACGGTCAAAACTGTGAGATGTAACCATGCACATTGCCTTTAAGTATGTAATCATGCCAGTCCTAACAATATGGAGTAAGCTTTACTAGGGGTGTAACGATACATCACTGTAGAGTGCTACATCAATTCAATGATCAATGAGCCAATAGTATTGATTAAAACTAGAAAATATGGATCAAACATGGATACAGTGATCATTTCTAAGATGCACTTAAGAAAAAAACAAGTGGAATTGTTTTCATTTTTCAATTCCAAGAAATTCCCCCATACATTTCCTATAACCGCTTATATAAATGCAACGTCGTTCTTGGACTGTGGGACTGTTGGACTGTTGGACTGTAGGACTGTGGGACTGTGGGACTGTTGGACTGTGGGACTGTTGGACTGTGGGACTGTGGGACTATGAGATTGCTGGACTGTGGGAGTATGGGACTTTTGGACTTTTGGACTGTGGGATTGTTGGACTGTGAGATTGTTGGACTGTGGGACTATGGGACTTTTGGACTTTTGGACTGTTGGACTGTGGGACTGTGAGACTGTTGGACTGTGGGACTATGGGACTTTTGGACTGTTGGACTGTGGGACTGTGAGATTGTTGGACTGTGGGACGATGGGACTTTTGGACTTTTGGACTGTTGGACTGTGGGATTGTTGGACTGTGGGACTGTGGGACTGTGGGACTGTGGGACTGTGAGATTGTTGGACTGTGGGACTATGGGACTTTTGGACTGTTGGACTGTGGGATTGTTGGACTGTGGGACTGTGGGACTGAGGAACTGTGGGACTGTTGGACTGTGGGATCGTGGGACTCTTGGACTGTGGCACTGTTGGACTGTGGAACTGTGGGACTTTTGGACTGAGGGATTGTTGGACTGTGGGACTTTTGGACTGTGGGACTTTTGGACTGTGAGATTGTTGGACTGTGGGACTTTTGGACTGTGGGACTTTTGGACTGTGAGATTGTTGGACTGTGGGACTATGGGACTTTTGGACTGTTGGACTGTGGGATTGTTGGACTGTGGGACTGTGGGACTTTTGGACTGTGGGATTGTTGGACTGTGGGACTGTTGGACTGTTGGACTGTGGGACTTTTGGACTGTGGGACTGTTGGACTGTGGGACTGTGGGACTGTTGGACTGTGGGACATACTGTAAAAAATAAGACTATTCCCAGCAACAATCATGAGATTACTGGTGATACATCAGCCATCAGTCTCAGTTTCTGGAAATCAGAACTGATTGCAAATGAATTTATAAAAGTGGTCACACACAGGAAGTAACACAGACTGCCCTGCTGTAATGGATGTCTAAACTTACAGCAGCCAGCTGTCTCCTTTTACATCACACACTCAATTATTCATGAAAAGAAAAGGACACACAAGCTGCTGCCCAAAAAAACATACGGTGCTGCGCACACACATTCTCTGAATGGATTTATAACATGTTGTTTCTGTTCAAACTAAATCAGTTGTTTCTTATACAGTAAATATTCTAAATAGTTTATGACTAGGGTTTCAGTATAACATATAAAAATATAAATAATAAGCACATATATGACATGTTTTCATGCCGCGTTGAATAAAATCACAGCAGCAGCTTCAGAGAAGTTCCAGCAGAGGGAAGCAGAGACCTGCCAGGAAAAAACAAACCTGGACTCAAAGATCGCAGCACACATTCAACAGTGATAATGCTCACATATAACTTGTTCCCGAGTTTGTGCCTACGTTGTGCATCCCACTGCGCATGCCCTGGAGGATTTTCCTGCTTGTCTCACCCACACATTCCCACTCAGCTGAAAGACTTTGGACTCACAACACTTAGAATTAAATTCAATCCTCTAGACTTCAGAACAAATCTGTAAAACAGAATAAAGATTCATCAGAGGAAGCATGATCCCTGAGCTAATTTGGAAGTGTCCAATTTGTGGAAAACGTTTTTTTAACCAACAACCTGTCAGAAAGACTGAGCTTCACCTTCCCAAACCTCCACTGTCACCTGCCAACCAATCATATGTTTTCCTTTGAGCAGAGGTGGTTCTAGAAATGTTCTGATTACTGATACTACATCTTAAGTGATCATATCATGTAGTAAGTGATACAAAACTTGGATAATCAAACAGATAACTATATTTTTATTCTAGTTTATTTAGAGGGATCCTACATTGTATGGCTTTAATCATTGCTACAAAAACCCTGTTTGCTTCATTAAACAGAGAAAACCTAGCTTGAGCCAAATGATCAGTTTCTAATAATTTCTGAGTGGCTTGTTTTGGATAAACAATGAGTCATTCCCTGTTCAGATTCAGATTTTAATCTGAATGAAAGTGAGTGAAGGAAGCAGAATTAAACAGTGAAGTCTGCAAACACGCTGTGCTGAAAGTTGATGAAAGATCTTAAATAAATCTTAATGATTTGACGTAAAATAAAGAGCACAAATCTACCGTTGTTGCAGGAATAGGCAGAACTGATGTCAGTAAACATGAATAAGTGAGAAGGTCAACATTTAAATAATGAGTCTATCAGAGAAAACTTGCTTTGTTTTCTGAAGTGAAGACAGACCTCTCCTCCTAGTAACAAATACTTCTATTCACTAACATCTGACCCCATTGTGAAGCTCATAAACCAGCATAACTTTGCTCTCTCCTCACCCAAACAAGACAGATGGCCACCCTCCCTGAGCCTGAGGCTGCATCAGGTTCCCTCCTGTTAAAAGGGAGTTTTCAAAGGAGGAAACCTCCATCCACTGTAGGTTTCCTCCTGTTAAACGGGAGTTTTAACAGGAGGAACCCTCCACCCACTGTCGGTTTCCTCCGGTTAAAAGGGAGTTTTAACAGGAGGAAACCTCCATCCACTGTCGGCTTCCTCCTGTTAAAACTCCTTTTTAACAGGAGGAAACCTCCATCCACTGTCGGCTTCCTCCTGTTAAAACTCCTTTTTAACAGGAGGAAACCTCCATCCACTGTCGGTTTCCTCCTGTTAAACGGGAGTTTTAACAGGAGGAAACCTCCATCCACTGTCGGTTTCCTCCTGTTAAACGGGAGTTTTAACAGGAGGAAACCTCCATCCACTGTCGGTTTCCTCCTGTTAAAAGGGAGTTTTAACAGGAGGAAACCTCCACCCACTGTCGGTTTCCTCCGGTTAAAAGGGAGTTTTAACAGGAGGAACCATCCACCCACTGTCGGTTTCCTCCGGTTAAAAGGGAGTTTTAACCGGAGGAAACCTCCATCCACGGTCGATATTATCGACCACTGGATCTCACAGAGCCCAGTAAAGTAGAACAATATCTGTGGTAATGTGATGCTAATTAAAAGAGATAAGATAAGATAAGATAAGATAAGATAAGATAAGATAAGATAAGATAAGATAAGATAAGATAAGATAAGATAAGATAAGATAAGATCATAGTTACTATATACATATTCTACAGAGATGTTATATTAAGAAAAAATTAAAAAATATATATATATTTACATATAACTGAGTGGTGGGAAGCCGTGGGGTGTGATGAGGTGGCTGATAGACAGGGTGATGGGTTGACAGGAACTGAGTTGTACACTGGGGGTTATATGGAGCTGCTGGAAGAAATGACCTGTGGTAGATCCTTCCTGCACAGGGGGTGCAGCAACCTTGTATACAAGCCAGTTACAAATAAAGTGTGACGCTATGTAAAATATAATAAATAAATTAAAAAACGCAATGCAATTATTTCCAAATCTCCTCCACTCATATTTTATTCCCAGTAGAAGATAAACAACATATCAGATGTTGAAACAGACTTTTTACCATCTGATGGAAAATATGAGCTGATAGTTAATCTGATGGCAGCAAAAGTTGGAACAGGAGCAACAAAAACCTGGAAAAGTAATTGGAACAAATACAAACAACTGGAGGAACGTCTGTTAATTAGATTCACTAATCAAGTGAATTGGCAGCAGGTCAGTAACATGAGTGGGTATAAAAGCAGCTGCTGGCCTACCGCTCGCCCCTTGAGAGTATACTACATTTCCACCTGGTAAAGGAGCTGCACTGAAGCAGACAGAGTGACAGTTGAAGCAGCACAGCGGATCGTTGACTGCCCTGACGGACATCTACACAACCTGGTCAAGATGTCTAAACTGGGTCTAAAAACAGGAATTGCATCAGAAAAATGTTTCTCAACATAAAATTGGGAAGATGTAGATCCCACCATCTATGGTGTATAACGCATAATATTATCATTAGATTCAGAGAGTCAGGGGAAATCTCTATGTGCATAGCACAGCTGGATGCTGGTGATCTTCTGCATTAAAAGCAGACACGATTCACTACTGGAAATCACTGCATGGACTCAGGAAGACTTCCAGAAATCACTGTTGCAGCCATCAATCTCAAAATGAGTTAATATTTCCCATGATTCATCTGATATGTTATTTCTGTTCTATTGGGAGTATGATGTATCTTGATCAGGAGATGTTGAAAAATTGGCTTTCAGGCAAAACGTCCCTGGACGCTGACTTGAATAATAAAAAGAAGTTTATTACAAAAGTTCAGACATCAAAACAGATTTCTGCAGCAAAATCTGGAGGTCCCAAAACCAGAATGAAGACCTAAAGACCTGATGTGGCTTTTTGTCTCATTTAGGGTTTAAACAAAGAAAATTCCTCAGTCCTGTGTCCTCCAATCATAGAGTTTGCCTATAGGATGCTCATTTGCATTGAATACATGTTCGTGTGTGAATCCAGTCTGTAGGACAGAGAACCTTCTATGGCAAAACTTGAGTGTGTATCCTACAAATGCTATGCTTAGATCCCTCAAGTAAAATATGGGTTGATGAGATTTATAAATCATTGCATTCTGTTTATTTAAATTTACATCATACATACACAGCATTCCTACTTTATACGGAGTTAGCATTATATCTTTAACTCAAAAATGTGAGTAAAGAAAAAGGCTCCTGGTGTAAATACCAATTCACCAATACAGCAAAAGTTTCGTCAAAACAAACTAAAAGCAAATAGTTGGAATTTTCTATCATATGAGAAAAAAGAGTTAGAAAAACACATCCTCCCCTCCTTTCCCTTTCATTGTGTTCTTGATAACACGATACTGTGGGATAACAGGAGCATTTTATGGTAAATGATGCAGCACGGTTTGTTATTGATGAGTGATGGCCGAGGTCAGGCCGGGTCATGTGTTCTTAAAGAGGAATAACAGCTTCACAGCTTTGCTGAACGTTTCTTTCTGCATGGAAAACTAATGAATATGCTTTCCTTTCTTGAAGCCATAACACACTATATATGAGGCCGTTTTAACACTTTGGCCTTTGGGACCTTGCTTATCTCAAAGATATGAAATAATGAATGTATATGCTTTATCAACGTTGCACACAGACACACAAACAGTCTTTTAACTGAACCCACAGAGGGTTAATGGGAACGTGACACAAAGCGAGGGACTAATGAAAACAGACTCAATGTGGGAAAGAAGCACCAGATACTTCCATGTTGTTACTTCATAATTCCACTTAATACTTTCTGTTGCATCAGCTCAACACACACACACACACACACACACACACACACACACACACACCCATATACAAACAGCTGTACTTTACCATTGATGATGGCGTAAACTCCCCCAATAGATTAGATCTGTCGTGGCTCAATGGTACAACCATGGACTGGTTACTGGTAGAGACTGGTTACCTTTATTCTTTTGCTTGTTTGTTTGTTTGTGTTACGACCCCTATGGAGTCCAGAGGAAAAGGGGTGGCAACACAAACGATCGGAGTCGGATACGTATAATAAAAACACAAATTTATTTATAAGGTGTCCAGTTAATTAGTAGCGGATACTTTTCTCTTGTTTTGATGAATGATTCATTGGTTATATTTTCACACATTGTAAACAAATTTGGGTTTTTATTACACATATCCGACTCCGATCGTTTGTGTTGCCACCCCTTTTCCCCTGGACTCCATAGGGGTCATAACAGTTTGTTTTTTAATGTATGGGTGGAAATGTTTGTGGTTTATATGGACATCAGTTGATTAAATACTTTATTAAGAGAAGACAAGCAGAAAATTAAAATGCAATAACAACAACACTTCCCACAAATATGTGTCCGAATAAGAATAGAATAGAATAGAAATACTTTATTAATCCCTTCGGAGAGCCCTCAGGGAAATTTGGCCAGCCTCACATTCACCACAGCAGCATTTCGGATGGGGGTTTCATTGCATACTTCCTGCCTAAGATGAGTGCAGTGTGAGGAGAGCATCCAGCAGAAAATCACTAATTATGATAAATAAGCCAGCCGCTGGTTTACCAGAGTCTTCACTTTCACTGCCATGATCAATCCTACTAAGGCAGAGATGTTACCTACTGCAGTGGTTTTCAAAGTGGGGGCCAGGGGGGGCTAGGGGCCCCCGGAAAATTAGAGGGAAGCGAATGAAAAAAAAGTTCAGCAGCAAGTTCTGCATGATGATGCAGAAAAACCTAAGAACTCATGGCCAACTAAAATCCTAAAACATGATACATACATAAGGTAAGGCCTTACAGCTATACAGAAAAATACCCATGATTGCCTGAAATGAATCCTCTGTCTGTTACTTCCAGACACACACACATGCACAGAGAGTTTTGATTCCTTTGTTCTGTCATTATCTGTCAACAATTTGTTTAAAAGTTTATTCAGTGGTAATATACAGTACTGAAGAGATGTTTGTTAAAAATTGTCTTATGCTTAGTGAATAAATAAATAAATAAATAAATAAATTCTAAAAGCTGATGTTCCTTTAAATATTTGGTAGCAATGCCTGTGGGTTTGGGGGTCTCAGGCCAGAAGCTAATGCTATTTGAGGGGCCTTTGCATAGAAAAGTTGGGGAACCACTACTGGGATTTTCACACACAACCATCTCTAGAGTTTCCAGAGAATGGTCTGGAGAAGAGAAAATATCCAGTGAGCAGCATTTGTCTGGACCAGAATGTCTTGTTGATGTCAGAGGTCAGAGGAGAATGGGCAGACTGGTTGGAGATGATAGAAAGACAACAGGAAGTTCAGTAAGCACTGTTTCTGAACCAAGGTCTGCAGAACAGCATCTCTGAACACACAACACGTCCAACCTTGAAGCAGATGGGCTACAGCAGCAGAAGACCACACCGGGTGCCTCCTGCCAGCTAAGAACAGGAAACTGAGGCTACAATTCACACACACTCACCAACACTGGACAATAGAAGATGGAGAAACGTTGTTGGTCTGATGAGTCTCCATTTCAGCTCCACATTAAAATACTAGGCTCAGAATTCGGTGGATACATGAAAACATGGATCCACCCTGCCTTGGATCAATGCTTCAGGCTGCTGCTGGTGTAATGGTGTGGGGGATATTTTCTTGGCCCACTTTGGTCCTCCTAGTACCAATGTGCCCTGGTTTAACCACCAGAGCTTAGCTGAGTATTGTTGCTGACCATGTCCATCCCTTTATGACCACAGTGGAGCATCTTCTGATGCTACTTCCAGCAGGATAATGCACCATGTCACAAAGTTCAGATCATCTCCACCTGCTTTCTAGAACATGACAATGAGTTCACTGGACTCTAACGGACTCCACAGTCACCAGATCTCAGTCCAGTAGAGCAGCTTTGGGATGTGGTGGAACGGGAGATTCTCATCATGGATGCAGCCGACAAACCTGCAGCAACTGTGTGATGTCATGTCAATATGGAGCAAAAAAAGGAAGTATTCCATCACCTTGTTCAATTTATCACACCAAGAAAAAAAAGGGGTCCAACCTGGTACTAGAAGCAAATGGAAGTGGAAATTTTGCGACTCAGGCCAGCTAATCTACTAAAAACTTGCAATATGAAAATCATGTAAGTCATAAAACATGAGCTCACTCAGAGGCAGTCTGGTTAAATTACTGCAGCAACTGTGTGATGCTGTCATGTCAATATGGAGGAAAACCTCTGAGGAAGGTTTCCACCAACTGGTTCAATCTATCACATCAAGAATTAAGGCAGTTCTGGAAGAAAAAGGGGTTCCAACCCTGTACTAGAAGGTGGACCTGATAAAGTGAGAGTAAATTTCACTCCTTTTAGAATCATTTGGACCAAACGGTATTGTTGATTCCCTGAGCACAAAAAGGCCAGTGAATTAGAAAGCACCCTGTTGTAACTACAGTGCCATGAATATGTATTTGCCCCCTTCCTGATTTCTGTGTTTTTTGCATATTTATCACTCACAGAGGTTTCAGATCATCAAACCAATTTTAGTATCACACAGAGACAACCCAAGGAAACACAAAATGCAGTTTTGAAATGTTGATTCCATTTATTAAGGCACAAAAAAAAAAAAAACTTATCTAACACTATGTGAAAAAGTAATTGCCCCCTGAACCTAATAGGGAGTTGGGCCACCTTTGGCAGCGATAACTGAAATCAAACGTTTGCGATAATTTGTGATGAGTCTTTCACAACGCTGTGGAGGGATTTTGGCCCACTCCTCTTTGCAAAATCTTTTCAAGTCAGCCATATTGGAGGGTCGTCTTGCATGAACCGCGCGCTTAAGGTCAGACCACAGCATTTCAATTGGATTTAAATCTGGACTCTGACTTGGCCACTCCAAAACCTTCATTTTGTTTTTCTTGAGCCATTCAGAGGTGGACTTGCTGGTGTGCTTTGGATCGTTGTCCTGCTGCATGATCCAAGAGCGCTTGAGCTTGAGGGCACGAACTGATGGCCTGACATTGTCCTTCAGAATTTCCTGGTAAACACCAGAATTCATTATGCCATCAATCACAGTAAGTTGTCCTGGTCCTGAGGCAGCAAAGCAACCCCAGACCATCACACTGCCACCACCATGCTTTACTGTGGGCATAATGTTCTTTTTGTCAAATGCTGTGCCATTTGTGCGCCAGATGTAGCGGGCTGTGCATCTTCCAAAAAGGTCAATTTTTGACTCATCAGTCCATAAAATGTTTCTCCAAAAGTCTTGAGGATAATCGAGATACCTTTTGGCAAATGTGAGACGGTCCTTTGTGTTCTTTTTTGACAGCAGTGGTTTTCGCCTGGGTACTCTGCCATGGATGCCACCTTTGGCCAGTACCTTTCTTATGGTGGAGTCATGCACACTGACCTTAACTGAGGCCAGCGAGGCCTGCAGTTCCTTTGATGTTTTGTGAGGGTCTTTTGTAACCTCCTGGATTACCCGCCGTCGCACTCTTGGAGTAATTTTAGGTGGTCGACCACTCCTGGGAAGGTTTGCCACTGTTCCCAGCTTTCTCCATTTGTGGATAATGGCTCTGACAGTGGTTCGCTGGATCCCCACAGCCTTGGAAATGGCTTTGTAGCCTTTTCCAGACTGATGGATCTCGATTACTTTTTTTCTTAATTCTTCTGGAATTTCTTTGGATCGTGGCATGTTCTTGAGATCTTGTAGCCTACTTCTCTTTGTCTAACAGATCCAATTTAAGTGATTTCTTGATTTGAACCCAGGTGGTGGCAATCAGGTTTGGGTGTGGCTTGTAGAATTGAACTCAGCTTTCCCAAAAACTGTTGTTAATCACAGTTACTTTGAGTTTTAGCAAGGGGGGCAATTACTTTTTCACATAGGGCCAGATACGTTTTGATTTTTTTTGTGCCTTAATACATGGAATCAACATTTCAAAACTACATTTTGTATTTCCTTGGGTTGTCTCTGTGTGATATTAAAATTGGTTTGATGATCTGAAACCTCCGTGAGTGATAAATATGCAAAAAACACAGAAATCAGGAAGGGGACAAATACATATTCATGGCACTGTACATGCACCTTTTATAACTGAAAACAAGCTGCAGCGCATCACCCATGAATATTATTTTATCATTATTTTAAACAGAGACAAATTGATCAGGAAGCAAATTGTAAATAGCTTATTACACCAACTCCACCTGCATTAGTGCTTAATGAAACAACATTAATGAGACAATAATGACAGAACTGTTCTTCTCACTTTGTCTCAACCCCACAATCATTTATCAGATGCTAACAGAAATGCTAACTTTGTGTTAGCATCCGCTCTTATAATTCATTCATTGTTCATACTTGCCTTATCCCAAAAGGCATAAGACTTCCCACTTGTTTGCTAAGTACTTGGAAAGTGTGTTTCCAGCAGCTTTCAGCCTGCAGCAGCAGAGACGCAACAGATGCTCCACCAGCTTAAGTTTCTACATGTCTGTCAAAGCCTCTATCCCCGAGCTGATAATACCCTCTTGTTCATTTGACATGTCCTCTCTATCCCCACTTTGACGCTGCATTATTTCAGATCACTGTTGTTTTAAACACATTTCCTCACCAGCTGAAAATGAGCAGAGCAAGAAGATCCAAGAGGCCAGCTGGACTACTGTAAGCTATCAAACCACATCATTTAAACCTAATTCTAAATTGAATAATATATTAACAATTCCTTAAAGACCTTATTATCACAAATGATTCTTGATATTTTAGTTATAAGCCAGTGAGGATGAAATAAACAACATAAAACAACTCAAACAAAATCAGAGGGTTTACCTGGAAGATGGTGCGGAGAAAATACATAACACTTAACATTGCTAAAGTATCCAGTGAGAGTGCGAAGTAAATACAAACATATTTTAACTCCTCTCCACTTTTGGCTCCAGCAGTTTGTTTCTGCTTGGCTCATCAAGCATGTCTGCGGGGGTCTAGCAAGCTCCGGCTTCACAACCTGTTGCTATTTTAAAGAGACTTAGCCCTGCTCGCAGAGAACACAGGAGGGAGCGAAGGAAGAAGGCGGAGGGAAGAAAAAGTTTTGTCACAGTGGTTATATAACACTGAGAGCTTGGGAGACCACACAGGTAGGGAGCTTGACTGTGTTTTAGTCTGAAAACCTTGTCAACATTTGTATTTACTGGTGATTCTAGTCACGTGATGCTCAAAAAGTTGAGCTGGCATGACAGAAATAACCTCAACTGAGTCTAGAACAGTTATTCTTTATTTGTCTGTCTTTACCTTCAAAAAAGATTTAAAAGCAATTTAAAAAATGGACAATTTAATCCGGTGCATCTTTGCCAACAGTAACTTCTATTATGTCAACATAAGGTTATATTAGGTGATATTGATCAGAGGTGTTCCTAATCATCAGATCATCATGCTGTATCATCATCATGATACAAAATTAGAAGGAGAAGCTTAAAAAGGAAGCAGCTGAGTAGTTATTCAATGCTGTGCACTGAGATGAATCAGCTGAACTATCAGCTGATGTAGGTTGGTATTGAGTTTGGTTTGCATCAGCTGATGTAGTGGGACTGTGACTCAAGTTTGACTTTATGGCCTCCTGAACAAAGTTTGAGTATGTCAGTGAAATCTGGTGTACACTGTGCAAAGGACCTCGTGAACTTTTAACAATCTGGAGAGTTGGTTTCAGTCTGTGTCATTGACTCAACTACACTCTAACCCAGGGGTGTCAAACTGCTGACTTTGAGGGCTGGTATCCTGCAGGTTTTCATTGTTTCCCTGATCTAACACACCTGACTGAAATTAATGGGTTATTGTGAAGATATTGACAAGATCCATTTGGATCCATTTGATTTTATTTAGGTGTGTTGGAGCAAGGAAATAACTAAAACCTGCCGGATAGCGGCCCTTATATACCAGAGTTTGACACCCCTGCTCTAACTACAAAGCCCAAAGGGGTGAGGCTAAAACCCCCAAAACAAAGCCACAATTTCTCTACGGGGCTGTTCTATGGACAGAAGAAACTTTGAGTGCACAAACTAGGGTACACAACTATCCATCCATCCATCCATCCATCCATCCATCCATCCATCCATCCATCCATCCATCCTTCCATCCATCCATCCATCCATCCATCCATCCATCCATCCATCCATCCATCCATCCATTCATCCATCCTCAGTCTTGTCCCAGTAGGACTTGTGTATAAAACTTCCAAGACCAAGTTACCAGAAGCTTCTTGATCAGATGCCCAAACCACCTCAGTTGTCTCCTTTCAATACAGAGGAACATCAGCCCTATGCCGAGCTCTCTCTAAATGTATTGGATCCATACCCAATCTCTCAGGCTGAGTTCAGCCAAATAAAGGTAATTTCAGCCATTCACTGCCCAAATCTTGTGACCACAAGTGAGGGTTGGAACATAGACAGACCAGTAAATAAAAAAAGGTTTGCCTTTTGACTCAGCTTTATTTAACCACAATGGATCAGGGCAAAATCTTATTATTGCTGACAAAACCCTAGACCAGGGCTACTCAGTTCGGTCCTACGGTGGCTGCAATCCTGCAGGGTTTCAATGTGTCCCTGCTCCAACGCACCTGTTGGAATGAATGAGTCATTGTGCAGAACTTCATAAGCTCTTGGATCCATGTAATTTGAGTCAGTTATATTGAGCAGGGACACATTGGAAACCTGCACGACTGCACCCCTCATAGGACTGAATTGAATACCCCTGCCCAAGACTGTCTGTCCATCTCTCAAATAATCACTTATGAACAATATTCCATAATACATTAACTCCACTGCTTGAGGCAATAATTTATTCCCAAACCAGAGGGAGCAATCTTCCCTTTTCTAGTTGAGAATCATGGCCTCAGACATAAAAGGACTGACTTTCATCCTGGCCTTTTTATACTGCCAACCATTCCAGTGAATGCTGATGATCTTGACCTGCGAAACCCAACCAAACCACATCATCTGCAAAAAGCGGGGATGCAACTCTGAAGCCCCCAAACCAGGCACCTCCTCTTCCCCACTGGGGCTTAAAACACAGCTAGAGCTCCTTTTACAGAGTATAATCCCCCAATACTTGGCGTATAATCTCCGGCCACCACCTCAGTCTGCTACACCAGAGGTGTTGTCATGGACCTCTATGCAACACTGATAAGCATGTCTTTCAAGTCAGCCCCACAAAATCTAGAGCCTCTTTGAATATTTTGGGCAAATCTTGTCAACCACTGGGGCCCTGCTACCATGGAGCTTTTCTACTACCTGGACAACCTTGTCAAGGTGATGGGCGCATCTTCCCCCAGAGTCTGCAGACTTTATCTCTTCAACGAAGGACACAGTGGCCAGATTGAGGATGTTTCCGCCACAGCTGGACAATATCCCCAGCTTGGGTCAGCAATTCTCCACAAAGTCCAAGACTACCTGGGATGGACCCTACTTTTCCTTTCTGAGTCTTTGAACGGTTTGATATAGCTTTAAGGCCAGCCAAAAGTCATCCTCCATAGTCTATCTGAATTCCTCCCATCCCAGAGTTTTAATAACCACCAATACTGCATCCCTTTTGGCCTTTCACTTCCTAGTAACAGCTTCAGTTAAACCGTGGGACAGCCATGTCCAAAAGGTCTCCTTCTTCAGTCTAATGGCCTCTCTCTCTGATGGTGTCCACCAACAGGTCTGACAGTTGCCACTACTACAAGCACAAACAACTTTCGGATTCTATGTCCCCAACGTCTCCTGAAACACATGAACTCTCCCAGACGCAACACAATTAAAAAGAATATTTTTCACGAGGGTCAAAGAAAAAAGCAATTCAGTAAATATGAACTAACCTTAAAACAAAGCAAGAACTGTGAGCATAGGCAGCTCAAGGAAACCTGACAACAGATCCGCGCACAAATCTGCACCACCGATGAACAGAAAAGAACCAGGCCACCGTGGGAACCCAACCTATGGATGAGCAAAGCTGTTGATATCTACAGAGCTAACAAAGCAGCTCTGTACTGGAATAAATTTAAGCAGTGGGTGTGACTGAATGAAATCAAGAATGATTCGGGGAAAAAGAGAGGGGGGGGCTTGTGACTAGAACTAAGGCCATGCCTGCTTAAAATACCCAAAGCTCCAAGGCCTAAAGACCAGGATATCAGAAAACAGGCCTTCAGACATACACAAAGTCAGCAAGTCTCTAAAACCTCCTGACTTGGCACATAGTAAGGTCCTGTTTAAATCAGGAAAATTAAATTCCTGATTTAATCAGGAATGTAATTTCTATCTGACTCCAGATGGAAATTAGCATAATGCTAAATCTGGTGAAGTCATCTTTTTATTTTCTGTGAAAAATCAATGTAACTGCACATAGTCTTTTAAATAAAACAAACACCACAAATAGACTAATACAGGCTAAACAAAGCTGATTAAAATCTGATCCCTCCTTACTGATCTCTACTCTGTGTTTTGTCCAACTCAGTTTGATATAGCTGCACTGCTCTGGGCTATCAGTCAATTAAACTTTCAGTTGTACCATAAATCATTTATGATTATCGGTGTAATCATTTAAAGGGAGTCCTTGTTTGGCTCATGTGGCTTGTAAATAAATAATGAAAGATTTAGGAGCTATTGCTGTTAAATCTCTGAGTTAGACACATTTCAAATTCATTTCCATAAACATGATAATTTATGGGTCATGTTTGGAGGCAGACATTTTTTTTCTAAATTAGCAAACTAAAAACTAGACAATGTTTAGTATGAAAATAGTTTCAAAAATCATTTGCAAGGGAATAGCTCACACAACCATGAACATGGTCCCCACACATACAGAGAAAACAATGGCTTCACTGTTTTGTGACCAAAAGGCTTAGAGTGAAAACAAAAGCCAGCGAGGCCCATGTTGCTCCATCTCCACAGTGCTAAACTATGTGCTTCATTTCAATGCAATATTTTCCAAGGTTTTTACTAATTGGTACCAAGTACATTTACTCTGTTTACACGTACAAAAAGAGGACCCTTTCCTTTTTGTTAGGGTGCAGCTCCCATATAACTACTGCTCACTGCAGCTGGGGGTTTCAGAATTTAATGTTTTGAAATGTTCAGGGTCTTTATTTTCTGTATCACCTCTTGATTTGAGGAAAGTGTTTAGTGAGAGCCAATACATTAAGGGATTTCATGCCCTCTGCTGGGCAAATATAGAAGAGCAGCTTATAGTCTTCATTTGCCAAAAGGACATTATTTCTCTTAACTGTGAGCTGTGCAGCGTTCTGAAACACTTCACTGACTTCACTGAATTCACTAAAGTACATTGAGAGGAACTTCTCATTTCCCCTCAATGTAATAATAATCATTTATTTAATGAAGAGTTAGGATGAGCTGATGCTGTCACTCAGAGAACACTGTGATGATTTTGAAGGCATTACGTCTACAAACCCAGGTCCCAAAAAGGTTCTGTTACTGTGTGAAATACAACTAAAAACAAAAAGCATTAATTCCATCAATCCATATTTTATTCCCAAGAGAACATAAACAACATATCAGATGTTATTTTGAATCTGATGGCAGCAACACGTCTGTAAAAAGCTGAAACAGGAGTAACAAAAAGCTGGAAAAGTAACAGACAACTAACAAAACCACTTGGAGGACGATCTGACAACAAATTAGGTTAACTAGCAACAGGTTATTGACATGACTGGGTATAAAAGGAGCATTTCAGGGAGGCAGAGTATCTCAGATGTAAAGATGGACAGAGGTTCGCCAATCTGAGACAAACTGGGTCTAAAATTTGAGGAATAGCTTCAAAAAATGTTCAAAATAAAGTTGGGAAGACTTGGAAGATCCCAACATCTACAGCATATGATATCATAATTAGATTCAGAGAATTTGGAGGAATCTCTGTGTGCATGGAGCAAGGCTGAAGGTCAAACTGGATGTTGGTGATCTTGGGGTCTTCAGGCAGCACTGCATTAACAGCAAACATGATCATCTGCTGGAAGTCTCTGCATGGACTCAGGAAGACTTCCAGAAATCCCTGTCTGAACAGCCTGCCTGCAGTCCAGACCTTTCACCAATACAAAACATTTGGTGCATCATGGAAGGAGAAATCCAGCAACCAAGGTCCAGGACTGTTGAGCAGCTAGAATCCTGCATCAGACCAGAATGGGACAACATTCCTCTCATAAAACTCCAACAGCTGGTCTCCTAACTTCCCAGACGTTTCCAAACAGACAGAAGAAGAGGAAATGCTACACGATGCTGAACATCATTCTGGAACTACTTTTTCCAGATGTGTTGCTGCCATTAGATTCACTGTCAGCTCAAATTTTCCATCAAAAGGAAAAATGTCTCACTTTCATTATCTAAGATGTTGTTTATACTGGGAATAAAATAGGGCTTGATGAGATTTAGTAATTATGCATTCTGGTTTTATTTACATTTTATACAGCGTCCCAACCTTTTTGGTAGTTTGTGTCCTAAATGATTTTTTTTTTGGCTCAAATCTGGTGGTCTAATCGCAGCTGACCACTCCCACTGAGATTACTCACTGATTGAATGATTTCACCCATGAGCTACCGGGAGCGTGACGATGTGGTGGTCAGTCAGTGTGACCAGGACGTAGACAGTCTTTTGTCTGTGGACAATAAAAAGTCTCCTAGAAATGTGGACTTTTGTCACAAGTTGAAATACCGCAAATGTTGAAAGTCATGAGGAAGCCGAGCCATTAGCATGGTCATCGCAGCGGCTTGTGTTTGTGGGTTTAATGAGGTTTATTGAGATATTTTCACTTGTTTAAAAAAGTCTTGACAAGCTGAATTTTCTTCCTTTGTTTCTTAGACAATTTATTATTTTAAGCAAAATTTACTCTTTTAAATTTTTGATTTAGATATAAAAAAAACTATAAAATGATTATAAAATAATAATAATGGTAGAATATATTTATTAGTCTATAATAAATATTGAATAATAAATATATTCTACATTTGTTACTATTCTATAATAATTTTTGTATTTTAATTTCTTGTTTTTGAAAAAGGAAGGAATCAGGACCAGATTACACTTTATATATATATGTATATGCTGGATGATCTGCACAAAGAATCAGTTCACCCTTTAATGAAATATATATCATCCTGTCCCAACTGTTCTCTCACCAATGTGCAATGTATAGCACCACTGTAATATGCTGGGTATACCGGGTTTGTTAACTTTACACACAGATTTGCCCCAGAAGACACATGCTCACTTGTTCTTTTTATAGCTTCCACATGGAGGAGTGCATTCCAGTGGGTCAGCAGAAAAAAATGAAGCAATGAACGATCGTCCACAGACAGCCACATGCACACCCTCTGATGACGACATGTATGCATCCCACTACGACCTCACTGATGCATCATCCCAGTAATTAATAATCACATGCAAAGACTTTGATTTAAATGTTGATTATATGGCTCACTTGACAGATTTTTTACACCTCTGTGGAGCCTTAACAATCAAATAATAAATGATAAGAGGTGGTCATTCTGCTATTATTTACTCAAGGAATGGAACTAGTACCATCTCCTGCCTAGAGAGAACTATTTCTCTTTACCCTGTACACCTTAGATTCCAGTGTTACAATGAGCTGTTTTTACCTTAAAAAATACTCAGATGAATCTTCTGTTATTTTCACCTGTGGTGAGAGACAGTTTGTTAACAATTACTACAACATCAGACAGCTTCTTCAGGGTTGCTTTTTTTTTTTTTCAAAGTTTTTTTCTTTCTTTCTTTCTTTCTTTCTTTCTTTCTTTCTTTCTCTCTTTCTTTCTTTCTTTCTTTCTTTCTTTTCGATGGGACTTTAACAGGGTTTCCAACAGGATTTTTTGAAACTGTGGGGCAGGATTTGCACCCATAGGTTTGGGTACTGGCCGGATAGCAGTAGATGTGTCAGCTACAGACGTGGACAAAATTGTTGGTACCCTTTGGTTAATGAAAGACAAACTCACAATGGTCACAGAAATAACTTGAATCTGACAAAAGTATTAATTAATAAAAATTCTTTGAAAATGAATCAATGAAAGTCCGGCATTGCCTTTAAAACCATGCTTCAACAGAATTATTAAAAAAAAAAACTCATGAAACATGCCTGGACAAAAGTAATGTAAAAAACGTAGCACATAAACGGAGAAGAATGGTGGTGTGGTGTATGGTACACTGCAGTATGCCAAGCTCCACCCGTTTAGGTCAGATTTGTGAGACTGGGACCCCAACTGAAGGGTCCCAAAAAAGCAGGAAAGGTTGGACATTCTGGGACCCTTCCCTTTTTTTTATTTTCTTTTATTTTTTGCTTGTGAAAATGCAGAGAGAAAAAAAAAAGAAATGTGTACTGACTGTGACCTGTAGGCGGAAACAAGGTTTTTGGCTGCTGATTTGTGGATGAACCCTCTGTTGGATGCTTCTCCCTCTAATGACTCTAATACTAGTCGTGCTAAACTGGTGATACCTGGCAGAGGTTGAACTGGTCCACATTTTTATCTAATGTCAGCAGCACCACAAAGTTCAGTCTCATTAACTATCCAACCAAACCCAGAACAATTAGACTGTGTAAAAGTGGAAATAATGAAAGTGTATCATTGCAAAGGAGGCCAGCTTTTCTTTTCTACACTCATGCAATACTTCCATTACATCACTTGTTTATTTGAGTGTTAGTCTGGGCTTTGTAGCACAACTGGGTTACTTTGATCCACCTCTAACCCAGATTCCAACAGTTGAAAATAGAGGAAAGAAAGGGGGTCAGAAAGGCCAGTAGCTGAGCTGAATGGAAATGGGAGAAGCAAAGACAGCAAAAGGAGGTTGAAATGAGCCATAGGCAAGCGTAATGACTGACTGGCTACCTTTACTTTTCTGGACCTGTGGTTTCTCTTCCCAGTCATTAGGTTTCTTTGGCCTCCAAGGCCGGACATAACCTCTGTGTTGGTGTGTATATAAGAGAGAAAGAGAGGCAGGAAGGAGCTACTGCCTGGATTTGGGGTGGATGAGCGTAACTGACATTATTCCTTTATGACAAGTTGGCAACAAGATCTTTGGAAGGAGGATCCTGTCCACTGAATCCACTGAAACATCAACCTTTTTCACAGTTTTGGATAAGCATTGATGAGGATTTTGCGGCATCTTAATGAGATTTTGCTCTGCTGGCTGTGAACTTGGATGAAGTTTCTTTTCTCATCATCCAGGTGCTTCCAGTTCAGTGAATGTGCATGTTTCCAAATCACAACATAAGTTAGCTAACTCTTTTTTCCCACTGATAGTTGTGACTCATCATGCTCAGGAGCACCAGCAGAAAAATAAAGAAGCTGTTTTTTTTGTTTGTTTTGTTTTGTTTTTCTTGGAGGTGACTAATGTCAGTTTGTTAGTAATGTGGTTATGGAGAGAAAGAAAAAAACTCTTGCATTGCATGTAATTTTAAGTAGCGTGTTGGACAAATTATAAGCAGAAAATTTCTAGTTGGATTGAAATAAGCAATTTTAAAGAATTCATTGTGCCCCATGAATTGAGGGAAAAGTTGCGCTTTTTAACAGTTTAACAGGCAATATTACATTTTGTGATTTCAGTCTTTTCTGAGAACCAGTTATTTGACTCAAAACCTTCAAAACACAGCTGGTACTTCAGTCATTGCATCCGTGTCTGTTAGGGATGAATGTCTCAAGCAAAATTACCAACTGAAATCTTTGAGTTATTTGTCCTTTCTACGAATATTTCTCTGGCAGGTGCTTGGTGTTAGCTAACACCATGCTGCTAGCTAACACCATACTACTAGCATTGTCATGTGCAGATGCAGTTATTTTCCAATTAGTTCCCAGTAGCCTACTCTGTAACCATGGAAAGCACAGTTATCAGCATTTGCTCTGGCATGACTTTGGTCTCCAGAACAACTCTGTGTATTTTCTAGCTGAGTATGTAATGATTGTAGATACGACTATAAATCTGTGGTAAGAGACACTTGCTAACCTAATGGCACCTCTGCTGTTTTGTGCTGATGGTTTTTCTTGATGGGACTGTTAACTCAGGCTTTGTCGTTATTTCACACATCTCATACTTACTTCATCTGGTGACAAAGCTAGCTATTGATTGCCGATTTGTAAATGGATCTTTTATTGGATCTTTTCCACTCAGATGACATAGTCATGACAGAAGTATGATGCTAGCTTTACCTGACTGAGGACCGGCTTTGGACAACCCTGGTCTCTGGTCACAAAGGTCATTGTTGCATTTTATTGGCACTTTGTATGCATAATTTTAGGCCAGGAAATCACTTAGTTTGGATCACAAATATTAGGCCACAGAGAGATTGTTACTTCCAATACTTGTAAGTTTCCTTCCCTTTGTCGCATGTCAGACACATGAACTAAATGCAGCTAAATTGCTGCTTTCTGCTCCCTGTAACATGTACTGTGCTATTTGCTCTAGTGAGTGAACCTCTACATACAGTGCAATGACACAATTTATAAAGGATCCTATTGGACGTTTTCTGCAGCATGTTCTCTAAACACAATAACTAAGTTGGTATTTAATGGAGAGCATGCATGCTGACTATACTCAGCAATCATATTAAACTTTATACCGGTTGAGCTTTTGTTTTCTATAGAAATTTTAAAATATCTTAAAATAAAAAAAAAGTATAATTCTGAACATTTTTACCAGGATGGACTAATTTCTTTCTAAAATGCTTTTATTAGCATGTACCCATATCCTGTTAAAAAGCATGAAGGACTCCGGTGGTACATTCTCAGCCTTATCGACACACAGAGCTTTACGCAGCTAATTTGCATATCCCTCTCATCAATAATTCCATTCAAGTCAACAAAATGCTGTTTTAAGTGGCCTCTTATGGACAAGGGAACGGTTTGAGAGAAGTGGAGGGGCTGTTTTTCTGTAGCGCTGACACTCTTTGAGGTTCACAGAGCTGGTTGGGCCTCAACATCTCTTGTTATGCAAATGAAGGAGCGGATGCATAATGATTTCCTCCTGTAACTGTTGGTTACCCCAGAAATATGAAGGGCACACTGTCTTTTTCCCACTTTCATAGATAGAAAAACTAGAACTATTTTCATTCTCTTTGGACCAAACTCTAGCATCTGTGGAGGTCTGATTTTACTTTGTATAAGTTGTTGTGTTTTTCAATTTAGTACTTGATTACTGTAAAAATGTCCAGAAGCAGTGTTAATAAAAGTGCATAGATGACTGAGAATGATTAGTTATGTGAGCATTATGTAACTTTTTTTTTAAATGAATAAAACCTTTCTCAAGTATCTGACAAAAAATGTTTGCACTTACTTATTCACTGCACACAAAATGCCAGCCAAACTGTTAAATGTGACACAGTTCATGTTAAACAAACTTCAGTGATGCTTCAGTGAAGCGACATGATGGTCTACTGGTTCACTGTGAGGTGAGGGGCTACAACATTATTTTAGTCCTGGTCTTTTCCATTTTTAAGGTGTTCAACTATTGTTCAACGTAGATCACATTTAGAATAAATGATGCTGCTATCTTACAGAGCAGCAGCTTAATTACAGTAGACTGAACATTTTATCTTTAAACATCATATTTTTGGATTTTCTGCTGTAACTGTAAATAAAACACATAATTAAACCAGAAAACGTTTCTGTAGCTGAATGATAAGTGGCACAGAAAAACATTTTTGCTCATGTGCTACTGTTTGAATGTGTTTTGCTTGGTTCTTAGACCAAAGCAGTGGTTCTCCTCCTCTGTAATCCTGACAGGCAACTGGCAGCCTGGACAAAAGACAGCTGTTTATTTCAAGCCCACTAGAAAGAGTGAAGCTTGTCAGAGAATAGTCTGAGTCAGTGCTGTGGCTCACTGGAGTCTGCTAGATTCATGGAAGCAAAGCTTTAAAAACATCAGCTCTAAGTTTTTACTCAGGGACTTCCCATTTCTCCCTGTCATTCAACAAAACTGACTTTCTGACATTTTGTTCACATTATGTGTTATTGTATTTTCACTCTTGGTATTAAAGAGATCCCACTGCTTCGCAAACAAGAAAGATAATGCTATATAATATTTTAAAAAGTGAAGGAATTTTCAAGCTGTAATTAAAGCCAAGTGAGAGTTACATTCACGATTCCAAATGAGTTGAGACGGTGTGTAAAATGCAAATAAAACCAGAATGCAGTGATTTCCAGATCTCATCAACCCATATTTTATTTCCAGTAGAAGATAAACAACATATCAGATGTTGAAACTGAGACATTTTACCATTTGATGGAAAATATTAACTGATTGTGAATCTGATGGCAGCAGCACGTCTGTAAAAAGTAGTTTCAGGGTGATTCTAGTGATTCTATGGCTTCTTCTTTGCATGATAGAACTTTAACCTGCATTAGTGGATTTCAGGATAAACTGTGTTCACAGACAGTGATTTCCAGTAGAGAATTATGTCTGCTTTAAATGCAGCGCTGCCTGAGGACCCCAAGATAACTAGCATCTAGTTGGGATCTTAAGTCGTGTCCCACAGAGATTCCTCCTGATTCTAGAGTCGGCCACATATGCAGGGCTGATGTTTCGAAGGGTGGCACGAATGCTGCCAAATTTACTGCAAACAACAGTATAAAGCTTTTGTGGCAGCGGTGCTACTACCATAATGTGTGTATATAGGCGCAAAGTAGCATTTCTCAGCTTTCAGAATCCGGTAAAATTACATCGATAGCGGCATAAACGGTCGAAGAGTTAGGGCATTTCAAAGAATTTCTGTAAATTTCTGTTGAAGCTTAAAGGGTTAAAGAAAAAGTACAATGAGCCACAGGAACAACAAACACTGGCAGATACTTTTTGAAAACACAAAAAATTTGTAAAAAAAAAAAAAGCCAGAAAGCCACCACCATAACAGACGAAGTTTTAAAGTTCATCGTCCTGGATGACCAGCTCCTGTCCATCATGGAAAATATTCACTGTAAGTCCAAAACCAAGATTATTTAATAGATATTCTTTGATTTGAGTTTATCTACTCAATAATTTTAGAAATGTCTGTGACAATCTTTGTTTTCATGTGTTAATTGATGTTTTAGAGTTTAACCTAAGCTAGGCTATTGAATAATACTATATAGTAAATGCAGTTTATTCAAATTATAAATTTAATAGCCCTCTTAATAAAATAACACAGGTATAGGATTTGTACTCAGTATCGGCAGATACCTGAACCCCACATATCGGACAGAAAAAAAAAACCCATACCTGACTCTGAATCTTTTAAAATTATACACTGTAGATGGTGAGATCTTAAAGGTCTTTATAATTTTTTAGGGATATTCTAAAATTTTTCCACAATTTGTAAGTCAAATGAAGGATCTCACAACCATGAATATAGCAGGGTATGGGAAATGTTGAATGTTCCCTCACCATCCATTCTCTTGAGCTTTGATGTATTAGAAATGAGATAAACTCCAGAGTATTCCCGCTTCTGTCAACTGTGCATGTATTTGTAAAGATCTAGATCGCAGCCCGTCGCCCCATCAACGCGGCTTCAGCCCACCCCTCGACAAGAATGTGACTGCTTCACCTCTACACACTAATTTACTGATGACTTGTTTACAAAGCTACAGGGACTGAGGAAGGGCTGCTAACAACATCCATGTCCTACATTTTGACAGTGTTTGTCAGATAGAGAAGGCAAAAGAGAAAAGGAAGCATGGAAATCATCAAATCGCAGCTATAACCACAGCCTGCTTCCGATAGATTCACCAGAGATCTGAAAAACGTCCCCCTCCATGTCCTTGCTTTATTCATTCCTGTTGATCAAAAAGGTCTTTGACAGGAACCGCATTCTTATTTGCTGTTTTTACATTTTTATTGCTTCATCCTTTACTGCCATATGATAAACAGAAGGTGAAGGTGCAGACTGTTTCAGATTGGGGGAGGGAGGTTCACATTCAAGTTAAAGGATGGTTTCAGGGGCCAGATGTTCCTTTATTTATTCATCATTTAAGCTGGTAAAACACGTGTAGTATAGATTTTGATAAATTTAGAAAAATCAGGCTATGTATGGACTGCTAATTATATCTAAATGCATAAGAAATTGGCTGATGTTGGCCCCTGCTGGCTCATTCTACCTTCTAACTAATCGGCATTTGATCAAAAGCATAATTTCTGAAGCTCTTGCACTGTTAGCCTTTTGTCCAATGTTGATTTGATTGATTTTATTTGCTTCTGAATGCTGAACTTGCTGTCAGAGAATAGTCTGAGTCAGTGCTGAACATCATTTAGCATCAACAATGCCAATTTAAGGCTTCACATGTTGCTCTTGCAACCACTCAAGGTGTTGTCTGTTCCCAACTTAATTACTGTAATTCTTTGTGCTTATGTATCAGTCAAAACGCCCTCTGTCACCTACAGTTTATTCAAAACTCTGCAGAAAAAGTCATTACTGGTTTGAAACAGAATGAGCATGTCACCCCTGTGGTTGTTTACCTGGCTTCCTCTTAGGTTTTGTATTCATTTCTAAATGGCCCCAAAATCCATTTCAGACTTTTTGACCTGGTGTGTTTCCTCTGGACCACTGAGATCATCAGATACAGGCCTTCCAGTTATCCCCAGATCACGGTTTATGACAAAGGGAGATCAGGCTTTTTCCATCAAGACCTCAACCATGGAACTCAGACACACATTTCTGATACTTTTAAATCCTCTAAAATGTTCCTTTTTTAGGGGGACTTTGGTTATCTCTGATTAATACATCTGAATCCTTTCCCAATTATCCTTTTTTTAAAATTATTTGGAATCCTCAGATAAAAAAGTTATTGAAGTACAGGTTTTATGCATTAAAACAGTTAAGTGTTGACAATGAGTAAGTACTGTATGGATTAGTTAAAAAGTTTGTTAAAAAAAAGAAAGCCATCTACAAAAAATGATCAAGTTCATAAAATGATGGAAAATTAAATATTTCCCACTGAATAATAGCACTACATTTCCTATGCTCCTCTGTGTAACAGTGATCGAGCCTCACTTTTACTTCCTGTTAGCTACTCCCTGATGGTGTAAATGTTGTACGGCTTCATTGTGCATAGCTGACCCTGAATTGATTACCATCCATAGGAGTGGCACAATCAGCTGATGACTGCCGCTGATCAGGCACGACGGGCATAGAGAGACCTACTCATTGATGCAACGGTCAGGTGTTTTTGATGCAGGCTTTTTACAGGGATGTTGATGGATCAGGAGTTGTTTGCCGTCTACAGTGCTGCCTCTTTTTATGTCTCTTTCTGTGACTGTGCACTGTTATCATCTCGTCCACCGTGGCCATGATCTATTGTCTAAAACTGGTAATGAAACTCAAAAGTACTCTGAACTCTGCACTGCCCTCTGGTGGATGTATTGCCTAATGATTACGCCAACTTAAAGCACCCACACGACTACGTGGGCAGCATTTGACAATGTCGAAATGAAATGAAAATGGATGTACATATTTACGTGCATAAAGGGAACATAAATGAGACTTAACTTAGCACTTTTAATCAGCTGTTCTCCCCATCTCTCCTCACTTGAGCCTCAGACGTAAGAAGATCTTTGATTGCTGATCCAGGAGCTGTTGTATTACCACACATTTCCATCAACTCTTTATACAATTACCAGCTCATGTGAAGGTAAAGGCAGGACTTTTAGTTTGTCCTTGAGCTTATGGTGTGTCATAGTACAACCACGAAAAAACAGCAATTACTTGGCCAATAAAGCAGTTATCAGCTGAAATTTGGGTCCAAATTCAATTTGTGTAATGGCCACTGTACTACCGCGACATCTAATCCACAGCCTGGACCACAGTCACTCTACTGTTTCTTTACAGTGGCTCAGTCTTTGTTTGGAAATTCCCACTTTTGTAATGTCTCTTGACAATATTAACAATATTACTTCCTGTGTGGTTGGTTCAGGTTGTTTTCACATGTGCAATTTGAGACCAAACATTGTGTTGCTACTGAGGGGTAATTCAGGTGTAAATGTTTGCCCTGAATCTCTCACTGTGACTGTATGGCAGTGCTTCCTGTTCTCTCTGTGCTTGCAGAAGTTTTATCTGGGTTCTCTGGTTTCCTCCCACAGTCCTAATTCTAAATGAAAATAAAGGAGAGTGTGTTTGATTGTTTGTTCTGTTCCTTTAATGGACTGGCTACCTGTTCAGGGTGACCCGCACATCTTACCTCATGGCATCTGGGAAATGCTCCATCACCCCTGCAGCCCTGAGTAGGATTAAGACTTTTAGAAAAGAGGTGGATGGATATTAATGGATATATTGGATGCAACCTCACTGCATTGTGATGCTGTCATCATGAGATGTGTTTAGTATTGGTAATTTAACCAGACTGCCTCTGAGTGAGCTCATGTTTTATGACTTACATGATTTTCATATTGTAAGTTTTTAGCAGATTAGCTGGCCTGAGTCGCAAAATTTCCACTTCCATTTGCTTCTAGTACCAAGTTGGACCCCTTTTTTTCTTGGTGTGATAAATTAAACAAGGTGATGGAAATTTTCCTTTTTTTAATCCATACTGACATGACAGCATCACACAGTTGCTGCAGGTTTGTCGGCTGCATCCATGATGAGAATCTCCTGTTCCACCACATCCCAAAGCTGCTCTACTGGACTGAGATCTGGTGACTGTGGAGGCCGTTGGTGTCCAGTGAACTCATCGTCATGTTCTAGAAAGCAGGTGCAGATGATCTGAGCTTTGTGACATGGTGCATTATCCTGCTGGAAGTAGCATCAGAAGACCCTACACTGTGGTCATAAAGGGATGGACATGGTCAGCAACAAAACTCATATAGGCTGTGGTGGTTAAACCAGGCCACATTGGTACAAAGGGGCCAAAGTGGGCCAAGAAAATATCCCCCCACACCATTACACCAGCAGCAGCCTGAAGAGTCGATCCAAGGCAAAATGGAACCATTTTCATATGGTAGCATACACAAATGCCAACTTTACCAAACCAAAAAAAGCAAAGGTAAACATTTGCTACTGTGGTGTTAAATAAGTGAATGACTTCTTTTTCCATTACTAGAAAGTCATTTACAGTAAATAGAAATTCACAATGAGTGAAATATTTCCACCGCACGCTTCACTGTTCCACTGCAGCAGGAACTCGACCCCGATCTGGAACCTCTTACATTAATTGCAGCTGAAGAATTAACCCAATTCCTTAGTGCACAAAAATGTTAAGTAAGCCCTAAAGCTCAGAGCCATAGATTTCCCCACCGGCTGTAGCACAGTAATAAGAGCAATGGATCTATTATGTCCCTGTGATGTATAAGAGTTCAGTTAGAGTTAACCTTCAATCAAGGAAAACACTGAAAAAGCTAAATAGACTAACTGTTAGATAACTCCTGATGCCATCACATAAAATGACTCTGCAGACCTGAACTCTTCTTCTGTCAAAACATTCCCAAAATTTACTCAGACAAAAACAGCCTCACCTCACCTGTGCCATAGCAGAGCCGGAGAATCATCCTGTGGTGGCTTGTCTTGTGCAGCACAAGCAGGCGGAACAAAACTTTCTTTTTCTTCTTAGAAGTGCAGGCCAAATTTTTTTTTCCTTACTGCAGCCTGAACTCTTACAGTCTAACCACACAAGAAAAGCCAATGAAAGAAAGTGTAGGCAGAGGAGGAGGGTGGAGGAAGGAAGGGAGTCTAGAAACTGTAAGCTGTTTGTAAAACCAGGCAAGAGTTTTAACTGAGGCACATGGTGATGCATTACAAACAGATTATTATTCTATAAGAAACACACAGAAACTTTTCTCAGCTTTACACAAGTTCATGTTTTATAAATAAAAAATGACCATCCTTCCAGCCACAGGTCCAAGCTCTCTGCACAGTCACTGTTTTAAATCTTTATTTAGTTCTGACTCATTTCCAATAACAGTTTTGGACAACAGATAAAATCTAATATTATCTTGTTCATACCACTTAAATTTTGTCCAGTAGCTATTTAGGGCTCCTTGAACTCCCCAGCCATCATTCCTGCTCTTAGTAAGTCCCAGACCTAGTGGTACCAGGGTCATTACTACTGCAGTAGTACCAGTGTCATTGCTACAGCAGTAATACCAGGGTCATTACTACAGCAGTAGTACCAGGATCATTACTGCCGCGGTAGTACCAGGGTCATTACTACTGCGGTAGTACCAGGATCATTAATACAGCTTCATAAAAAGGGTGATGGAGAATCTCAGTACTCATCATGTTATGTTCAGATAAAGGTTTCCAGCGTGTAACACACCTCCGTCTCTCCTCCTTCACTCGTTTATTGAACATCTCATGTGATGTCGCTGCTGCTGATTTGAAAATATCTGAAATTTTCCGACACATGCTGCCTCCCCCTAAACCGTCTTCCCTCTTTCATCTTTTTATTTGGAGTCCATTTCTCCACCACGTTCCTCCACATCTCAGCTGTTCCACCGTCACGCGCTTCGCTCGTGTTGATCAATAAATTAAATATAAACCATAAATTTGCCTATTCACCATCATTAGTGACAAGTGACGAGCACAAATGATTTTGTCTGTGCAGAGGTGCCAATGCCAGGCTGGCCAATCAGCCACAGCGATGTAATGCACATGTTTTTTTTTTGTTTGTTTGTTTTTTGACAAGCAGACCAGTCAGGCCACTTAGGGTGCTTCTCCCATGAGCCAGTCCGGGCCTGTGGTCACTCAGAACCACTGAGACCGAGGTGATTGTTCAGGCTGTCGCCGGCTACATTTTTCTCTAGTTCAGTCTTTAAAAACTTGAGTAACTTTATATCGTAAAGCTGCAACATCAAAAACAAAAGCCAGCAATCCTTTAAAAGCCTCTGTAGTTACACAGCAGATACAACCTACACCAGAAGTTACTGCAGGGCTTCCATACAAGACGACTATGTCACAAACCTGAGTGTAATGATGACCCCACCAAAGTCCATGACCATGGAGGAAAAGATTATAAACCACAACTGAGCTGGTTCGGGACTTTTACCCGGATGCTTTATAAGAACCTGCAATGACCAGTAATGAATAGTCCATTTATCTGAGCTACCATTCCACGAGAGGTACAACAAAACTCAGAGCAAGGCTTCAGAGAACATAGCTGGACAGAGTCTGTAATGTGCAGCCCACAACCTGAAAAAATCCCTCTCCTGACAATGTACAGATACAGAATTTAACTCGCACACAGTGCAGACATCATGTCAGAACTCTGATCAATACTGAGCATCAACCCAGTGTTTTTTATGAGGGGCCGTTTGAGACATTATTCAGAATTAACCTCTCACAGACACATTTAAGTCATTCACACAGTATACTGAAACCTTTCATACATTATACTGAAATGCTCTCACATACAATACTGAAACGACCCCTCATAGTTTTTACTGCTCTTTTCTTATTTGAGTTTCTCTACATTTACATCATAAATATGTGTCACACTTTTGCGTGAAAAGCTGAATGCAAGTTTTTATATGGGGGAACTGTGTTTCTACTAATTTATAGAGATGGTAGTAGTTTAGTTTAGTTTAGTTTAGTTTAAATGGTTGAATGTTATAACAAATCATCAAGTTCTTAAAAAAAGAAAAGAAGAAAGAAAACATTCTTACCTGGAGAGAAGCAGACCTGCATTTGAGTTTCTGAGGAGATAAAAAAAATACATGAATGAATGAATGGATGAAAAGATCAGCAGACATTTATAATAGTAATACTATAATTGATGAGTGCTGCATGTGGAGCAAACTTAGTTCACCTGTAATTATTATTATCATTATTAACTCATGTGACATTATTTCAGTAATTTCAGTAAGTAACAAAAACAAAAACAGGGAACTTATGGTTAAAAAAATATTAAATTTATAAAATATAATATAACATGACATGACATTTATTATTACATGTATCATTAGCTTCATTAAAAACCTGCCCAAATCCAGCCAAGCAGTCAGCTGAGCCAACTTTCCCAACCTCCGCTCGGTGTTGGAAACATTCCTCACAGATTTTGCTCCATTTTTTTTCAATCTGTCACATGATGCAATAAACTGTTTCTTCAAACCAAACGGGTAGCTTTATTATTCTAGAGGATAAAAGGAGGTTAAAAGAAATGACTCAGTTTGATCAAGCTTTTCCATTCAAACATAAAAACCTTAAAAGATGTCTCACTAAAGACAAGGGCATGCTGGATGTTGAGAGACGCCCATAAATTACAGATGGTTGATCAGGTTTGTTGGCTATGGTGCGATCATGCAAAAACCTGCAGCTGCTGAACAGAAATCAGCCTGCAGGCAGATTGAAGACATGACTTTACTTGTCTCAGCAGTCAGCACTGCAAAGACAAGAACAGTTGTGAAGGGTAAGCATTTGTCAGTTAGGGATGTGACTTTCTTTCTGTTATGCTCTTTTCTAATTAAGCTCTAAAGCTGCATTTTCAGGTTATTAATCGGTGTGTTTTGTACGTCAATGTATAATCAGCCAATCGAAAGGCAGCAACTCATTGAGATGTGGTGAAGACGACTTGCTGAAGTTCAAACTGAGCATCAGAATGAGGAAGAAAGGAGACTTAAGTGACTCTGAATGTGTCACGGTTGCTGGTCTGAGTGTTTACTGGGATTTTCCACACAACCATCTCTAGGGTTTACAGGGAATTATGGTTTAACCACCACAGCGTGCCTGAGTATTGTTGCTGACCATGTCCATCCCTTTATGACCACAGTGTAGCATCTTCTGATGGCTATTTCAAGCAGGATAATCCACCATGTCACAAAGCTCAGATCATCTCCACCTGCTTTCTAGAACATGACAATGAGTTCACTGGACTCCAACGGCCTCCACAGTCACCAGATCTCAGTCCAGTAGAGCAGCTTTGGGATGTGGTGGAACAGGAGATTCTCATCATGGATGCAGCCAACAAACCTGCAGCAAATGTGTGATGCTGTCATGTCAATATGGAGATAACCTCTGAGGAAGGTTTCTTACACCTGGTTCCATCTATCACACCAAGAACGAAGGCAGTTCTGGTGGAAAAAAGGGTCCAACCTGCCAACCTGGTACTGTGTGCGTATCTGGAAAATGAAATAATTCATGGACTCAAGTTTTCTATTTTTTCAAATCACCTCTGTCTTCTTATATTTTAAGAACTTGTTTCTCAATCAATCAACAGTAAGAAAATAATCAATGTAAGGAGCGAGTAGTAAACACTGATCACCAACAAAGATGTATAACCACAAATTTGTAATGTAATTTTAACCTGCTGAGTTATTAAAGGGAAGCACTAAATGCTTTACTGGTGGAAAACTAGCTCAACATCCAAATATCTGGATGTTTGGTCATGTTCTTTTTTTGTCCTTTTCTCCACAAGACCAACCCAGATTCTAAAAAAGTAGCAGAACAAGTCACATCCAGCTTTATAACCAGTAGTTGTACATTATACACACAGTTAGTTCATTTCTCCCTGCAATCTAGTCTCCTCTCTGTAGCTGGTGTGTAAAGATGAAGCTCATCTGAACAGTAATGACCTTCTGTGTGAGAGCAGTTATCGTTCAGACTTTAACCTCATTTCCACACAGACACACAGCAGTTTGTAATGAGCAGCTACAAGATGTCTAAGGAAGTGGTAACCCAAAAACACCAGCATCATAAAAGCTCAGCGATGCTGATGGGAAGGAAAAGCCAACCAAAAAAAAGTATAGTGGATACTGGTTAGGCCTGGTAAAATAGTTAAAGAATGACAAACTACCAACTTACACACCTTCAACCTTCACTTCAGAGGATACAGCGATAAAAAGAGGGAGATGGATGACAACAGATCATGTGACTAACTTATTGTTCTCAGGAGACGCTCCGGCTTTCAACCACAGGAGTTCATCCATGAAACTTTAGTAACTGTAAATATCTCACCATGACCTGTAACATCAGCTCAGACGCATCAGGTTACAAAAACGGCACCAAAAACATTCAGAACAATCGTTTGGATTTGAAAACAGCTTCTTTGTCTGCGACACTTCCAGATTTCAACGCTCTGTCCCATACCATGGCAGAAAAAATAAAACGCTGGACTTGTTTTTATGCAGATTTGCAATTCAGACCAACATGTTCTCACCTCCACCTAAACACTGGTTGTTCAGCAACAACAATGACCATGAGGACTGTACGTTAGTGCTCACAGGAAGTTAAAAAAAACTGAAAGAGAGCAAGGCAGGAGACTGAAGCAACATGGAGTCACTTTTATATAAAAGAAAAAAAAAAAGAAATCCAACTCCACTGAGTGCCTCCTAAGAGATTTACAGAAATTCAACATGCCTGTGTGAAAATAAGTGAGCCAAGAAGAGTCTCTAACAACTGTCAATCACAGCCACTTCAGTCGTCATGGTTACCAGCCTGCATACATAACAGCTTCATCTGCATGGGAGGGGAGGCTTTCCCAACCAAGAGGGATTCAAGTTTTATTTCTACTAAACTTTATTTTCAATAATAAAAGTGAATTAATGCTTAAACAGTTAAGAACTTGTTTCCAAGCCCTTCTAGATGAAAAGCTGAATTTGCTTGTTTTATAAGCAGTTTCTCGGTTTAATTAGATTTTATTGGAATCTTAGTGAGTCCTCATTCTTAGAAGCTTAGTCTATAATTAGCCTTCTACTGATTTAATATTCTGGACTTTTGGACTGACTGGACAAATCTCAGACCAGATCGTCCTCATTTTGGAGAACAGATGATTAAATGAATCAATAGTAAAGATAATTGTTAGTTCCAGGCCTAGATGAGTCTGTGTCTGAGTCAAAGTGATGCCAGGCAGGCAGAGACCCCAGCACTGAGAAACCTCCAGCATCCAGCTGTATGAATGGATGCAACAAAAGGCCGAGGGGCCCAAAGAGGCAGCTGGGTCTATGATGATCCCGGATTTAAATGCTGAGCCCATATCTGCTTCATCAGGTTGCTGACATCATCATCATCATTACAACGAATATAATAGAAAGATTCAAACTAATAGATGCGAGTTAATGAAGAGTAACTGTTGCTCCTGATGGGTCAAATAGAAATAAAATTAAAAAGTTAGTAGAAACTCTCACCTGGTACCATCTGAGCAGAGTCCAGCAGATCAGGTAAGCCGCCAGGCTGAACTTGGCGGTCCGGTATCTGTCCGTTAAACCGGACTGATCGGACTCATCAGCGCGCGGGTCGTCTGTGCGGGTCCCCGCCGCAGACTCTCTGATCCCCGAGTTATCCATGCAGACCCGGTTCCGGAGGTTATATGATCCACAAAGGTCCCCTGATCGCCTCGCGATGTCCCAACCGGGACTTCTGGTGGATCACTGCCTGGTCTCGAGAGGTTTCACCCGAACATCAGGTCCTGGTCCTACTTTGGTTTCTGAACTTTAATGACACCAGCTGAGCTTCACACCTCCTCGCGCTGGTGAGTGCGCGCTCAGAGAGGACTTCCTGGATGAACGCGTTTTTGTTTTTTGTTTTTTTCCTTCTTCTTTAATCAGGGGATCAACAACTCGCGTTCAAGTCCAACAAACTTTTCTGTTCACCCATCAGCTTCATCAACGTTGCCTTACAGCGCCTCCTGCTGGCGCAACTATGTTCCTGCTCGTGTGGGATCAGAACACAACGTGAACACTGACGGGTTCTTTTCTTTAATCATTCCACTTTCACGTCACTTCAGCACCATCAAACTACATTTTCCAGAATGAATGAATTTGGGAAACATGAGCAACACACACGTTTCAGCTCCAGCATCACAATCTTGGTGAAAGGCAGATGTTTTAGATCACAAACTAATTCAAGAAGAGCCAAAGCAACAGATAGAGTCAATATTGAAAAATAATAAAGACACATAAAGCTGAAACAAAGTAGGCAGAATAAAACAACTCTGCGTCACTAGTTCTGTAACACTACTGATCAAACGTACTGAAACATGCTAACAACGTCACATTACCTACAACTAATTTTCCTACAATACAAAACTGTTCTTTCCATAATGATCTGTAACTTTAAGTGGTGCATTATCAATAAAAGCACACATAAGATAAATAAAGTCACAACTTCAGTTGATTTCAACTCGATGCAGATCTTCTAAAGTGATGTACACCACCTGAAACACACATACAGCAAAGATAACACAATCCTCTCTGAGTAGCCTTACAGGCTTATACAGCAACTTTTTAAACTAGCATTTGGTCACATCTATTAATTCATCAGATACTGTTAGAAAATAAACAAATGACACTGCAACTTTAGTTTTAGGCTTTTCTTCACATGAGTCCTGTACAGGAGGCAGCATGAAATACGTGCAGTACAGAAGATGTTTGCAGACACCAGGAAGCAGCAATGCTAACATGTAGCATAGCAACATGACAGGATATTCCTGACATATTTACCTGCGTAACACCTCTATTAAAACATCTGGAAAACCGATCAGCTTCACTTTTTATCTTCTACTGTAACACAGGTCCTCATCAGATATTATTTTACTCATTTCTAGGATTTCTATACTAATTCCTAGGACTTCTTTATTAATTTCTAGATTAATTAGGCTGCTATCCTCTGGTTTCAACTGAGAGTCATGTAGGGTTTGTAGGAGATTTCTACTGTGTTCCAGGTGAATTTACTCTGACACAGTAACATATCCTGATTCTGACACTTCTGTAGTAATCTCACCTGTCTCAGCTTTCTGTAGAGACCAAGACTGAACATACAGCCCTTGTAGTTTGTGAAGATGTACGTAATTGCAGAAAAAGAGGCAGTGTTAAGAGGAGGTTAAACCAATTAACCTGAAGCTGGAGATAAACCTGATCCAAATTGTGTGTGTGTGATTCCACATAAAGCACAATAAGAAGCTCACCTGATCGTGGCAGGGGTTCGGGTGGTCACAGATGTCCTTTGGGAATGCAGCGCGCATCAACATTTTCACTTCCTCGGGGTAAACGTAGGTGGGCTGATGAAGACTCCCCTCCTTCACACCAACCCTCTGGAACATCTGGAATACAAGTGAGAGGTGGATGAAGTTTGTCATGATGACTGGGTAGCTGTAACAACACAAGACTAGTTTTTGGAAATTCAGTTAGAATTTCTTCCATCCATCCATAGAAGCTCTCTTTGCACCTGAAATAAATCCTTTCTTGTTGTCTTGGAAACCCACACACACACCATCACAGGTCTGCACTTTGAAACAAGCGTCCTGTCACTGCTCTGTGGTTAAAACCTCTATATCAGATAAAGATTATAGCTTAAATACAGACCAGCTTCCTCTGCAGAAGCCGGTAGGCTCTCTTGCGACGGGCATGGTCACTCCTGAGGCGTTGGGCAGCGCTGAGCAAAGCTGCCATCCACAAAGGAAGTCTAAATAAAAACAAGTTACATGTGATGCATGAATGACTTCAACTGTAAAAACTACAATTTTAGTCTATTTTAATTAATTTTTTATTGTAAACTATAATTAAAATTTTCCTAAGATTGGGACGATTACCTGACATGGTTAGTTATTTAGTTATATTAGTTATATTACTATTATATTATTAGTTATCATTTTATGACGCTAAGGGAGGAACTTTCATGGATATTTTTGTTCCCTTTCTTCTTTTCTTCCTGTAACACACCTCAAAGGAAATGAGGTTTTGTCTGAAGGAGTGAAAGCAAACTGGTGCACAGGAAAAGTGTTTGTACACGACAAGTCTCAACATGAACATGGCTGCAGCTGTAATTATTTAAGCTCAACTATCTTGTTCTCATTGGACCAGCTGTGAAACTGAATGAAAACATGGATACATACATTATCCTGCTGGAAGCAGCATCAGAAGATGCTCCACTGTGGTCATAAAGCAACAATACTCAGGTAGGCTGTGGTGGTTAAACCAGGCCATGTTGGTACTAAGGGGCCCAAAGTGGGCCAAGAAAATATCCCCCACACCATTACACCAGCAGCAGCCTGAAGCATTGATTCAAGGCAGGATGGATCCATGTTTTTATGATGTTTCCAGCAAAATCTGAGCCTAGCATCTGAATGTGGAACTGAAATGGAGACTCATCAGACCAGCAACGTTTCTCCATCTTCTATTGTCCAGTGTTGGTGAGTGTGTGTGAATTGTAGCCTCAGTTTCCTGTTCTTAACTGACAGGAGGCACCCGGTGTGTCATCTGCTGCATTCCAGACAACTGCTGCTCACTGGATATTTTTTCTTCTTCAGACCATTCTGTGGCAACACTAGAGATGGTTGTGTGGGAAAATCCCGCAACCACGTTTAAAGTCACTTAAATCTCCTTTCTTCCTCATTCTGATGCTCGGTTTGAACTTCAGCAAGTCGTCTTCACCACGTCGACATGACTAGATGGGCTGAGTTGCTGCCACGTGATTGGCTGATTAAATATTTGTGTTAACAAGCAACTGAACAGGTGGAGCTGATGAAGTGTCCGGTGAGTGTATGTTAGAATGGAACTGCTGTAGATTTTAACTTGGTGATTTTCATTTCTGCAGAGAGAGTAATAAAGAAATTGCCTGATGCTCTTAGAGTGAAATATTTCCTGAGGTTCCTGTAGAAAAGATCAGCTTGACATTCCTGAATCAATTCAGCCCAACTTTTTATCTTTTGAAACCAGGGAGAATATTCAGTTATCTCATAAAGTTGAATAAGTTTGCTTAAATGTATACATTTTATTAGGTAGACTTGAGATCTAGAGAAAGCTGAAGGACTTATTAGACTTACCCAAATGACTGGCAGAGATCTACGTATACGTCCATGAGGAGGCTGGTAGCCGGCAGCAAAGTCTGGAAACTGAAAACACACACAACTTCCCAGTATGCAGCATTAGGGCTGTTTTTCCACTTCACTCCATCCTCGTTCTAGAAAAGCTTTAGAAAAATGTTCTAAGAAGTCTGAACCTAAAGGTATTAGTTTTCATTCACTGTAATCTCTGACCACACACAAACGTGCTACACAGATTAAATGTTCACTACTTTCTACAACATTATCAGACTCTTCACCAGTCTAATTTACTGGTTTCAGATGTCTCATATCTTCCATAAACAACCTGGTCCTCCACAGTACAGCAGACTCCATTCATGCTCCACTGTCCACTGACAGCAACGGGGTGGAGAATCACACACTTTAAGATCCTGGGTGTGGCTGTGATGGAGAGCCTGTCCTAAGGCATCAACATCACCTCGGCTGTAGGAGAGGAAACTGAAGACAGATAAAATCCCTCATGGTGGGATCTTTATCACTGTGCTACTGGTCGCATGTTGACCTACAGTTTCTCTGTGTGGTTCTGCAGGACTCCAGATGGTGGCGACAACAACTGGGAAAATCATGAGGACCAGTCTCCTGGAGATCAGCACCATGTACAGAGCCTGCTGTCTGCAACAAGTGAAGAAAATCCTGTGTGATCAGCATCACCCAACATATCACTTGTGCCACCTGGGACCCCCTGGGAAAAGATACACATCCATCTGCACCAGAACCACCAGACTGGTCCCTAGTCTGCCACCCAGCCATCATCACACACCACACTAAACCCCTGCAATAACTGCGGAATAAACTTCTCATTGCTGCAGCTTTGGAACAACATCCCAGACATCCCATTCTATCTTTCCATCTGATTCTTACTCTGTTTTGCACACAGAAGATAAAACTCAAATACTGCACTTAAATGAGGAATGAGTCGATATAACAACCGTGCCTGCAGAGGGTATTGTTGCTCTGGTTTTTGCTGTGCCAATAGCACACAGTATATATTCTTTATACAACCCAGATTCCAAAAAGTTGGAACACTGTGTTGTAGAAAATATTAGCTCATATTTAACTGTTTCAACCTTGTTCCCCTGCATACAGAGATTCCTCTTGATTCTCTGAATCTTTTGATATGATACAGTGTTGATGGTGGGATCTTCAAGGTCTTCACAATTGTATGTTGAGGAACATTTTTCTGAAATTGTTCCACAATTTTCAGACCCGTTTGTCTCAAGTTGGTGAATTTTCCATGAACTGGCAGAAGTTCTCAGTTTCACCATCTGATATACTGTTAGTTTTGTTGGAAATAAAATATGAGTTGATTAAATTTACAAATCATTGCATTTTGTTTTTATTTACATTTTCACAAGATGTCCCAAACATTTTGTGTTATTGGTGTTTGATTTGAGCTGCCATTTTTAAGCACATAATTTAGTCTATTAAGTTTCTGACAATCTCTTCTTATTTTTAACTGAGTCCTTGTATCAATAAAGTCTGGAATTGAACTAAGTTGAATTGAGTTCTTTCGAGTTTTTGCACAACTCAGCATTGTAAACAACACACTGAACACCTGCAAGCTGCAGACTTTGGTTTTGGTCTTTCTTCATGTTTTCAGTATCTCCTGATTCTGATCCTGCAGCCTGAAGGTGGCTTGTTTCACGTGCACGGAGAGCTCGTTTTATTGCATGTGGTGGGTTTATTTTCACAGCATCCATCATCGGGATCAACTCCAAGCATTTTACCTGCTAAATTGACTGTAAATAAGACTGAATCACTTACTTTTGTAGTATCTTACAATTTAGCTACAGCTGAAAGATGAAACTTAACTCATTAGACGCCACTAAGATTTCTCAAAAAAACGCTTCTTCGCCCTGATGAGCTGATTTTTCTCTCTTAAAGATTTTTTCGGTGAGTAATTATAAGAATATAAGCGACAATAAACCCATAAAGTGAGTTAGCACGGCTCAGACCACATGACGGATTCAGCTTACCTTGAACGCGTCCTGCAGCGTTTAGGTGATTGACTGATGCGTTCACGGCCACCTCCAACTTTACTGTACTCAAGATTAAACTTCAAAATTACTCTTTTCTGTTCATGATTAGGTGATATACACCCCGCGCCATTTCGAAACACGTTCGAAAACAAAGGTGAGATGGGAGGAAAGAGCAAAGCGTTTCCTTTAAATAGTACAAATACACCTAGCTGTTCTGTTCCCATGACAACTAAATCAAGTTATCTGTAAGGAAAAGAATATTAATTCAATTTAGATTTTTGCCAACTCACAACAAAATCATCTCAAAGTACTTTTATAGACACAGTCCAATTTAATCCAGTTAATCGTAGTCTGATTATAAAACGCCAATAAACCCATAATATGATCCACATTTCTAATAACTATTCAGCTAATTCATAAACATTATAACCTAAAATAACCAAGGGATTGGATCAAATCTTCTCTTTGATTCAATCCTCCATCCTGAGCTGAATAAGGACACGGTGGAGAGGAAAATCAGAAGCAGAACCAGGAAGGAAAACCTCCATTAAGACCTGTGGAAGATGCTGTTAGTATTATAAACCTTGTTTTCCAGGTCCAGCTCACCTCTGACCAACAGAAGCAAACCCAGATCACATGTCCAGTTACAACCAGATGGTGACTTTACTGATGTACCAAACCAAAAACAGCTGCAAGTCCAAAAGTTTTCCAAAAATCCAAGTCATAATAGAAAACAAGTAGAAATAATATATTCATTCCAGCAATGAAGAGAAAAACTAAAACTATGTGAAGTCTATGAAAATGGGGAGGATGTGGAGACGTGGTGTGTAAATAATTAAGCAGATATAAAGCAGGTTGTTGCAAATATGACTGCACATTAGAGCATGGATAAGAACAGTTTGTGGAACAGGCTGATTATACAGAAAAGTATGGAAAGAAAAATATTTATGAGGGTTGGAAAATAAACTGGGTATGTATTAAACAATGAAACTACAGTACACATGCATATACTTTTTATAGTATATACTATACTTTGTGTACATGAATGTGTACGTGTGCATGTGATTCTGGCTTTTTTTATAGACAAATGTCAGGTGAATAATAATAATTAAAAAGTTAAAGAGAGTAATGAAATATGCTGAAAGAGATCTTTAAAACAAACGAAAGCAGCGTGTTGGGAGGCAAACGGTGACCTTCAGCACACAGCTGTCTGATGAGTGTTTAGTTGTTTTTGTTGCTTTCAGGTGGAGCTCTGCTCTTCTCAGCTGGTTTGACTTGTCTCCAGAAAACCACTCCATTAGCGTCGCCTCCTCCTCTACCATGTTTAAAGTCCATTTTTTCTTCTTACTTTTACATGAGCTGTTTCTTCTGGGTGATTCTGGGTGATACTTTTAGATGATTTAGACACACACTAGGTTGTTTTTATCCAAAATGACTGAGCAGATTCAAAAACACCAAACAAAACAAACTCAGCCTTGCTGAGCCTCCTGTGTATTCAACAAAAAATTAATTGGAGATGGTTTTGAAGCCATTACATTAGTTTTCATTACATTAGAAACATCAGTTTATTCTATTTGATCAAAAAAGTCAAATAACACCAATAATCTGCACAATTTGCACATTTCACCACATCGTCATTAAAATCTGGCTGTATTCCAGGGATTTACAAGCATTTGTGTCTACTTTTCTATCGATAAGCCAAATAAAACAAGACAAGCAACAAATTGTGAAAGCGTTTAGTTTCATCCCAGCTCAGGAAGCAACACGCTGTAGATCTGGTCTAACCTCGACCAGACAGAAGTCAGCCCACACGTTTAATCCAAAGACTTCATTTTATTAAATCTATGTAGGTGACAGATGTCCGTCACACATATTTCAAGCAGCTGCATCCTGAGTGAAAAACAGACTTTATAACACTTTACCAAACAATACAGGCACATCTTGTCCTCACAATAAAACCATTCTCAGTCAAGACATGACTAAAAGAAACTACCCTTCTATCTACAGCGCTGTGTCTTGCCTCTCAGTGATGTCTCATTTCATTTCATGCATAACCACTTCCACACAAGCAGCGTCTGAGCGAGCGGCTCTCCAGCAGCCTGTCTTTATCTTCCCGGGCCTGCTGGTCCACGCCGTGTCTTCTGACTGCGTTCCTCTCTAGTAAGGTTTGCCTCCCAGTGCATTGAGCATCTCCAGCCTCTCTGCAGCCGTGGGCATGTCAGGTTTCACACCGTCTCTTCTCCTCTGCACCATTATGTTGTGCTGCAAGGAAAAAGAAGTTTCATATACATTTTTTTAATCATTCACGGTGTTCATTTGTTTAAACCTGTCCGTCTGTTCTCCATGTTTTGGTTAGTTTTTCTAAGTTAAAATAGTTGAACATCTGCTGTAAGGTACAGTGTTGTCACCTCCAGCTGGGCTCAGTGGCTGTACATTTAAATCCAAAATACAGCGTCAGAAACGGATGTTAAAGAGTTTTAATGACATATGAAGGGCTAAAATAAAAAGATCTTACTGGTTGCATGGTGGAGGGAGTTTTTGGATGTGAGACAGAAAGGTGAAAGCTATAAATAGGGATGAACGCAACGCAACACCTCTAGCTTCTCATGTTCAACTAAGGTCAGTGTATTAACTGCATGAACACTTCACCTTTATTTAAAAGTTATGCATTTTCATTTGCCTCATTTAATTAAATTTAGTCAATTTTGTCATGAAAAACTCTGTTCTATATCTTTTTACATTAATGAGAGTGATGAGAGGAATCAAAATCAAAAGCTGGTTCATTCATGTTGTGGGTTACTGGGATGATTTTAATTTCTTTGGTAAGAAAAACATGCGACATGTCACATATTTGTACTGTCTGTGCTACTGTGACCGTCACATTAATGAAGCATCATTCAGCTGAGATTTAGACCGGTAAGGATTCCAGTCATGTTGCATTAATCTGGTCTTTAATGTGCAGCTGCACTCAAAAACCAGTGGGTGTCGCTACTGCTGCATCCAACCTGAGCATACCTGTTGCTTTCCTACCAGCAATCACAGCAAGAGGAATCTTGGAGGCTGGAATAATTAGACTCACCCAATATTTCCTACAGTTCTTATATTTCTGGAAAAAGCCTGAACACATGTTCCTATCGTAGTTATAGGTGTCCAAACACTTCTGGGAGGCGTCGCTTTCCTGTAAAACAGAAGCAGTTAGAATCACACAACAGAGGCGTTTGACACGATGCAGCGTGTAAAAGGTGCTGAACTCACATCGATGCATGGATTAATGTCCTGATTGCGAACTTTTCTGGCATTTTTATCCATTTGTATCTATGAAAAGAGAAAAAAAAACAAACAGGTTAAGTTTTTCATGCGTTTTTCTGATCCATAGCATCACTTTTTACCCCAGAAAAGTGTGTTTATTTCAAATCCAATAATAACTACTGCAGCTCAGGTCATTTTAATATTAAAGCCAGTGTCTAATAGTCTATGTTTCACCAGCCACAAGTATATTAAACATAGTTCTGCTTCTTCAACACACTGTCACAAAATGTAGAAGCCAAACTAAAGCAACGCTTTAAGGACATTAAGTTTTGTGGTTTATTATTTTGTTGATAAAAGGAGATAAATTGTAAACATAACTAATGAATCTGTCATATTACTGTACAGCTCAAGAGAATAAATTAAAATGTCTGAAACTATAAGTGTATCATTTCATTTTCATTTCCTTTATTTAACCAGATAAAACCTCATTCAGATAAAAAAAATTCTTTCCCAAGAGTGAACTGGCCGAGAAAGCAGCAAAACCACATTTATAAAGTACCACAAACAAACTGAACAGATACAGCAGCCAGCATGGAGCCAGGCATGGGGTGAGGTCATTTTACACTACTTAACAATAACCAGTCTAAATTCAATCTTTATTACAAGAAAGATCCAAATATTTATTATTATTAGTGTTAATTTCTCTCAGATGAACGCGTTCTGCTTCTGTGTGTTTTCACAAAAAACTAATAAAAACCAGAAAACCTCCAGCCTTTAAATGATTGACTTATAAAAATTCAGACACCTGCAGAACTTGAATGATATTTTCTTGGGTTTAGATAAACGTTCAGCAGAGACTGACATGTACTCCTGTGAGGGTGAAAAGTGCAAATTAAATGATGATTTTTAAAAAAAAAAAAACCTCCAGGAACTATCAAATTAAGGAAAAAAACAGGTTCACTGGCAACCATCAACTCCAACATCCTAATTCCAGCCTGTTCAGTGACCACTGCAACTTTTCCTACATCCAGATTTGAGAAGATATGAAGGTGATTCTTATTCCTAACTTCCTAAATGTCATGTCTGGTATTGCATGCATGTATTTTATGTTTTTAAATTTTAGCAACAAACAATAAATTTTTAAATTAATAAATAATAGCCTCCTCAATTACACAAAAAAGCTGAATAAATCATAACAATAATAATGCTAACTGGAACTGCATTTTAACTAAAGTTCAAATGAAGCTTTAAACTTTAAGTTATTTTTACTTTAACTTGAATTAATTTAACGCCAAATTAAAAGATAGCTCTTCCGCTTTCTAGAGGTATATTCATTTTTAGACACCATACCTATTAATATAACAAAACATGATAATTATTATTTAACTACCAGGTTTCTCAATTGAGTGTGGCTGAGTCCCCCTAACATGTAACCTTCATTTATTTTACCAAACGGGAAATTAAAGGAAAAACAGTTTTTCAGCTGAGTAAAATTAGCAGCATTCAAGGTGAAAACAGCAATAAGGTTAATACCTACCTTTTCTAAATGTCAGCGTCCCCCCAATGTTAAGATAATACTTATGGAAACAAGTTCTATCCACACTAGTGAAGGTTATTCGGTTTTTAAAATGCAACTAATGGCTGGTAAACCTATTGTCTTTTTCCGATAATTTATTCGGTAATGGCATTCACATTTTCAACCTCTGGAATGCTGCGGATATATTCAGAAAAGTTGATCACTTGCTAGGTAAGCTAGCATCTGATGCTAACTGATCATGCTATTAAGGCTAGTAGCTTTCACCTCGTCAACATGCTGAAGAACTCCACTAGGGTTGCTGCACCAGCGCACCAGGAAAATCACCCACACGGTCATCGACAGCTGACAGTAGCATTGGCCAATAGGAACCCCGGAAAACTTAGGATGTAAATTGACAGCCCACTGAGCCAATAGAATTTCTTGTTTGGCACGCTAGTCTTCCTTTCCTTGTAAAATTGTCCATGTCTAGTTTGAACGATTGACAGTATATCTAGCAAGTCCAAAAAATAGGCTTTAATAAAAGAGCCTGTAACTGACACCGAAGCGAAAGTGGCAGCACCTTACACAAATCAAAAGAACACGTGGGTGGAACTTGTGAATGGGCGGGGCCAAGCCCAAGTGCGGTTGCATCGCAGCGCATACACAATGGCTGCTCGAAAGAGGAGAAAGCAAACAATTTTCAGGCCCGCCGCGTCTCGCAAAAAATATGAGAAAAAAATTATAAAAAATTCGGAAAATAGTTGAAAGTCAAGAAAAACTCAACAGAAAGGATGTTGAAGGGTCCGGGGTAAGTTTGACGTAAATTAAACAAACGGTTACCCAGTTCTTGATTTAAAATATCGGGGTTATTTAAATTATGAGAGGGGGTGAGCTGGAGAAAAAGTTTGCGTTAATCAGTACCCAGTTTCGGACCACAGAGAAAACCAAGGGAGGGCATTACAAATTAAAATAAATAAATAAATAAATAATTGTCACTAGCGATATTAGTGTCACAGCGCGTGTCCACGAACATTAAAGACCACAGCAGTGAGTAGAGTGACAGAAAGTTGAGTAAAGTTGTAAAAACCCTCCTCACTTAGTTTATTTTTTTTTAAATAATGACAATGGCCGTGCGATGAGCTCTGCCAGGAATCGGGCGCACATAGATTCACAAATTGCCAGAACATTTCTTGATGGCTTGACTCACGTGTATTTTCTACCTTGACATGATTCCTCATCATGAGCAGTGTAAACATACTGATTTAAGCATCTCTTCTTTTGTCAATGTTAACGGTGAATGCAGCAATGGAAGCCACAGCGAATATTTTCTCACGCTATTTCTTTTTTTGTGCTACACAGGCGATCACAGCCTGACACTCTACAGGTAGCTGCTGCTCGGTTGGCTGTTAAAAACAGGATAGTTTGGCTGTAAGGTTTTGCTAAAATGAAAGAAGAAAATTCTTGTCAATAAAGTTGCAAAATGGAGGGAGAACTTAAGGCATACTAATTGGCCATTTCTTTCTCTCTCTTTTTTTTTTCTTCATGTAGCCTGTTTTCCAGTTGGCTCTTTAGACAGTTTCATGTTATGATCACAAGCTAACTTGAGTTGAGTATGGTTGGTGTCGCAGGTTGCACTATGTAGGCTATTTACTAGATCTAGCGAGGTCCTCTTCCTGCAGCGGAGTCTCCAGGAGGCTGTCATGTACTCCGTGTACTCAATGTCCCGAGCGTTAAAGCTACAAAGCTTTCAGAGTTTGGAGATCAAAACCTTACAGATTTGTTGTTGGGTCGAAACCAGTAGCCAGAGTCTCTGAGTCTGTAGTGAGAAATGTAATACCGAAACGGATATTAGAAGGAAGTATGTTGTCACTGTTGGCTCGGGTCTGTGTTTACACCTGTCCTAGATCTTAAAACCAAAAGCTAAACTTTTCATCTCATGAGGAGTCAGTCTGGAAGTGTTCTGTTAGAAATTTATGGTTAGATTTAGGGAACTGGAGTCTGATGTGTGTGTTAATCTTTACTGATGTGCTTTTAATCTTTACTGATGTGCTTTAGGATGTAAACAAATAAATAAAAGAAGCTTCTCTTTCTTTGTCCCATAAAAATTTGTAGGCATATTAATTTTAGCCTTTTGTTTGAAGCATTTCTCTATATTTTCTTTTATATATTTTGTTTTAAAGAGGAGCCAAATGTTTATAATACAGGATGTGCTATCAAGAAAAAAATCTTTAAAAATATTTTTTAGCTTTGGAAGTGTATTTTCTTAGCTTCTTAAAATGTAAACATTCTCAATACATTTAGAAAAGTTGTTTATGAATGTAACCTACTTGTTTTTATAGATTTTTTTAAAGTAATTTTTTATTCCATCAAAAACTTAAACTTCTTTTAATTCAGGTTTTAGTTATTCAGACACAAATCCTCCCAGTTTTACACAGTTTTCAAAATTAATCTCAAGTCTGTAATTGTAGTCACAATTAAAAGGGAATATTTAGGTGTTTTTAAAATGTAATTTTTTTTTATTTATCAATTCTGATGCATTTTAAGATTTGAGTTTGTTCCCATCTCATCAAATCAAGCTGTGAGTAATGATGCAGAATCTGTCATTACGTTAACTTAAATTATTGTTCATGTTACATTAAAATAGAAAAATTTAAATTGTGATAAAATGTCCATTTTTAAATGAGTTCATTTAGATTTTTGGTAACAAATAAAATATTTTGCCTATGTTAGAATATTAAGTTAATAAACCATGGGGTTTCTTTAGTTTCTTAGTCATAATTATTGCCAAGTAATTAACTTATTTTTTACTTTGAAATATATAAATCACTGAAAAAGTTCAATCCAGCAGCAAAAGATGCAACAATATTTTTTTCTGATATGATTTGAAGAAAAAGGAAATTTGATTTATCTAATATCAGCTTCTTTTTTTCTTTTTTTTTTCTGTACGTTTTGTTGTAGTAGAGAAATCTATACCAGACTTTTCAGACTGATGAGTATCCCAGAATGAATTAAGATCAATTTAAACCTTTGCGATAATAATCAGATATTTTTCCATATTTGGCTTCTGGGTTTGTTTGTTTATGAGCTTTAATTTTTTATTATTCTATTTGGTTAATTTGCTTTTTATTTGTGGTTAAAGTGAATTTTCATCCAGCTAATTTCTTTGAATGACATGATTGAGTAATGAAACTGTCAGCAGGAAGTGGTTGGAGATTGAAAGATTCTGTAGATATGGCGCCTAGCCTTGAGTTTTCCATCCAGCCGTTAGGAGAGCGCTAGTTTCTGCCACAACTCTGTGTTTCCTGTGAAAACAGAAGCAAGGGAGGCGAATCCTGAATGGCTCAGCTCTGATTGGTCAGCTCCAGCAGCCTGAGCAGGTGCTGGCCACCATTCAGCTCTGCTGCTGTTTGTCTGTGAATTTATTCTCATAAAAGAGAGACAAAGGAAAAAAAAAAAAAAAATTCCAGTAAAATTGTCTTTTTTATTATTTTCAAGAGCAGAGTCTGAGAATTTGTCCATAGGAGACGTTTAGGTTTACGGATTCATATGAGAACATTTAAAGATTTGGGGATGTTGATAACAGCGGCAGGATGAAGTGGTCAGCGATGTAATGGAGTCCATGCGAACACTTACATAAGTTTGTAACGGAGGCCTTTCGTTGTCCTTTATCTTTCCTCTGTTGATAATCTGGAGCTGGAGACCCTGTGCATGGATTTATTGAAAATTCCCATGATGATCTATATTAATGTGTCAGAATAAATAAACTGTTCATCAGCCTGATGATGCAGCCAGAATGAGCTTTTTAATGAGCATGTTTAGTTACAGTCATGTTACCTGTAATATTAATACTGTTATTACTAAACAGCCTCTTCTTCTTCTTCTTCTTCTTCTTCTTCTTCTTCCATGTTAAATGCATGTTTAATTTGTATTAATTCAACCCACTATTTCAAAGTGCCAGTGCATGAAATCATTGTGCAGAATGTCCCACACTTGAACAACCAGTAAGGTTTGGGTGAGGGTTGAGATTCAGGTCTAATTTATATCAGATGGTGTTATATTTTCTTTCTTAGCCACTTCAACCATCTGTCATTTGGACAGAGATGAAATAAAATACATTGTGGTCCCAGCTGTCAGACGGCCAGAGCTGTGCCGTCATTTTCAGGCTCATTGTCTGAATATTGATGTAAATAATTTCATCAGAATTCAGCGCTGTAAGAGCAAATTTCATATCCCAGACAAGCGGCCACTATCTGAGGCAAAGTGTAAGGCTTGTGGACATATCCGTCTATGACTTTGTGTTAAGCCCAGATGTCCTGGAGGAGTTTGTGAGAGAGCTGCAGTCAATCAGGGCATAATATGGGGTCGGGGGGAGTCGATAGGGGGAAACCTGGGAAAGGAAATTCACATACAACAAACATGATGGACAGCAAGCCAAAGAATAATCTGCTCAGGAAACTGAGCAAAACATGACTGAATGAGGAAAAGTGTACCTCTCTGATATTTCCATCCATTTTCTTCATGGATGGGGGACGATCCGGCTTGCATCAGGTGGGGTACAAATGTCAGAGAGAAGGGATTAGTTCTCTTTAAAAACCAGAGCAAAAGCGATTTAATCACCATGAACTACTCGCTTCATGGTGATGAGACATCTGCATGACAGATGTAACTGCTTGACAAAGATCCGTGAGATTTATCTGAGTTTAAGTTTTGAAAAAGGTCTTTGGTGTTTGGCTTTAAAGGAGCGATCAGATGAAGGTTTCGTTCAAGTAAGCAAACTCAAAAGTTTGGGATACTATTTTGTTTATTTCTGATGATAAACCACTTAAGACCTGGATGGGCATTTTTGCTTCAGATCAGCACCATTTATTTTGATTATGTAATGACTTTATAAGTAAATGTTTTTACAGAAATGCAGCAACCACTGATAAAAAAAAAAAAACTAAATCTAAGCTTTTGATTCTCTGGTTAATTTATTCTGAAAATCTTAAAAAGTTTTATTAGAAAAAGAGCATCTTTCACCTCAATATTTCATAGTTATATTTATAATGTACAATCCCAATTCCAAAACAAACAACATATCTGATGCTGAAACTGAGGCATTTCACTGTTTCATGGAAACATGAACTCACTGTGAATCTGATGGCAGCAACACGTCTGTAAAACGTAGTTCTAGACTGATTATAGTGATTTTATGGCTTCCTCTTTGCATGATAGTTTTAACCTGCATTTATAGATTGCAGTGATAATAGAGAATCATGTCTGCTTTTAATGCAGTGCTGCCTGAGGACCCCACGGTCACCAGCATCAAGTTTCACATTCAGTCTTGTCTCATGCACACAGAGATTCCTCCTGAGTCTCAGAATATTTTCATGATATTATACACTGTAGATGGTGGGACCTTCAAAGTCTTCACAATTTTCTGTTAAGGACCATTTTTCTGGAATTGTTTCCCACTTTTCAGACCCAGTTTGTCTCAGATTGGTGAACCTCTGTCCATCTTTTCGTCTGGGAGACTCTGCCTCTCTGAAATGCTCCTTTGACACCCAGTCATGTTACTGACCTGCTGCAGATTTAAAGTTGTCAAATGTTCCTCCAGCTGCTGCCATCCAATTCAAAATGAGCTCATGTTTTTCATGAAATGGTAAAATGTCTGTTTCAACATCTAATATGTTGTTTTTGTTTGACTGGGAATAAAATGTGGGTTGATGAGATTCTGTTTTTATTTATATTTTACACATTGTGCCAATGTTCTTTGAGCTGGGGTTGCAGATTATTTGCATTTAAGAGGAGCTGAGTTTGAGCTGCTCTTGGGATGCTTTTGAAGCATTTTGCAGCAAATCAGTATTGTAAATTTTATTTTCTGTTTTTCTTTTTTTTTATCCAAATGTGTAATTTTTGCTGTTTTTTTTTTTTTTTTTTTTTTTTTTTTTTTTTGTATATAGTGTTTTTGCACCATACATTCAATTTAATTAGGTTTTATATTCTATTTAATCTCTAATTATAATGCTGCAGTAACATTGCCAGTTTCCAGTCTTGGATCAATAAAATATCTGATTCTGATTAATTTGTAGCTGGATGGTGATGGTTAGATTTACAGTCATCCGTGTTAGCAATGTTTAGCTAGTCAAAAGCTTATCAAGGTACCTGCCCAGTTCTTCACTGTTTCTTCTTACTAAACAATTGAATTGCAAACTGATGGATGTTATTTTTCTTACTGGTCTTATTGACATGTCACGGGCTGGTAATAATATTTCTTATGCATGCATTTTCACCTTCTGCATCAGGACTGCCTTGTGGATGACTCAGCTTGCCTTCTCATGTGACATGATGATGCATAACATTGTGGTTTGTGTTTTTTTTTTTTTCTTTCTCTAATTCTTCCTCCAGATATCTAAATTATATTTCTTCCTTCTGTTTTTCTCTCCCTCTTTTTCAGGCCCCTGAGTCCAGGTGGTGCTGAGCTCATAAAACTGGATAGATTAGTTGTATCAGTAGTAGTCAGGCACTCTGCCCCTGTCCATGTAGCTGGTCTTCTTTAGGGTGCCATGGCCACGGGAACCCAGGGCCACCGTGACCACATCCTGGAGAAAGCAAAGCTTGCACCACCCTCTGGAAGGCGCAGAAAAGCAGAAGGGAAACCCAAGAAGAACTTTCCTTGCCAGGAGTGTCAGAAAGCATTCAACAGTCTGGAGAAGTTAAAGGTGCACTCGTACTCTCACACAGGAGAAAGACCCTACCGCTGCTCCCACCCTGACTGCACCAAGGCTTTCGTCTCCAAATACAAGCTGCTACGGTACAGACAAGCAGCAGTTTTCTAGCAGGCTGCAGCATGTTGCTTATCTCTTTACACTTAGTAACATAGTGCTGTGTTAGAGTGATGTATTGATTAATGGTAGTTTTCAGCTCTTCTGATATTATGTAAAGCATGCTTACTTTTAACATGATTGCAACAATTCTGAGTTCTTATAGAATGTGTCTGTGTTCCAAGGCATATGGCAACTCACTCGCCAGAAAAAAACCACAAGTGTTCATACTGTGAGAAAATGTTCCACCGCAAGGATCACTTAAAAAATCACCTACACACTCATGACCCACACAAGGAGGCTTTCACCTGTCAGGAGTGTGGCAAGAGCTATAACACCAAGTTGGGTTTCAAACGCCACCTTGCCCTCCACGCCGCCAATAGTGGAGACCTCACCTGCCAAGTGTGCCTTCAGCTGTTCCCCAGCACCGGGGTTCTTCTCGAACACCTCAAAACACATGCTGGCAAGTCCTCTGGTGGGACCAAAGAGAAGAAGCATCGCTGTGAGCACTGTGAGCGGCGGTTTTACACCCGGAAAGATGTGCGACGCCACATGGTGGTGCACACCGGACGCAAGGACTTCCTTTGTCAGTACTGTGCTCAGCGCTTTGGTAGGAAGGACCATCTGACCCGTCACATGAAAAAGAGCCACGCCAGGGAGCTTCTGAGGGTAAAAACTGAGCCAGCTGATTCGCTGGAGCCCGTTGTCTATGATTTGGCATCTGGGAGCATCAAGGGCGAGCTCCCGGGAATGTTGACGCCAAGGTCGCACCAGCTCAACATGTACGCAGGCCCGGTCCTGGACACGCAGCCCTTCTCCAACCCGACTCACGCCTTTTCTCTAAAGTACCCACTGGGCCCCAACTTTACCTCATACACCATGCCCCCTAACGAGAGGGAGCAGAATCTAAAGGGAGAACTGGAGACTTACCTAATGGAGCTGCAGAGCAGCATGCCATCCTCATCTTCTGCAGCCCAAGAACCCCAACTCTCCTCCTCCAAACTTGAGTTGGTTCCTCAAGTGGGTATGCTAGAGGAAGAGAGTGAGGAAACGTCCATCTCCAAAATGTCTGCATCAGTGGCAACCACCACATGCGACTCTCTGCCCTCATCTTCCCCTCTAATGGACTTTTCTCAGCTTTTCAATTTCCTGCCACTCAACGGGCCTCCATACAACCAGGTAGGAGGCAGCGGGGGGCAGGGCGTCACCTTTCCAGCCAACGAAGAGCCCACGTCTCTCGTCCAGCTGCCCCCTCAGGCCCCAATTGGTCCAGAGGCTTCAGAGAATCCACTTCAAGGACTTCCCTCTGCCTTCATATCCAATCTCAGCGCACCCACCACACTGCCCCGCTTCCACCAAGCTTTTCAGTGATCAAGTATGTACGTTCGTTATCAAGCACACACACGGACACACACTGAGCCTCCAAAACCTCAGCAGCAGACACTTGCCAATTATGCACTTTTTAGAAGATTATTGAGTCTGTTCATTTATTACAAGATGAACAGACACAAACACAGCAGGAGATGCATGACAATCAGTTGTGAAAGCACACACACACACACACATCTTCACAAGGCCTCACTCTAAAGGCTGCTACAGGGATGTTAGCAAATCACCACCATTATCTTAAAAAAGGGTCCTCTCTTGCTTTGTGTAAATATTCATACTAAATCATATTTTCTTACTATTTTTTACATTTTAACTTGTTCTGAGCTGCTCTGAAAACAGAAATGACTTCACACACAGGCTGCAATATTCATCTGTAATGGTTTTACATGGAGAAGCATTGGGCTGCATACTGAGACGGATACATCACCACACAGGAAAAAAACCTCATCTGTGGACACAGCTAAACATTCCATGTTTTTATTTAGATGAGTGATGAATGTAAGTAGGTTGAAATATAATTTTTTAAAGAAAAAAAATGCAGATATTTTGGAAGGATTGACCTCCCTTGTGTGCAGATTTTTAAGATCTAGATTGTTTTATGATGTTTTTCATGTGTGATAGAAATTTTAAGGACCAGTGATCGGTGGTTTTCTGATGTTTTCCGTAATTTACATCTGTTTCATTACAAGTTGGCATATTGAGATATTTTTTTTGCCATAATCTAGAGCGGCCATGTGCACATGCACAGCAATATTCTGACTATTCACCTTCTTTTCTGTCCATATTCATGACTGATGCCCACTTTACACCCCCCACCTCATGCTACAGTGATATTTACACCATCCAAAGCCTTCATTACATCCATGTCTCTCTGGGTTTTTCTGTACTAAAATTCTTCTTTTTACCCGCAGCCCTCCTGCTCTGCACCGACTCTTCTGCTGGAGAAAGGGTTGCCAGATCTTGTGACAGAAACAAGCAACAAAACAAGCAATTGAGCTCTTACAAAAACAAGCCCAAAAGTTTGATTATAATGAGCAGACTTGGCAACCGGGGAGATGAAGGCTTGCATCGTAAAAACAGCAGCGTGTGTCAGATGCTGTGAAAATCTGCCAGAATTCGATTTGTACTTGTCTATACAAAACAAGTAAGATGTGCATACTCCACACAGCCTGAATACGACCTTATCCAGGCTGAAGTGATCAGAAAATGCTGTTTAAACCTCATTCAGAGGAAGAAATATTGCTGTGTATGTAAACAAAGCCACTGTTTTGACTCTGGAAGCTGGTAAAACATCTCAAATATTCAAAGATTTTAGCTAAAAGTCTGTTAGTGTGATTAACTGTAAATTAGCTAAAACCAGTTAAAGTACTGGGTACCCAACAGGTCCTCCTGTACTGAGTAACAGTATTACATGTCATCTTAGGAGTTATTTTCATTTTCATTTTTCTAAGATTCAATTAATCCACACCAAAGTGAACCAGACAGACCAGTATGGTTGCCACCTGCTGAAAAGTTCAGGTAGTCCCTAAAAAAAAAAAAAAGCACCAGCAAGGCCTCCCTCATGGCTGCCATCAGCCCCCAACAGCCAATCCCCAACTTTTGTTGGGGATCAGTCGCTGCATTGAAAAGTCACAAATTAAACTCAACAATGATACAGAAATCATCCTCCTGGGAGGGAGGGAGGGAGGGAGGGAGGAGCGTTGCTGAGGGTTTAAACGGGACTGCTGCTTCACTTCTCACCTGTTAGTGTCATTGTGCTCTTTTTTATTTCTTTTTTTTTTCCATACAGACCAGAAATCTAACATGTGATAGATTAGATTGTTGGTGAGTGTTGGAGTGAAACTTTTAGATGAAGAAAAGAGCTGAAAAACAGAGAAAGCTCATTTTACATCTACAAGCTGCCATTTGAAGTGTGTAGACATGGCAAAAAAAAAAAACTATATTTATAAAATTTAATAAATGAATAAAAATGAACATACTAAAAATTGTAAATAAGAGACTATGAAAATGTTTGGCGAAGCCGAGACCAATAATTTTGCTTTTAAAATACACAAAAAGCTCTGTATTATCATTTAAATGAAGCTCCGCCCATTTGACATTAAACAATAACAAATCTTTTTAATTCCTATCAAATCATCTAAGATGATGAAAAATAACTTTAAAATGTTTAAAGACCTTTTTAAACGTTCCTTTATCAGGTCAGGATAATTGAAAAAGGAAACAATTTAACTTTTTTAATAAAACTGATCAAGAAAAGGGAAAAACTCTTGTAAATAAAGCCTGAATATAAAGGTGGATTATTTCATGGCCCCCATGAGAATGAATTTAAGAGCAAGATGTAATATTCCTCAGCAAGACAAAATAATTCCACCCTTGGCAGCAGAAATAACTTTTTTTTTTTTTGACCACTCCTCCAAACACAACTCCCACAACACAAATATTTAGGTAAAATCAGTTGTAAAAATATTTGAGTGTAAGGCGTGTTGAGGGAAAGCGGGAGCTCTGTGCATGACGATGTGGTACATCAAACGGTGCCAGCCTTGATAAGCTCAGAGGCGGGAGTTCTCAGTTCCCATCCTGGGCTTTATGGTCGGAGTCATAGCTCATAGTATTGACCTAGAGGTGAAGCAGGATGTCCACTCTCTTTAAGAATAAATTATGTCTTTAATGTTTTTCTACAACAACTGATTCTCTAAGACCTTCATTGATGTTCGGTATATAAATAATGAGGTTGAGGTTGTATTTATCTCATTTTTAAAACTTTGTAACTCAGAAACAAGATTTTTTTATGTCCTAAATATGCCTAAGATACAAAACATGTACAAATGGCTAAACTTGTGTCCCTATCTTATCTCGTCTATTGATTTAACAGCTATGTCACACTGATGAAGAGCAGTGGAGAAGAGTTAACAGCATCAGTTTCTATATTTTCTGCACTTATATGGACATTCATTGCAGTATTCAGTGGCTGCATCGGTCCATATGAACATGCATGCATTAAATTGCAGAATAGTTGCACAGTAAATGCATGCAGTGCCATATATTCCATGCAGTACTTTAACAAATCATTTGTTTTTTTGTTTTTCTTTGTTTTTATTTTTGTTTGTTTTGGGTTTTTTTCGCCGTCATTAGTAACTAATGTAGGAGAATAAATGGAGGATTTAGAAAAATTAGCCAAATATCAGCTGTGTTGACAGAAATTCACCTTTTTCTTATAAACTTGAACATTTTATTAATAATTCCAAATTTTGCTGAAAGATATCCAATGAAAAAATTAATTAGTTTTCCCTTTTTTTCCATTGAATGGCCATTAAAAACCTGGCAGACTGACAGTCAGATTGTAAATTACACTTAGCACTGTTGCATTGACCGTTAGCAACTTCCGTTACCTCTGCTGTGTTGTATATTTAGATTTTCTAGATGTTTAAGTGTTGCATTGAATACTGTCATTACCACAGATGCTGCTGCTCGTGTAGAAATGTTTAGTTTTGGTTGGCCTCATTAAGATCTCGGTATTCTGTTTGACTCTGGAAAAAAAAATGTTAGCTGAGTATCTCTGAGTGAGGAAAAATTTTTAAAGAACGGAACGTGCTGCTGGAAAACTAAAAGAGTTTCGGTTGCAAATGACAGACTGAGACAAAATGCTAAGGTTAAAAATTTATCAATCAATAAACCTGTTCCAGTTTCTTTTATTAAAAAAAAAATTAGCCGTATAGCGAGGAGCTTCTTCCTTCTATAAGTACAGGGATGGATAATGATTGAAATGTGTTTGATTCTGAGAGCTGACATCAGATATTTAATATTCTTATTGGCTTTTTCTTTTTCCCAAACATTCCTGAATTTAATTCAAAATGTTACAGAAACACAGGGGGAAGATCCACTCAATATTCAGCCAGTTTTAACAACACAACTGTCCAATGAAAATTCTTTGTTTTTTTACAAAAAAAACTGTTTTTCTCACAAAGTTATGACACCCAATGGAGATACATCTTAAATAGACGGCCTCATAAAACGCCCTCCCATTGGTGATAGAAGTGTCCAAGACATCAGTTTATAGGCAAGACCATGCCGTACAATGTAGAACATCAAGAACATCAAAAGTTGACATACGTGGTTTCGATTGGACAGTGACGATATGACATATAATCATGTGTTTGTTCTAACTTGACCCTGGTGTCTGGGCTGGTTTAATGCTAAAAGCTTCATTTTAAGAAGTTAATTTTTAAGAAGAACTTTTTCAGAGAGCCCTTTCAACTAGCCAGTTCCAGTATCTGTATGTTGGTTTAGCATCCATCTATTATGTCATGTAAGCGAGTGCCTTAACAGGGGCGGTGACCCTGTATAAACTCTGTTCCAACAGTGTGTTTTTTCCAGTTTTCTTGGCCAGTAACCGGCGTTATGGTTGTCAAAACCCAGTTAAACCAGCGCTGGAACTGCTCTTTGTCAAAAAAGGGATAATGATGGCAAGTGGGAGAGAGAGTGACATATAAATGTGGATCAGCAGAAGAGACGATAATTGGGCCAAACTTGTTTCTGTGCAGGTCAACAATGATATTTCAAGCTCAACATAAGAGAGCTGCCACTTCTTTTTGTCTATAAACATTAAAATCTAAGCTTAGGGTAAAGTGAACCTGTATCAGAAGTCTGCCAGCATGAGTTTATAAAAACCTGGAACCTGGCTTTTGTAGGAGCACACAATGCAAGAAAAAAAAATAAAGATTGAAACTAGCTAAAGAAATTCCCCCTTCTGTCTCCAACAGGTAACAGGGCGTCTTTGTGCATCGTATTAACCCTCATAGTATTACCATTTACCTCAACTCATTTATCTTTGCGCTCCGGTTTTCTGGCCTGATGAAGTCGAAGTGTTGAGTTTTCTCTTGTTTCCCTCCTGAACGTCAGGACTTGAATGGAGACGTTTGTCTGGGTTGTGAATGTGTTTAGTTTCAAAGCATTTATCAAAGTGTGATATCTGTATCATGTGAAGGTTTATGGTTTCATGAGAAATTTTAGTAAATTGCATTTTTTTTTCTTTTTTTTTTCTTTTTGTAATCACAGCACTTTTTTTGTAAATTGAAGCCTTATTTCCTCCAGTACCTTTTTGTTTTAAACGGTTATTACAAATGTATAGAAGATATATTTAGCTCTTTTAGAGAAGTTATATGTAAATACAATATAAAATGTTCTATTTTTACAGGTACAATGTTGACAGTGTTTTTCCTATCAAAGTGTCTTTTTTTTTGCTTTACTTGCACAATGGTTCTGTGTGTCTCATTGATGGGTTCTTTAACAGATGATGCATCTTTAAACAGATTTTTGTAGTTTTTACAAAGATCTTTATTTAACTCTTCATCAGGTGGTGTAGGTGAAATTGAAGATTATTTAGCACCTAATTATATTGTTTTGCTGTTTAGTTGTTTCAAAGACAAACAAGTTATGCAGCAGGTTGCTTTGTCTTCTTTTAGTGTCCCTCAATAGTCTAAAATGACTCCATTTTTTGTGATTTCTGTCTGAAATGTGTCATGAGAGCACACATTTCTTCACTTAGCTCTTTGTGGCTGGGCTCAGATTGATTAAATAACAGAATCCAACGATTTAAAGCTGATATTTAACCCTTTAACACTTGACCCACGAAAAAAAAAAATTTTAAATGAAGTGTTTGTTTAGCTGTTTTCAAAATGTAAAATAAAAAAACAAAAAAAGTTTTGCATCTATGTATGGTATGTTAGATTTATTATAGTATAAAAGGTCCATTAGGGGGCATAAGACAAGTATTACGTGGATCAAAACAGGATTGAGCTGGTGGTTTAACACCATTGCTTCACAGCAAAAAGATTCCAGGTTGGAACCTCGACTGAAGCCTTTGTTTGGAGTTTTGTCTGCTTGCTTGCTTGTCTATAAAGCTTGTTACCAGAGGATTCCACAAGGGGGCCCATTAGCGAGTTCAGACCAAATAGAGTTGCTGAATTTTAGGGTACAAACAAAAGTTAGCATTGTATACGAGTTAAACTAGTACAAAAAAAAGGTTAAAGGAAAAAAAAAGGATTAATTTGGTTTATTCTGAGAACCCCCATCAGTGGTATTGTAGATGGTATGTAAGGACCCTACAACATGTCTTGTTTTCTAAATTTCTCTCACATTTTACCACAATTGACCTTACTTCTGTACATCAAATAGAATTTTAGCTTTCCTGACTTATTGTTTTGTATTTTTGTATGTTGTTGACCTCTTAGCCACGTCACCTTTGTGAAAGAGATGAGGATCTCAGTGGGTTTTATCTGGTCATATAAGTCCCTACATGGCCCCTAATGGGTATTTGCATACTGTGTAGCATTAATTTCTGATGATGTTCACAAACTATGCTTCAAACAAAGCAAAATATATGATGCAGCCATGATAAACAAATGTATGCGTAATTAAAAGCATGTAAATTTTTCGTTCTTACTCCCACAACTCAAAAACATTCATGTCAGGGTAATTGGTACTTCTAAATTCTCCCTAGGATTGAGTGTGAGCGTAAGTGGTTATTTGTGTCTGTGTTGGAATTGCACAACCCTACAGTGGAATATGCTGAAATATCAAATGGGTGGGTCAGTTTTGAGCAAAGTTGTTACCATATGGTGATGCAATAGGTCTTAAACTGTATATTGATTATTATACATTAGGTGTTAAAGGGTTAAATTAATTGTAGATCCAAGTTCAATGAAGTTCATCCAGATTTAGACCCTGAGTTCAAAGTTTGAAAGATAATCTAAAAAAAAAAACAACCATGTCTGAAGATGGTTGAAGGTCTTTAGTGAGAGGCACAGACATTGAGCAGTTCATGTCAAACTTCTTCATAAGCTTCAGCGGTACCAGTGAACTTTAATGAATGTGTATGTAAGAAACACTGCAATACTGCAAAATGTTTTGGTATTGGAACAAGCTGCTAACATAACGTCTAAAGCTCCTTACGGTGCTACAGACATCTTTTCTAGTTCTTAAATGAATTGTTTGTATAAGTATCCAGTTTAGCTGAACAGTTGGCATGCGTGTGTGCCCAGTTGTATTATATAACTACATATATTTGTATTGTACTGTGACTTTTTTTTTTTTTTGTTAACAAACACGCCTGTATCATCATGGTCCTCAAACCTGGGGATGTGTAAGGTGGTTGCATTACTCCATTCAAAAATGAGCTGAAGAAGTTCAGAGATGAACTGCTTTCCGGCCATGTTGGTTTTCATACTTGTTGCATTTCATCAGTGATGGACTCGTTGCAAAATCTCAACATTTTACTTCAAAATCTATTTTACAAACTACTGTTGTATTTTTTTACATATAGGCAAAGTAAATCACATAAACATATGAGTAAATATATATGTATATGTTTATAGGTTGTGTAAAATAAATATTAATGCTGCAGCTTTTATCGGTTGTTTTTTAAACATGGACATCATCCAAAGAAACAGATTATTTATTGCTTGGCAGAATAACCTGATTTAATTCACATACCTTGCTGCTATGAGAGAAGAGTTGCAATTGACAACTCCAAGTGTTTTTACTCAGTGTAATGAAAGTTCAATAAACGTAAAGAGAAAGATTCAAGTCTGTTTGATGTTCACTAAAATGTGTCATTTATTCTGTCTGCATGTTGTGGTCTTGTATAAGTTGGTGCCTCTTAAACAAATTCAGGCTATATCATTTTAAAAATTCACTCCTGAATAAAATCTAAAGACCAGGGAAAAATTGTACATATTCATATTTAATGCTGATGGATTGTAACCAGGATATAAGTAGAGCTTGGAAATGGAAAAAGCAGAAACAAAAAATAAACTATGTGTTACCAAGGGTAATCAATGAAAACAAAAGAAGATAAAAAAAAAAAAAGTTTTAATTATATTTCTATTTATTTACTGGACAATAACCCGCACACCACACAGCACATGGTGAAGGTGCCCACTTAAACCTTAATTGATTGCACATCAAACCACTGCAAATAAACACCACATTGATTTCACCCAACAAGCTCAGGTGTAAACACTTCTGGGTAGCTACAGTAACGACAGGAGGACGTAAATCATTTTTAAGGGAAGGTGACCCAGTGAAAAAAAAAAGACCCACATAACAAAAAAAGATATAGTCAGTCCACTCTTACAACCCTAACAACATAAAAGAGATGATTCAGAGCAGACTAACTTGAAAAACAACACCCCAAGGTGCCATCCGCTACATATGCACAAAAAGTAAGGACATTTGAAAGTTTGGTTGGTTGTTTGACCCCTTTGAATTAGCACTGCATAATTTCACAACCTTAAACTCATTCAAACTATGTACATTCCCAGAATTGTCATCGCCCAGCAGTGTCCCAAAGCTAAGAAACCACAGTTTACAACTTTTTTCCTGTCCTGGTTCACTTTACAGCAGCATTTCGCTTCATGGCACTGGGTGACACCCTAGCAACAGGATATCAATAAGGTGACTTTTTTGAATGGCTGCTTCAGCAAAGAAACCCAAGAGGATATTATTAGAGAAGAAAGAGAAAGTGACGAGACTCAACATCAGACTGACTTTTTCTGGCTGGAGAGAGTTCAGAGAAGAGATAGGATGTAAGATGTATGCCGAATTAGCTGCTAGCCCAGGTCTTCTGATTTGAATCCTAGTTTCTTTGCACAATAGATGTGGTTCCTTTGTTGAGGAATGCACTAGCAAACTCTAATTCGGATCAAAGAAGCAAATTCTAGTCTGCCTACAAATTTGTCCGCTTCAAGTGAACCAAATACAGGAAACGGGCTACAGCGTGAAGGGCATTGTGGGTTCAACGCAGAGCACTGCGTTGACAACACACAACACACAGACGTTCAACACATAGCACACAACCAGAACATAGGTGTGTTCCAGTTCAGGGTCTGCACCATAGACTGTATATAAAAGATGGACGGAGCTCCATGACTTCACCTGTAGGTTTCTGAAGAGCAAAAGTGAAGCTTGTTGGGCGTTCCCACCGTCGCCATCTTGGCAGCGTCATGCCTGCTATTGCTCCCGGAGAATACAAAAATGGGCAAAGTGCCGGAGTTGAGAGAGGGGGCTGTGAGTGTGGGGGTGGATGACTGACGTCTATCAAACTCCAAACTGCCTTTAGCTAAGAGCTAACTGAGCCTACTCGGATCTAACGTGAGCTAACCAGCCAATGAAGGTAGGTGGGCTAAAGCTAAGGCATGCTGTTAGCCGACTCAAAACCGCATTTGTGCTAAATACTAAATACTGCTACATACGTCATCCTAGTGCGCCAAGCAATGTCCCAATTCGGAGAATTTGAAGGACCCTCCGAATTGATTGTTGTCAGCTTTTTATCAGCTGATGAACAACGTGTTTGAGTTCAAAGATGCATTATGTAACTTTCCAACCCTGTGTTCCTGACTCGTTTGATGGTTCAGTGCCATCTGTTATGTTGATTTCTGGAGAAACAGCACTATAGAACTTTTTCATCTGGGACGTCAAGTGAGGAAGAGATATAAAGATATAAAAGAGAAAGGTACAGAGTAAGAGATAAGACTAGTCAAGATAAGACTGGCTAGAGAGGTCTCTCAGTGCAGGTAGGATGATGGATGCTAGATAGGCTATAATGGGGCGCGTCACTGAAAAAAACCTTTAAAAGCAGTTTTCGATAAAAAAAAAAACAAAATTCTACTTTCTGTTTTTGTGTCTTTGTGTCCTGTTCTTTTTGCATTTTGAATCTCTGCTTGCAACTTGATTATGATGTGGTCTTAATATTTTGTTCAGGAACGCACTGAAGCTGTCGGAATCAGCACCCCACCCCATCTCCATCCTTACAAGATAAACAGCTTAATCAGATTTAAAAAGAACAAGAGAAGATGTGTTTCCATCACATTGTGTGCTATCCTATGTTATCATCGCCCACTGAGTGACCTGTCTGGATGTGATCATGTGTTGGAAGCTGAAAAAGTCTGAGTGAAAGTGACAAACGCAGGCTGTGAACAGCGTAACATTCTTCTCCAGCCCGATTCTGAATGCGCCATGTCAGCTTTGTCAGCGTTCACCTCTGAAGCTGTACACCGCACAAAACTGCCAAGGTGTTAATTAGGCACTCATAGTGTTCACACATAGTAGCTATTCATAAATATTACTTTTATTACCACAGAATGCAAAAGAAAATCCAGCCCTGTTTGACCCAGCCCTCCCCCTACTATAAATGGAGTAAACTCAGTTGAACCATCTGTGTGAACCCACTGAACTCAAACAGAAAGCATTACATACTCCACAACACTAAGAGTGTCCCACTCGCTGTGTGTGTGAGACAGAGAGAGAGAGGCCCCTCTAACCTCCTCATAACCAGTCTTCTGCCTGTATGTTCACATGGAGGCTTGTTAAGCCCTCCAACAGCATGCTGCATTCAATGGAGTCTGGAAATTTAGTATCTGACCTATGACAAACTCAGACAATGCTATAGAAAGTTAGATTTCCTTCCATGTAAGTCGGGTAAGGTTTCTCAAGCCACACTTCTGCATTTTACATTATCCCTCAAACAAGAAACTTAAAAACAATAAACCAAATATTTCCTGAATATTGAATTTCCTGTTCTGAGTTTAGAGTTTGTTTCTAGAAAAGTGAAAACTTGCGGAGGAATTATTTCGATACGCTTATGCAGAGTCATAAGATGCACTTCTGTCTAGAGTTGCATTCATTTTTCAGCAAGATCTTGCGTTGATGATGGAAGGAATGGCCGGATCATCGTGAACAGGCCCCAAAACTAAAATATATTATCAGTCACCCTCTTGTCTTCAGTTTAATTAACATGATGATTGATGATTTTATAAAAATAACAGCAAAGTTTGGGTGGCATTATCTCCATTCCCGTCCTAAAGGATGGTCCATGTTATATTCTAGTAAAAAAGATTATAACAGAAGTATTGAGCCTCTTTTAACTGCTGTTTTGAGGTCATCCAGCTCTTATCATGGCTGCTTCTTAACACATTTTCATACTTGTTACAAAGTTGTGCAAGTTTCTGTCCATGTTCTCCAAAGTGCATGGCTTTTCTCTGGAGTTCTTGACATTTTCCAGCGAGCTGCCTGGTAATATCTCCTGAAGACTGCTGATTAGGCCCGGGGAGAAAGTCCGGACCAAACAGGCCACATGTTACCAGTTTTTAGGTTGGAACTGCTGGTTTAACGGGCTCTGAATTGTTCTGGTTCAAAATACAGATCTGATCTGCTGACACCAAATGAGCCACCAAGACTTCTAAGATCATCTGGGTCCAGTTTACTTTCCACCGCAGGAGTTTGAACTAAATATTCAGTTTTTCTGCTCCTGATATCTGGAACAATCTACCAGAAAATCTGAAGTCTGATCCAAACCTGAGTTCTGGTAAATCAGATCTGAAAATGTTTTTATTTGTCACAGCTTTTAACTAAGAGACTTTTTTCATGCATGTGTACACTGAAGGTGTCAGTGTGTGTTTCCATTATGCATGACTCACTTTTTGTGTCTGTTTCTTTTGATCATTTAGAACAGTGGGTTCCCAACCTGGGTTCCCTGACCCCCATGGGGTCCCCCAAAAAGCAAAGGGGGTCTCCGAAGCTTTGACTGTTCAGAGCCGGAAGATTTAACTTGAGGTCCTGTCCATACAGAGACGTGTTGTGTATTCACTTAAGTTTTTTTTTTTTTTTTTTAATGTTTTATTCACATGGAACATGTGCTTTGGGAGCCAGAAAACACAAACTTTGCACCATTTTATTACGGAGACGTGTGTGAGAAATGCCACAGCAGAGATGATTCGTCCTTATTTTGATAAAAAAGTAAGGCTGCATGTTGATAATTAACCTAACTTTGGTTTTATCCAAGAAAGGGAGCCAGAATGCATAATTTATGGTGATAAGTAGCTAATGAAAGCAGAAATTATGCATTCTGCTTGACTCCTTACCTTTTCCTACTCCTGATATAACTTGGTTGATCACTGAGTGATGTGGAGGGTGTGCAGTCTTCATGCTGAGCACCTTTTGCAACATTCCTCTTTGCTTCAGAGAAGTGATGTGTCATTTGTGAACAAATGGGATCTCGAAGCTGATTCTATAAATGAGAAGAATGGACTCCCATCTTCAGCTTCTGCTGAGGATGGACTTTATTTATTACCTCTGCCAAAGCACACTCCTCTCAAGCCCAGTCCCATCCAACAAACTTATAACACTAACAGTAATAAATACCATCATGGAGAAGAGAGCAGGGTTGGTTGTCACACTTTTTACTTTAATTTCAATTCTCAAAAATTGTTTTCCTCAGCTGGTTCCATTATAGTGTGTAATGGAAGACTAAAGTTTCAGGTTTTAATAGAGGGACCTTTCACTCTAAAATTTAAAGGTTTAAGAACTTTTTTTTTTCCAGAATCTTTCGTTTATATTTATTTATCTCATTGACATTTCATTGTGACAACCAATCGCACAGTGGGGATGGTTGTCTCAAAAGTTCTAGTTGTATTTGGCAGTCCATCTCTTTTGAACAGATTTATATAGTAAAAAAAACACTAACAGGCCTCTCACTTCAATGTTAAGCGTCAAACCACTGAAATTAGCATGTAGATAATCTGTGACTTTTTCTTTTTTTTAAATTTCTGCACCAACGTGTTTTAACAGCGCCCCCTGGAGGCCGAGATATAACGTTCTTTCCCTTAACGTCATATTAAAACATAATAATAATAATAATAATAACAATAATGATAATAGTAATAATAATATGGCCTTTTTATTAACTATTTTACTAATAATTTGCTTACTTATGACCTTTTGATGAATAAATCTCGAAATTTTCATCCTTTTGGAACATAAATGTTAGCAGGGGGAACACATCATGGATGGAAATTTACTTTAGACATTGTTCCTCTGAGTTTAGAAGGAAGGCAGATTCACACAACTCCTAAATTTACAGTGTTCATTTGTTATCTTTTAATAAAAAAATTATACATTTCAAACTTCTGGGTCATAACTGGTCGGTTACAGCAAGGGGAACACATCCTGATGGAAGAGACGGAGCTGGATGGCGAGTGGATCTTCTCTGGAAAACCGGCCTCGATTCAACATCGGATCTCCAGTCACTTTTTAAATCAGTTTGTCCGGTTTCTGAGTCTCTGATGCTGCTGTGCCAACACATAAGACTCGCCTCTTCTACACAGACTAGAAGATTAAGAAAAAACATTACAAACTTCGAAGGACTCAACCCTTTTCAAGAAGTACTGCTACAGCCTCCTTGTCCCTTCTGGACGCCTTCGGTATTGCATTTCCAGACGGAATATTCGACCAAGACCATCATGCATCACGTCAAATTAGCGCTTCATCCCAGTTGAACGCACGTGTTGATCAATGAGCAGCAGACCCGACACTCCTCGCGCGCCATGCCTTCTCCGATCCCCGTCACCCGCTTGTTGCCCAAAGACATCTATCCGTGTCCGGACACCGGTACCTGCAGCAGCCCGCTGGCCCAGCTCGCCCATGGCTCCACCCTGCAGGTCCCTGCTCAGCGGCTGCACGGCAGAGTCGCCAGCCGGCTCTGGTCATCAGTGGTCCACTGGAAGCAGCTGCGCTCCGTGGAGTCCGTGGGTTCTGGAGGGTTCGGCTCCGTATACAAGGCGGAGTACTTCGGGGAGACCGTTGCGCTGAAGAAAGTGAAAAAGTGCACAAAGAACAAGCTGGCTTCCAGACAGAGTTTCTGGGCTGAACTGAACGCTGCGCACCTGCGCCATAAAAACATCGTGCGCGTCATCGCGGCGACCACCTGCGTTCCGGCGGATCGCGAGGACGAAAGCAGCATCGGAACCATCCTGATGGAGTTTGTTGGGAGCAGAAATCTGCAGCAGATTATTTACGGGAGCTCGGAGCAGCTGGGGGAGGACAGGGGGCTGAAGTTCTCCACAGACATCGCCAGCGGCCTGAGGTACCTCCACTCCCACAGCGTCGTCCATCTGGACATCAAACCAGCCAACGTGCTCGTGTCCAGCGAAGACGTCTGCAAAATCGCGGATTTCGGCTGTTCTCTGAAACTGGACCACGAATGCGAAACGAGCGCGATTAGCCCTCATCTGAGCCACGTTTGTGGTACGTACACGCACAGAGCCCCGGAGCTGCTCAAAGGAGAGGATGTGTCTCCTAAAGCGGACGTCTTCTCCTTCGGAATCACCCTGTGGCAGCTTTTAACCAGAGAGCCGCCCTACACGGGCGACAGACAGTATGTCCTCTATGCGGTCGTGGCGCACAGTTTGCGGCCCTCCCTTCAGGACCACATGGTGTTCAGGTCGGAGAGAGGGAAGCGGTGCGGTGATCTGCTGAGCCGGTGCTGGAGCGCAGAGGTCGCCTGCAGACCCAGCGCTCCGGAGCTGCTGCAGCACCTGGAGCTGCTGCGCGTCCACGCGTGATTTTCTGATCTGCACACGAGGCTTTAAATGTCTAACTTTTAGTTATTTTTTACTTGGTTTTCCTTCACTTGGTCAACGTCTCAACTGAATCAGAATACGATTATATATATTCCTGTCTGACATTCTTACAGTGACGCCTTTCTGTCCACACATGCATCATTTTACAGAACTTAAAATCAATGTGTTTTGAGTACAGACGTGTTGTGCCTAATTTTTTACCAGCTACCATGAGAAAGTATTTGATTTAAATGTAATGGGGTTTCATTAAAATTATTTTATACTAAACGTACTCTGCTTTTATATTTGATCTCAGCTCAGTTTAACGTATAAACAGCATTCAGCTGTGCAGGTGATTCTGTCATCAAGCTTTCAGGTTAACTCTGCTGTCCAAGAGCTTCAAGTTTATAAACTTATGGTTTAAAAAATACCTCCAGCTGCTGCTTCTGTCAAGACTTTTCTTTTACTGCTTTTTATCAATTTGTTTTCAGATATTGGTTAAAAGAGCAGTTAAGCTGATTTTCTGGAGGGATTTGGAAGCTTGCACATCTTTAAAGCCACAATGCCAAGTATAGAAAGCACAGTGGCATTTAGAAGCCTTGAAACCTGAGTCAAGTGCCAAAGAATTGGAGTTATAATTGTTATAAATTTCTCTTTGACATTACTTTCCACATTTTGAAGATGCATGGTTTAAGTAGACTCCTACAGTGACAAATTGCCTTTATTAAGACTTGAGAGAGTTGCACATATTTACACCAGTGCAGTGTTAAATAAATGGAATCACTTTGTAATTTCTCTTTTACAAACTGCAAAGGCAAAATCAAGTGCAGCTATAATTAATTTTTTTGTCATGGGTTCTCACATCTTCATGTAGCCACAGAAATATCACATTTAGCTTTATCAACTATGTTCAAAATGAATCCATTAGGAAAATGCTTTACTAGATACTTTATAGAGACTTTTAAGCAGGTGAAAGTTGTCACATCTTCTCACAAACTTTCAAGAAATGAAGAGGAAAGCTTCCATAATATGAGATTATTATTTATTATACACTGGTTTTACCCACTCCACAGAATAAAAGTGATGAACATTTGTCTCCTAGTTCATGTTGGGAGCATCTGTAAATGAATGTTAGTGAAACACCTGGTTACTGTTTAAGTTCAAAGTTGAGGGAAGTCTTGCACAACAAGTTCATTGACGTCACAATCTCATGTTTTGGCTGACAGGATCTTAAATACCAGTTCTATCAACAGCTTATATTTTTGCTCTGGTCTGACTGGTGGCTGCACATGTTCAAGCATTTAGCACAGTCACCCTGCAGCAATAAACTCTCCGGCTGCACCTGAGCTGGGTTTACATATTCTACCTACAACCAGATGGGTTTTCACCAACCTCCTGTGCAGCTACATGCATGCTACAGTGATTAGATTCTAGACCGGACTGAATTTATGATCATCTTTGACTTTGTGTCATTCCTGTGGACCATCTAGGTGTACCCTCACTCTCACCCAGTGTCAACATTTTGGAACCTGACTAGAACAGGATCAAACCTGTTATCAGACTTCAATAATAGTAATAATCACTACACTTAAAAGACTGCAGATTCAGTGGAGATGGCATGTTTTCACTTTACTGGCCGATTGCACATTGATATTACTGGTGAGCGTATTGTTTTTCAGTTTTGTTTTTATGGGCCAAAATAAGTGAAAGGCCCTGTTTGTGTGTGTCCACACCGTCTGTAGATATGATTTACAACATAGTTAAAGACAGAACCCTAAATGCTGCATGTCCTGGACTTGCTGCATGTCATCAACCTTTTCCTGCACAAACAACAGAAAATATTAAAAACAAAGACGTGCAAGTTTCAACAAAGAAAAAACTTAGAAACAAAGAACTAGACACACTTGCTGCAAGGCCAATGCTGCCCCAAAATAAGAGCAGAACCATTACATTTATGACCCACAGCTCCATTCAACTGCGGAGAAGTGATAAAACCAGCCGCTCTGCTCCCAAACTCTGGAATTCCTCTCCAAATTACATCTGTAATATTGACCTTCTTCTCATCCTACAATCCAGACTCCTGACTCGCCTGTTGAGTTTCATGAAAGGCGCTTTTAAATAACATGTATTATTATTCTACCAGCTGTCATAGGGTAAGTGACAAGGTGCAGTCTGTCAGTGCATTACAGAAAAAACAACCGCACATGCTCACACTTACAATTCATTGGATCGTATGGGGTGGACTCAAAGAAAATCAAAGCAGGCAGAGGTAGAACATGCAAACTCCACACAGATTCAGTCTGTGAATCTTCTTGCAGTGAGGTGATAGTGATAACCAGCACAACGTTGTGCCACTCATCCATGCTTCCCTCAATATCAGAACAGTTTAGAAAACTAAGTTTAACTTCTTAAAGAAATAGAGATCCTCCATCAGAGCACAACAGACACAATATTCAAGTCAAACATACAGAATAACACACAAGAGCACAAATATACTCTGACTCAAAACCTGAAAACATGTTTTTCACAGTTTGATGTGGGACATAGTCACAGAGTGAGAACTGTTTCCAATAAAGAAAAAGAAAATGGCAACTAACTAGCACTGAGCTTAAACCTGGAAAACAAAAGATATTTTTCATGTCACTGGATAAAAATGTGTCTCCAGAGGAAAAAGACACAACATTTCACTAGTTTTAGTGTGTTGATGCAGTAAAATATCACTTGTACTTTTATAAGGAACACAGATGTAACATAAAGTGAAACAGTGTCAGCAGACGGACTGAACAGCAACACAACGGCACCATGAACATGATGGAGAAACCGTTCTCAGTGAAGTGACAAAAATATTCATTTCCATCCATAAAACATGACCAGAGCAGTAAATCTGAAATCTCAGGGATCACATGATGGTGACTCTTTCAGGTGAAACGTTGGCAGCTGAGCCCACCGGTTCCAGTCGCTGACACTTGTACTGACTGCTGTCCACACCCTTACGGATCTGGTGGAGCTTGCTGGCCACACAGGGGAGCAACATCAGCACCTTCCCCAGTATGACGCACACTGGCAGTGCCAGGGCCACCACAAAGCTGGGGGGCAGGTAGAAACGGTAGGCTTCCTCCTCAAAGGCTCGCTTCCAGCCGAACAGCAGGCCATGGAGGGTGGCGATAAGAAGGGCGATGTAACCCAGAGTGGACTAGAGTAAAGACAGAGACACACATGATACTACATGTGAGGAATGTTAAAAATATGAAAGTTAGGTAGCAGTACACCTTTTCTGTTCAATCATGTTCACAGACGTCTGGCATGTTAACAGAGTGGTAAGGTAAAGTTTCATCCGCTGCTTGTACATTTTATCTTAGTTTTAGTTACATAAATCATGTAATATGTCATTTTAGTCTTTGTTCAGGGGGGTTGGTGTCTTTATAAGCAATGAAATATTTGTGTTGTGTTGAAATATACTTTCAACACAATGATGTGCAGCAGTCCAACATCAGGACCTCTTGTTCCACCAAATTTAGCTCCAGTTTGTCTCAGATTGGTGAACCTCTGTCCATCTGAGAGACTCTGCCTCTCTGAAATGCTCCTTTTATACCCAGTCATGTTACTGACCTGTTGCTAATTAACCTGATTAGTTGTCAAAAGCTCCTCCAGGTGTTTCTGATTTGTACCAGTTACTTTTCCAGCCTTTTGTTGCTCCTGTTTTTCAGCTCTTATTTTCCGTCAGATGGTAAAATGTCTTAGTTTCATCATTTGAGATGTTGTTTATGTGTTACTGGGAATAAAATGTGAGTGGAGGAGTTTTTGTAACTCATTGCTCTCTGTTTTTATTTACACTTTAACCCTCATTGGTCCAGGGATTAGATGACGAGTGGCATTTTCCGTCGCCAGCGACGGATTGAGTGTAAAATAGTTAAACAGTGTCCCAACTTTTTGGGGTTTGAGGTTGTTTCTGATTCCTTATTGATCATTTATCAAACAATGGCTGCTACTTTTTATTAAAGTAGAACAATTAAAGAATATTAAGGAGAAGATGATGGAGTTGTCAGTGGATTTTCCATTCGTCTGTCTCCTCTTTCCTTTATCTTGTGCTAGAACTAGTAGCACAAGTTGTATTTGTTTGTGGATGGAACATCAGCCCAGAACAGGAGGAGCAGAAATAGCACTGATCAGATAAAACCCAGTTTTTCTAAAGCAGGACACAAGGTCTAACGTCATACTTTTACCTGTATGAAGCTGAACTCCCTCCAGTTGAGAGTGCTGCTGATAGAAGGGATGGAGGTGATAGCCAGAAGAGACATGAGCCCAAAACTCATGATCCCAAAGGAAACGTACATTTCTACCCTCCACACTTCCTCCTCGTTCCACACGTTCTCCACGTTAGCGTGAACCTGCCAACACAGGACGAGTATGAGATTATTATACTTTCGGGTGTATTGCACAATTTTTAGAGAAATCTCAACAAAGAAGACATCAGATATTGAGACATTTTTATAAGTCGGGTGGTTTCTGAGTTTGTGGCTAGGTTGTCTCTGGAAGGAAAAAGTCTCCATGGAGAAATTCCATGCTGGTGAAAAATTTCTGGGTCCTGAGGACTCTCCAAAGGGATTAATAAAGTATTTCTATTCTATTCTATTCTATAAATAAAAAAAAGAGCGTGGTGAAAAGCTGAGCGCAGATGGAGAAAAACAAATCTACAGGTTCATTATGACATGTATAAAGAGAAACTTCACTCTTATCATTTACAACTGAGGAATGCATGGAAGTCCTATTTCTCTAACAAAATTTAGCAAAAACTGTCATAATGCTCGGTCCTTATTCACTGTTCAACAGACATACTGTGTCCATTGAAAACCAGTTTAAATACCATGACACAGTTTAATCCCATTAACAGCAAAGATCTGGGCGACATCTTATGTCAGCTGAAGTCCTCCTCTTGCTGTTTGGACGTCCTGCCCACAGGTTTTAAGACTCTTGAACCAGATCTGTTACAGATTGTGAACTTGTCTTTAATTTCAGGCATCTTACCAGAACTTCTAAAACCAGCTGTAATCAAGCCTCTGCTAAAAAGGGACAATCTAAACAAGACACAAATGAGCAAAAACAGGCAGATCTCAAATATTCCTTTTCTAAGTAAGATCATTAAAAAAGCCGCTTTTCATCAGCTAAGCGACTTTTTAACACAAAACAACCGTTGTGAGTTTTGCTAAGGCAAAAACTTGGGCATAGAAGGAGTTTGGAGAGGCCATGGAGAATGACTTCTGGACGGCTTTGAGAAGATTGTGGTCCACCATCCTGCGGCTCAGGAGGGGAAAGAGGTGCTCCATCAATACTGTGTACAGTGGGGATGTGGGGCTGCTGACCTCAACTCGGGACGTTGTGAGGCAGTGGAGGGAATACTTCAAAGACCTTTTCAATCCCATCAACACATCTTCCAATGAGGAAGCAGAGTCTGTGGACCCAGGTGCTGGCTCTCCCATCTCTGGGGCTGAGGTCACTGTGAGGTGGTTAAAAAGCTCTTCAGTGGCAGGGCCCCAGGGGTGGATGAGGTCTGCTCAGAGTTCCTTAGGGTTCTGGATGCTGTAGGGCTGTCTTGGTTGACACACCTCTGCAGCATCACATGGACATCACAAGTCCCACCGGTAGGAGGCCTGGGGAAGACCCAGGACACGCTGGACGGACTACATGTCTCAGCTGGCCTGGGAACGCCTCAGGATCCCCCCAGATCAGCTGGTGAATGTGGCTAAGAAGAGGGAAGTCTGGGTTTCCCTGCTTAGGCAGCTACCTCCGCGAAACCAATTCCGGATAAGCGATAAGCGGCAAATGGATGGATGGACAGGCGGGCGGATGGATGGATGGATGGATGGAACTGCTACGATGTCTCCCAGTCAGGTTTTAGACAGCACCACAGCACTGAGACTGCTCTGACCAAAGTCATTTATGACATATGTTTAAATACAGATGATGGAAAACCACAGCGCTTCAGTCTATACACCTTAAAACCACCAACCAGGACAGAAATATGGGTGTACTGATACTGAAGAGAATCACAAAGTCAGCCTACTATCACCTTAAGAATATATCAGGTGTAAAAATCTGATGTCTCAGCAGGACCTAGAAAAACTAGTCCATGTTTTCATCTTTAGTTGGCTTGATTATTGTAACAGTATTTTTACAGGTTCTACCTAAAAAATCAATTAGACACCTGCAGCTTATTACGAATTCAGCTGCTCCAGTCCTCACTTTGACCAAGAAATTGGACCACATCAGTCCAGCTCTGAGGTCTTTACACTGGCTGCCTTTTCATCAGAGAATAGATTTTAAAGTTCTGCTGCTGGTTTATAAAGCTCTGAATGGTTTAGGACCAAAAAACATCAGTGACCTCTTAACCTAGTATGAACCTACCAGAACCCTCAGGTCATCTGGTTCCAGATTCTTATCAGTTCCCAGAGAAAGAAACAGACATGGAGAAGCTGCATTCAGCTTCTATCCTCCACATCTCTGGAATAAACTCCCAGAGGCCTCAGATCAGCTGAAACACTTTTATTTAGAAGTTCAAAATCTGCACCTGTTTCTTTTAAGCTTAAATTTTTAAAGTCAATCATGTTTTAATACTGTTATAAGTTATTTCTTTTTCCTTTTGTTTTTAATGTTAAATTATGCTTCTTGTATTCTGTAAAGCACTTTGAATCACCCTGTCGTTACACTGTGCTAAATAAACTTGCCTCGCCTCGCCTCGCTTCGCCTTGCCTCACCTTGTCTAACCACCACACCACCATACAGCTGTACTGTTGAGCCCCGTTTGGTGCAACCCACACACTCAACGCTGCTGCTCATCCCACACATGCATTTCCTTACAAATGTGGTTCCATGTAACCATCTAATTCCAAGTTGTTTATACACAAGCATGATCATTGCATACTCCATGATAATGACAAACTGGGAGCTGTGTCAACCTGAGCTGGTTGGTAGTATTCACAGGCCTCATGTTGGCATTAACATTAATACAAAAAGTGCAAATAAAAACAAATTATATCAAAGTTTTCTTTCATGAGCCGAGTAAATGATATAAATAAAATTAGCTTTGACATATTTGCTCCACTGACCTGTTGGTAGGCGGTGTTGAGCAGCAGGTACCTCTCAGACCTCCTGAGAGGCAGACAGAGGCTGTAGAGAACGTGGACAGCAGCCAGGAAAAAGCTGATGAGGCCGAGCTGTTTTCTGCTCTGCAGCCAGCCTTCCAGCCAGGGTGGGAAGTGTTTGTACTTGGTACCATAATAGAGCTGGTGAGCAGCCGCAAGCTGGCCTGCGAGGTACACCAGGGCCAGGAGAGTGATGGCGACAGTGGGAAGAGTTCGATTCACTATCTCTATCGGGATCTTGTAAAAGTCACTTCGCTTGTACTTAACGTAGGGGTGGATTATATCTCGTACAAAAGAATAAGCAAAGAAGAAGATGGACAGGGCCACAGCAGCAAGGACGGGGCCTTTCCAGCCGGAAAACAACTGTATTGGGATGTTCTCGATGTCTCTGGAAGAAGACAGGGGGCCCATATCCACGGGCTGGAAGTGCAGCTGGCGAGCTAATTCCATAATCTGATGACGAGCCTCCACTGAGTCGCTGCAGATGAACACCTGTGCAGAAACGTCACAGAGAGGAGGGCTGGTTAGAGGATGAAGAGAACCTGCATTCATGCCTGATGATACAGATGCAGAACAGCGTCGGTCTAAAAAATTAACAGGGAGAAACAGATGTTTTTCATCTTGTGTGCTAATTTAATTTCAGTGTGAAGCTGTTTTGGGAAATAATTTGTTGTTCTTTTACAACACAGTGAAACAAACCAAATTTTGGCTTTATACATTAAAAGTTAAATACCTGATAAAGTATTCACCTTCCAGTACCAGGTTGAACCCCTTTGTCCTCCAGAACTGCCTCAATTTTGGTGTGATAGATTGAACAAGGTGTTAGAAACCTTCCTCAGAGGTTTTAATCCATATTGACATGACAGCTTCACACAGTTGCTGCAGGTTTGTCGGCTGCATCCATGATGAGAATCTCCTGTTCCACCACATCCCAAAGCTGCTCTACTGGACTGAGATCTGGTGACTGTGGAGGCCGTTGGAGTCCAGTGAACTCATTGTCATGTTCTAGAAAGCAGGTGGAGATGATCTGAACTTTGTGACATGGTGCATTATCCTGCTGGAAGTAGCATCAGAAGATGCTCCACTGTGGTCATAAAGGGATGGACATGGTCAGCAACAATACTCAGGTAGACTGTTGTGGGTAAACCAGGCCACGTTAGTACTAAGGGGCCCAAAGTGGGCCAAGAAAATATCCCCCACACAATTACACCAGCAGCAGCCTGAAGTGTTGACCCAAGGGAGAATGGATCCATGTTTTCATGATGTTTCCACCAAATTCTGAGCCTAGCATTTGAACGTGGAGCTGAAATGGAGACTCATCAGACCAGCAACGTTTCTCCATCTTCTTTTGTCCAGTGTTGGTGAGTGTGTGTGAATTGTAGCCTCAGTTTCCTGTTCTTAGCTGACAGGAGGCACCCGGTGTGGTCTTCAGCTGCTGTAGCCCATCTGCTTCAAGGTTGGATGTGTTGTGTGTTCAGAGATGCTGTTCTGCAGACCTTGTTTAGAACCAGTGCTTATTGGACTTCCTGTTGTCTTTCTATCTGTAAACTCTAGAGATGGTTGTGTGTGAAAATCCCAGTAAATACTCGGCTCAGCAACCATCAAGGTCACCTAAATCCCTTTTCTTCCTCATTCTGATGCTCAGTTTGAACTTCAGCAAAACGTGTTCACCATGTTTACATGAGTAGATGCATTGAGTTGCTGCTTTGTGATGGACTGATTAGATTTTTTTTAACCTTTTTTACAAATGCATCTATATTTATAATATTTTTACCAGACAAGATGAAAATGTGATCTGAAAAGTACAGCTGGTAAATTAATGTAATGTATTAAATTGAAATTCCATCCAGCATCTTTTAAATGCTGTCAATAAAAGTTAAATTGTTGGCTCACAAAGTTGTACTGGAATGTTTTTTTTTTACTTAATCCTCCCTGAAGAGTCCCGACCAACCACAGACTTAATGAAGCCTCGCTAAATTGTGTGGATTAACCACTGAGGTTTAGTGGATGGAAATTTCCCACCAATTTAAAATCTTAATTTGCGAGCAGTTGTTTTTAAATGCACCTCCTGGGAAACTGTAACAAGGAGCAGATGTTAATTCTTTTTCTGACTATTAAAAATTATTGTCATCATTATTTTCTTGTAGATGAAACCTAAAAACGTGCAGAGTGACATGAAAAGAAATGTCATATTTCTACATTCTTCTCCTCCTTCTGAAAGGTTTATAACCTGAATGAGAGCTGAATGAAGTCATGTGCTTCACAGCCCTGCAAACAAAAGCGTGTTTTTATTTGTGATACTATGTTTACTTCTAAATTAAAAACAAAAAAGTATAAAAATAAACAGAGAAAGACATCTTTGATTAAAAGCACAGTATGCATGCTTGTACCTGCGTACTGGCGTCTTTGGGGTAGCTCTGCTGCATGGCCCAGGCTGAGATGACGTTGAAGCCTTTGACCACAACAGAGTCGGGCAGCAGTGACGCCAGATACTCAGCATTGGACTCCGGATACTGGTTCACCCTCCTGTTGTTACTCACATCCACCAGGACCTTACCTGTAAACCAAGAACTTTTATTTTTATTTTTAGTAAATAACTGATTTACAGAATATTCTGAAGCATTATTATTATTATTATTATTATTATTGTTGTTGTTGTTGTTGTTGTTGTTGTTGTTGTTGTCTTGATTCGGACACTTGTGTTGTAATCTTTCTTCTGAGACTAAGATTTTGCTTACAGCCCTTGTAGCTGTGAAGATATACTGGAGTTAGTCATTTCAGACACAAGGCAGAAAAAATAGGCTCGTGAAAAAGAGGTTAAACATTTCAGTTATTTCACCACATCTGTGTTAGATTTACTTAAAAAAAAAACTTTTTTAAAAAGTAAAAATCATTAATTTCTCCTGTTTCAAGATGAGCACTACCACAGTGTGATGTGCTTAACTCTTAAAAACTGAAAATGGGCGTTGTCATGGCAACGCCTCCTTCTTGAATATCAGTTAGATAGAACTGTCATTGTTGTCAAAAAGCAGCTGCTGTACCTTCCATCAGATGTTTGAGGTCCCACAGAGTAGAGTAGTGCTCTCTCCGGATGGCCAGGAACACGATGTTGGCCTTCCTCACAGCGTCTTCATAGTGCGTCACGTCAACCACGTGAGGAAACGACTGGGCTGCCAGTTTGGGGTGGCGGCTGCCCACCACCACGCCGAAGCCACGGCGCAGCAGGCGATTGGTCAGGCACTTAGAAAAGTCGCCTGAGCCCAGGATGGCTACCGTGGGCTGAGCAGGCATCGGACAGGAGGTCCCTGCATCTGCAGCTCTGCTCCTCACCCCGTTGGACATCGTACAGGAATGAGAGTGGTGGAAGTGGTGAGAGGAGGAAGCTGTGAGGAACAGCGGACTCCTGTTGCAGCCCATCATGGAGATAGAGTCCATCCTTCCCTCCTTTCACGTCCTTTTCTTTGGGTTTCTGCTTAGAAATATTTCAATGGGCCTAGAATGGAACAGAAATGTTGTGTGTTGTTTTATTCGAAAGCTGCATTTAAATAAAAAATTAAATTTAACCTGCTAAATACCTTCAACATTACCTCATTTATAATTTTCATCTGGGGGTTCATAAAGTTTTTTTTCATCTGATTAACTTCACCTTCCTAAACACTTTTTCTATCACCAGGGAGGTCTGCACTTTAATCCCTAAACCCATCATACGTTGACGTGCCCTTGAACAAGACACTAAACCCCAAACCAGCTATAAGCTTATCTATCCACAGACAAAAACATTTAGTCCTAAAGTCCACAATTCCCATTATTCTCAGTGGCTTGCCAGTAGAAATGACAACTGATGCTCAAAATAAAAAACAACTGACAGGACTGGAGGTATTATTTCTCCGCCACCTCCATTTTGGCAGAAAGATCAAGCTGACATCTGTCAGCAGCTGTTCTGCGTGTTGGATCAGAAATCTGCCACAAGTCAAACACAACGCAGATGTTATCCCTGTCCCGCAGCGGATGTCCATCACCTGCTCTGTTCTTCCAGAAATCATCTGTATGCAGAGACAGAGATCTTTTGAAGGACGTGGACGTGTATGTGCAGCTTAAAGTGCACCTGTAGCGCCAAACCATGGCCGCCGCTGCACATGAAAACAGAAGACGCAGCGTATTCTGCGCAACCGGCTGCATGTTTACCTTCACGTGGATGAAAATAAGATGCGTAGGAGACACGATGTTACTCACCTGTCATCCACACACTCACGATAAGGCTGTCAACGCAGAGACGCGCTCGTGCTGCTAGCTTCCCATCTTGGTCCTGATGCTGCAGTGCCTCCACTGTCTGCCTGTATGATACCTTCACGTCCTGTGGGAAAATATAATATAATATAATATAATATAATATAATATAATATAATATAATATAATATAATATAATATAATATAATATAATATAATATAATTTTGTTCCTGTTAATATGAATGTATTATATTTCCTAATAAATTTATCTGACTACCTTTACTTATTACATTTATCTAATTAATAATAGTGGGTCAAGGAAAGGGAAATGTATAGGAACAAATCTGAGCATTCAGAGTGGAAAGCTGATGCGCCTCCTGAAGCCTCGTCTGGCTTTTACACTGATGCCACATTTGTTTTAGTTAATGTTTTACTTTAAACACTTAACTGGTTATTTGCAGCTTACTTTTCTTTACAGTACTAAAAAGAAGTTAGCATTTGATAGTAAAATATTGTTGCTGAATGATTTTAGTCTATCCCAGCTGTCAGTTGGGTTAGAAGCAAAGTAAAACCTGATTAGAAAAATGGAGCTGTTGGAACCCACGTATTTAAGAACAGAACGTGCAAAATCCACACAGAAAGACCCCAGATGAGATTAAAAATGGAAGGTAACAGTACTGCTTACTATGATCACATCACCATCCAATGAATGGATGTCATTCACCAGAAGCCTCGACTATAAACCAGATATTTTTTATTAGTATGACTTTTTAATAAATTCAGTTTAGTTTCAATTAAATCACTTATTATTTATTACCTCTTATTTAAATTTATGTCTTAAATTTTCAGAATGTTGACGGTAATGGAGTCATAAATGTCTAAATGTCTGATTCCAGCAAATAGCAAAAAAAAAGAGAGAGAGAGAGAGAGAAAAACAAAAAGCAAAAACAAAAAACATGGCCTTTTATTTACAGGCCTTTTAGTTAAAACAACAAAAAAACTAGTGTATAATCTGGACTTTTCAACGTGTCATAAAATTCCCGTCCACATGGTGACGCTAATGCACCGTTGAGCTTGTTAGCCAACCGCTAACACAGCTAAAACAAGAAAAACGCGCAGCGTCTGTTTTGGTCTTACAAAGCTTCCGTAGCTGTCATGGCGTGCTTGGTATCAGCTGTGTTTGCCTTTTTACTTGTATGTTTAATATTTATTATTCGATTATATATCGTTGTGAAGACGGGACCCAAACATCGACCCGGAACCAAAGGTTCGGTGACTGTTCTGGTCGTCGCCGGATCAGGTAACGTTACATGTGGACGGAAGAATTGTAGCCGTGTGGCAGCAGCTCTGTTCCTGCTGTAGAAATCACATTTATTTCACTCTGTCGTCCCGAATTCTCTCCAGAAGAACAAACACGATTTTAAAGTTCCTCCTTTAGCTGATTTACATGTTTTACTTTATTAATAACACCGTTTGGGCTGAAATAGTCTTTTTAAAATGATCTTTCCTTTAGCAGAAACAAGCTGAATTGAAGCTAACAATTAAAAGTGTTAATGATATAAAATAAACTGCAAGCACGTGAGAAATTATTTTTTAAAAAACTACATCAATTTTAAAGTACTTTTTGGCGTTACATATATTCACAGAGCAGTTAACAAAATAAAAACAGAGAAATGAAAGAAAAAAGAAAGAAAATGAACTAACAAAAGCTAAAAGAAACGGAATAATTAAAGAAGGTAATAAAAACAGACAAGCAGATAAATATTATTTAAAAACATAAGCAATAATCGAAGATAAAACATTTAATAAAAATAAATAATAGATTAAAATAGCTAAAATAAGTATTCTGTTGGACCCGAGAACCACTAAACAAAACTGCAAAGATTTGCACATCTTATAAAACAATATATATATATATATATATATATATATTCATAAAAGAATAGAAAACATACCAGATGTTGAAAGTGACATGTTTTACCAGTTCATTAAAAAAATATTGGCTTATTTAGAATTTAAAACAAGCTTCAAATAAAATTTGAGTGACAGCAACAAAATCTAGAAAAGTATAACAGTGAACAAGTGCCTATATTTTCTCCTTCAGGTTTCTTAATCTTTACGGTTTCTACTCACCACATTTCAAATGAGACGTTGGTCTTGGTTCTTGTGTACTTGGAACACTACCAATAGACATCGTCTGCATCCTGATGGCCATGGAGGAGGTATGATGGAATGAGTAATTTTTCAGTTTTTCTCTTGTAGGTGGTCACACCACAGAGATCCTGCGGCTGCTTGAATGCCTGTCTGCAGCGTACACACCGCGACATTATGTGATTGCTGACACAGACAGGATGAGTGAAGAGAAGATCTGCAGATTTGAAAGCTTAAAACAACAATCTGATGCTGAGTCACAGGTTTGTAACTGGCTAAAGGAAAAGACTGTGTGGTAGGCATGCATCCGTACAGCTGTTCTAGCTTCTCGCATGAATACAAAAGACCTCGGTGCTGTCGCCAAGTTGGTGTACTGTTGCAAAAGATTAAATATGTTTAAGTAAATAATTAAGATATCAGGGGATATCGACCCTGATGTTCAAGAAAGCTGCTGTGTTTTGTTACATCAACATTTCAAAACAGTTTTCTTTTTTTTAAATGATTGATTAACATGAGGGCAAAGTCAGTGATTACACTAAAAGCTGAAGGTTGAACTTCTCAGTGGTTCTTATTTTTGTAGTTTCTTTAGAGGCTGAGGAACAGAAAGTTTTATAATAATGTAAATGATCTTAAAGTATTATGATTTAAGAAAAAAATGACTATCAAATATGAAAATGGAGATAAAAGGCAGATGCACTGTGCCTTGCGGTATATCTCCTGGTGGAGTGTACATCTCTCTGTAGGAGTGTTACTGTTCTCGAAAAGGTGGGAAGTATTGTGCAGTGAGTTTGAGTCTTTTCCAGGTTCAACATGGTTTAAAAATGTATTTTCATTCCCCTTATTTATATCAATACTCTTTCAAAATGTGTAAAATCACCTCAAGTGACTATTTTTTTTTCAGTATTTATTGTTTTTAACCACCTTTAATTATTCTTGTCTTGTGAATTAAATTAAGATAATTATTAAGATAATTAATTATTCTTGTCTTGTGAATTAAATTAAGATAATTATTAAGATAATTAATTATTCTTGTCTTGTGAATTAAATTAAGATAATTATTAACATAATTAATTATTCTTGTCTTGTCTTGTGGATGTGAATTGAAAGGTGGCAGATGAAACCCAGCTGTTGGCTCTGATACTGCTGCAAAAACTGTTGCACCTTTTACTTTTACAGAAGATTTTCAGCATTTTGCTGCAAAAATTCAGTCCACCACAAACCAGGGATGTGCAGATCCTAAGATATTGATGCCTCCGATATCAGCTGTTTATGCTCTGGAATCCATTTTCATGGTAAAATATATATGTTTTAGTCATTTGGGGTAAATATGTTATTTATTTTTAATGCTTTGAAAATTGGAATACAATGAGAAGTAATTGTACTGTTAGGATCATGTCTAAATTATATCCAGTTGGTAGGAACTACTTTTTCTTCCGCCTACCGTAGTCGTATGTGAAATAAGGCACAGCGTAGTGGAGCAGTAGTACACTGCTCCATCACTCCTTGTACTCAGTCTCAAGCACAGTCAGTGCGGAGCTGAACATCAGTGGTGCTGTATGATGTGTTTAGGAAGACAAAGAGGTTTTATAGCAACACCACAAACTTCCTTCTATCAATCAATCAATCAAGCATAGAATATGATGAGGTTGTGATGAGGCGATCCGAAGAGGAGGAGAGTAAACGGGTGCAGCCAGGGCAAGACAGATATCACTTTTAGAGTAATTGGATACTGCAGACAGGTACTATCAAGTATAGAGGGAGAAAATGTGGAGCTCTGAATTTGTCTGCTAGGTTCTGGTTTTTGTGTCGATGTTTAGCAACAGGAGTCCCCCTCTTTCTTAAAAGTAAGACATCCTGTTTTGTTCAGATGTGCAGTAGTAAATATGGTTAAATTCTACAGTAAATAGCTGTATTAGTTCAGATTGGAGAGATATTTATGTCCCTGAGATCAGCTCACATCAATTCAACAGGCCTATATTTAGTAAGGCTGAAAACTATTCCATAAGTAGGATGGATGGAAAATAACATAAATATTTCTCGTTTGTTTTGACTGATGGTTAACTGAATACTTAAATATATAAGTACTGACAAGCATGCTATTATTGTGGAATTTATTTAATTATGTATTTTACTGGTAATTTCAGTTTAAGTAACAAAGCAGTCATTTATTTCCTTTGCCTTCACTGATGGCTGGCTGGAAAGGGAATTTTTCATATACATTAAGTTTGTGCATCGGTATCAGTATTGCCGATACTGGTTTGAATTTTTACTTGGTATAGAATCAAAAATGGTATTGCACATCACTATCACAAACCAGTTCTTCCTTTCTTCCCACAGCAGGGTAAAGCTAAAGAACCAACAGCAGCATGGAAACAGTCCTGAGAGCCGGTGCTTCTCATATTTTGTGAAGCTGCAGCCATGAGGAAGCTGCATGCTACAACAAGTCATCAGTACAAAGAAACACAACCATGCAAGCAAGATTAATTAGATGTTTTAATTACAAATATTTAGCTAATTATTTCCTAACCATTTTTTAAAGCATCAGAAAACAGCCCCCCGCCCCCATCACGTTTATAAAACAAGTGCAGGCAGGCCACAAAATTATGTGTTTTCATACAAACAATGTGTTTTTGTGGAATAACTGGATCACAAAGAGCATTGTACAGCATGCTCTTTGTGTATTTTCACATATTTTTCTTCAGTGGTTTTTTTTTTTTTTTTTTTTTTTTTACTTGAGTTTCATTGTTTCATGGAGTGGTGTTGTTCAAGCTCTCTCCTGTTTTCCACCGTTCAGTTCACCATCTGTCGCATCCCGCGGAGCAGAGAGGTGCACCAGTCTTGGACTTCCTCTGTCGTCAGCACCCTGAACGCCCTGCGGTTCTCCCTCCCCTTGGTGTTCAGACTCAGACCTGATATGGTGAGTGAAGCAGAGACCAACATGACAACATGCTGTACATCAGCAGACCTGCAGCCATGAGGGGATCAGAGAAGAACTCTGAATTAAAAATGTTTCCCAATCAGCTAAAAAATAACATGTGCCCCCTTTCAGCTGGAAGGTTTTACGTATGACAGATTGTCTGTTTCTTGCCAGGTTCTATAGTGAGGTAAATAGAACCTCCAACATAAGGCACGGGGGGCCAAAACCGGCCCGCCAGAGGGTTCAATCTGGCCCGCAGGATGAATTTGATATATGTGAAAAATGACATTTAGGGTATTAACAGCAATTACAAAGTTGTATACAAAACAGTGACAAGGCAGAGAAATAATCTTATGTTTCCAAACACTGTGGGAACGTTTTATCGTTTTACTCTGATTTTATTTATTTCATGTACTTATTTATTTGACTTATTTCTTTTACTTTTTTTTTTTTACTTTCATTGTTTGGTTTTGATGTTTTTATTTGTGTAATATAATTTTTAGGTCCCTGGTTTTTCCTCATGGCCCTTCATTATTGTGTTGGTGGGTGGGGATACTTAATATTTTTTAATAGATGTCAGTCAGCTTGAATGATGACGTGGTCAAGGCTACTACAGGGACATGGAAATGTATTTTCATATGAAATACTTTCTAGATTTTTACAAGTTATTATAATCATGTAAAATACTGGATTTTTCTGTTTCAGATAACTGTGATTAAATGTTTTGTCCTTTTAAGATCCCTTGTAATGAATGTGACAGACAGATACAGACAGATAATAAAATGTAATAATTTTAATAATGAACTTCTTTGTGTTAAACAAAGGGAACAATTGGGAGGATTTGGTTATTATATTATTTCACTTGCAATCAGATTGTGCTGTAATTGGCCTCTGAGCTAAAATAAGTTTGACACCCCAGCTTTTGTATTATTAATGCCATCATTTATTTAACAGAAGCAAAGGCAAAATGCAGAGGAGTGTGTGAAGAACACAATTACTGTTTTTGCGTGTGATGGAAAAACAGCTGATTATTATCATATGATCCCCCAGGCCTCATAAGTTATTCACATAACCCTAGTTTTAAAAAAAGGAGAAACATCCCTTTAACACTGATACAAGTAGGTTACAGTTGCTGGTTGTTGGTGGTTGTGGTTAACACTGTTCGTCTGTTGTTTAGCCTCCATAATACAGAACTGTTGAGGTCTGTGAACGCAGCGTGAAGAAGATCATAATGCTGCTGTGTCTGTATTGTGGAGCTTTATGATGACTTCTCCAGACTCCAGAGCAGCTCTGTCTGGTTTCCTGTGAACCCAACTCCCTCCATCTCCCTCTGGCCTGAGGCCACTTATTCATGTCATCCCCCTCCCCCCCTAATGTTTGAGCCTCACTGAGCTGCCTTTTCGCTGCCACCGAGTCACACAGAAGGCAGATTTCTGCTCGCTTTGCCCCCCCCCCCCCCAGTTTTAGAGTATGTATATAACATGTTTGCTCGCTGCAGGACAGTTCAGTCCACTGATGTTCAGATTGGAAAAAAGTACGGTAATCCTGAAAATCCTTGCAAACACACAGGGAATCATTTCCTGTGTTCTTGCTCTGCTCTGTTTGACTCTTTCTGTTTCACTGATTTATTGTGAAAGGCTGAAAGCATCCAGTGTTCAATGTAAAGGAGAGGGAGAAAAGGAAAAGTTGGAGAAACGCTCCAGAATTGTTTGAGTTTGAGTTATTTTATGGACTTTAAACTATAACTTGTTAGCTTTCTGCTTGTCACTGATGTCAGTAGAAGCAGCTGATGTCTTTTTAAAAGTTAATACTTGAGGTGTTTAAGCAAACTTTAAGAGGCTGTTTACAATATATTAAAAAGTCAAAGTCTGCAGAAGTGATGAATTATAAACAATATGTTCACCATGGTGTAGCATCCCCTCTTCTTCTAACAACCGTCTGTAAATGTCTGGGATGTGAGGAGAGGAATGTTGTCCCATTCTGGTCTGATGCTGGATTCTAGCTGCTCTACAGTCCTAAACCTTGGCTGCTGGATTTCTGCCTCCATGATGCTCCAGTTGTTGTGTATTGGTGAAAAGTCTGGACTGCAGGCAGGCCAGTTCAGCAGCTGGACTCTTCTCCTGCGAAGCCATGCTGCTGTGATGGATGCAGGATGTGGTTCAGTATCGTCTGGCTGAAATCTGCAAGATCTTCCCTGAAAGAGACGTTGTCTGGATGGGAGCAGATGTTGCTCTAAAACCTCCATGTACTTTTCAGCATTGATGGAGCTTCACAGATGTGGAAGCTGCCCACGCCATAGACACTAATGCAGCCCCATACCATCAGAGATGCAGCTTTTCACCTGTCCACTGATAAAAAGCTGGATGCTCCCTCTCCTCTTTAGTCTGCAGAACACGACGTCTAGGGCTGGGCGATATGGCCTAAAAATAAAATCTCAGATTTTTTTTATAACCACATCCGATTTCCGATTTTAATAGATTTTTTTTTCTTTTCTTTTACAATACATAAATAAACTTATTAAAAACATTTACTTATTTATATAAATGAATGCCAGCAACAATAAAGCATATAATGTCTTAACTTTTCCACCATATAAATGACTTCATATCTTCCATAGAAATATGCAACACAACTGCATCCGTGATCTCTTTCCATCTGGATCCTTATCATGCAGGATCCACTGCAGGAATAATTCCCCTGATGAAGGTCGTCTTTTAACGAGTTTGTGGGCTAAAGTTGACTTCTGCATCTCGTTGAGTTAGTTAGTTCTAACTAACTATGGAAAAAAATCCAGATTTTCATAAAAATAAATCACCAAAAATGGAAAATTCGATTTATCGATTTTATCGATTAATCGCCCAGCCCTAACGCCGTCCATGCTTTCCAGAAAGACTTTTAAATGAGCTTTGGTCCAGAGAAGACGGCGGTGTTTCTGGATCCTGCTCACATATACACTGTGGATGGTGGATCTTTCTCTGAAACTATTACACAACATTTAGACCCATTGTCTCAGATTGTTGATCCTCTGTCCATCTTTCTATCCAAGAGACTCTGCCTCTCTGAAATGCTCCTTTTATACCCAGTCATGTTACTGAGCTGTTACCAATGAACCTGATTAGTTGTCAAATGCTTGGTGTTTATTTGCTCTAAATAACTTTAACAAAATACTTTTCATTTAGTGGGTTTGTGAAATGTTTCTAGGAGAGAAATAATAATAAATGTTTGTTGATTTACCCACAGTTGGAAGTAAACGATGGCTAGATGGCAGCATCTGACAACTTTAGCATCAAAAATCCTCAGAATTGACAATGAATAAATGATAGAAAATTTCATAAATAAAATACAAACCAGTTATTATTTTCTCTGTACTGGGCTCACAGGGATTAAACAGGTATTAGTATTGGGACAAGAAAGATGTATTTCTTTACTGTGTCTCACATGTGTTTTGACAAATGTGTCACAGATGTCCTGATCATCTGAGGACTTTACTTCCTGTTCAGGTGTCACTTTCCTGACATGTGCTCAGCCCCTCCCACCCCTGTTTGTTGTTTCAGGTGCTGTGTAATGGCCCAGGGACCTGCGTTCCTCTGTGTGTGGCAGGACTGCTCCTGGGAATTCTGGGAATGAAGAAAGTCCTGATTGTCTACGTTGAAAGCATTTGCAGAGTGGAGACGCTGTCGTTAACAGGCAGGATCTTGTACCTGGTGTCAGACTATTTCTTTGTGCAATGGTCCTCTCTGAGGGACAAATACCCAAAATCCATCTTCCTTGGAAGAATAGTGTGACGTAAGCTGCTTTACATGGACGCTGGATTGGAAAGGATTGATTATCTTGTGTTTGTTATGAATGACTCTTCCCTCTTGTCTGTGTCTCAAAAACAGCATGCATTCCAGATCATTAATAAATTTGTGATTTTTAGAGACTTTTCTCATTCATATTCTGGAGCTACTTGGTATTTTTACATACTGATACAAAGAGTGCTAAGAAGCCTGTTTCAGCCGCGTCATTGTGTACAGAAGAATTAGCAGTTTTAGGGGAAATACTTGTTTGACTCTGTTTTCCAGTCTCTTTTAGAAATTCAGAGCATTTTAATGAGTCTTATCAGTTTGGCTGCAATGAATGTAAATGGGGATATTTGGGGATTGCTAAGCAGATCCAGACTCTGCAGGATTGGTGACTTCACAGCATCGGCTTTAGCATTGTTTCTAAGCTGCAGGTCGCCAAACTGCTTTGACTTGTGTGGGTCATGCAAAGTTCATCACAGTCTTCTGTGGATGACTCACAGACTGCAATCAGCTGAGTCACTTCTAAAGTTCACGAAAAGATCATAACCACTAAAATAAACTGCTTCCTGCATCAATTGTTTTTTTTTTTTCATGGTTATTTTACAGTTTTCCATCCTTTTTATCATGCAGTGTTGCCCTAAGGCAACACATAATTTCAAAATTTATTCATTTGAAAGATGCAATACTTTAAAAAGAAGCAATAACCACAGGGAGCCAATGACAGTTAGACCCATTTGGATCGACTGCATCTATCGTCTGACTTCGTGGTCAGATGAGAACTTCGTGAGTCTTAAGGGGCAGACTATAAAAGCAGCGTAACCAAGTTGGACAAGTTTGCTGATGTGTCATGGGCAAATGGTAGACTATGCTAAATCTCTGTTTTGAAATGGGCAGGTCAGGGCACAGACCCTAACCCAATAGAGATGCTAGGACCTGAAAAAAATCCTACACTAAACACACCTAGAGAAACTTGACGGGGCTAAAACAGCTCTGTCTGGAAGAATGGGCTGAAAGTTACTGAACGCTGTGCAGATCTGATTGTCTGCTGTAACAAGGAGTTTTTCCTTGCCCTTATTGCTCCGGGTGCATCTAACAATAGACTGTTCAGAATATTGAGACAGCATGGCACAGTCTGAAGTCAGAACTGGCATGCAATAGGGAGACTGGGGGCAGTTGTAACATGAATCAGGAACAAGTTTGGAATCATTTGATTCACTCTGCACATGCTCAGTTCAGTCCTTAGCCTGAACTGGAAAAAGTATTGCCTTAAGGAGAGCACAGCTAAATTTGAGCGGGAAAATATCAACTTCAGGTAAGAAAGTAATTTTTTTTTACACAAATCATTTTTGTAATCACATTGCTAGCTTTGTAGTTGAACTCATTAAACATATGTTGATTATGGGTCTGCTTAGCTGTTTTTCAGACAGGTTCTTTGTGGTAATGTTTGAGCTGTTAGCCATATGAAAAGCTAGCTCATTGGTATTGAGTATTGGTACACTCTGGGACCATCATAACACACTAGCATGTGGTCGGTTGTTACAGTTGAACAATGTTACAATTGACCCCATTTAAATTTGAATGAATCCATGAGTAAAAGTGTGATTTTAATTAAAACATTTCTTTTTAGTTTCAGCATGCCTAGGTCTCGAAAGAGAAAGACTGACAGGGATGTGCTTCTGAAGAGGGCATCCACTGAAGTGAAAGTCCAGGGAAAGTCAATAAGATAAGTGGCAAAGTTGCATGGTATATATTTCACACTCTAGTTGGAAGATCAGGGATCAAGCAAGCTTCCACTTGTATAACTGGAACAAAGTGTTGACAGAGTATCTGAAAGATGCTGCTAATGCATACATGCACTGTGTCCACGGGAGCTAAGCAGATAAGAACTGATCAGGTGATAAGTCAGGTGAATTTTTTTAAAGTTTATACTGGAGGAAATATGTACTATAAAAAAAAATGAGAATAACTGCATATCAGCTTAAAGTAAAATATGGCTGCAAACATCCAAAGTCATGGAACAAGACTTCAACTGCTGGTCCAGATTGGTTTTCTGGCTTCATGAAACTAAACTATTTTTCTGCTGTGTCTGTGTGGGGTTTTTGTGGGAGCTTACACATACAGTGCTCAAATTTATGCAAACTAACATTATTAACAGATATAACTGGCAGCAGGGAACTCCACTGTAACTAGATTTAGCTGCTGAGACTGAATGCAGGACATGTGTGGAAACCAAAGCTCTGAACTTTGAGGTAGGATTAGTGTCTTAGTGAGGTAACTTGGGGTTCAACTCTTGGTTTTCAGTGTCATGGAGCTAAATAACTTCCGGCTGAAGAGTATGTCACCATGGCAACTTAAGTTGGAACTCTACTCTGCACGATAATGGTTCATGATAACAGGTTTGATTTTTGGGTTCTACTTACCAGTGGAGAGAGGCAGAAAAGTGTGTGTGTTAAAGAGGTTTTTCTCCATACATGGGTTTCCCACTCAGCCAGCTGAGCAACTTGGAACCAGAGTTCATGTTGACTTTAAGAGATTTAGAACTAAATTTAGAAACAACTTTAATTCTTATTCATCATCAGAATCATAATGTTTCTAAAATACAATGAAAACACAAATCTGTATTTTATGAATTTAAAATCTGAGGGCAAATTAAATTATTTTCAATAACTGAACTGGACTGAAAGCTAGCAACATATGTTTTTGATCTTCTGCACTGCAAATGTTAAAATGTCTATAAATTCTTTGCAATTTTTCATTGGTGAGAAAAGCAAAACTGGAGTGATTGATGATTCTTTGACTGAATTTGATGCAAAATGATCAGGGGAGACGCTTTCCAGTCCTTGAGGGCCACTGTCCTGCAGGTTTTAGATGTTTCTCTGCTCTGACACAGCTGATTCACATAAAATAGATCTCCCCAACAGCTTGTTGTCAAGTTCTGCACAAGCCTGTTAATGATCAGTTCACTTGATTTGAATCAGATATGCTGGAACAGGTGGATCCTGAAGAAATTTTTCATTTTCTAAAGATCTCATTAGTAATATAGTGAAGACACTTCTTCATTAATTTAAAATGACTGGAATGATTTGGGTTTTTGTTGCATCTTCGAATTCGTCAAATCTTTTCTGGTTGTTAAGTTGCTGCCATCAGATTCAAAATCAGCTCATATTTTCCATGAAATGATAAAATGTCTCAGTTTCAACCTCAGATGTGTTGTTCATATTTTTCGCAGTAAAATCCACAAATGCAGGCTAAAGCTGTCTCATGCAAAGAAGAAGCCGTGTGTGAACAGGATTTAGAAACACAAACATAAAATAATTATTCACTATAAGAATTCACACATATATTTCAGTTTGGAATTCAAATGACGACCAATGGCCAGGGCACTACAGGACTGCTGGAATAACTTTCTCTACTTCTTGGTTATTCATTGTTATATTTATATAAAATTTACTTATTTATATAAATATATTTTAATTGCTGTGAAACTTACTGTTAATATGTAGAAATAAAACTGGGAATAACTGATATTGAATGAGAATACATGTCCAAGTCTTAACTGACTATTACCATACTAGACAAAACTCTTCCACCCTCTCTGAGACACTATTAAAAGCCATATTGTTTAAAAAGTTGTGTTTTGTAAGTGTTTCAACAACAATCACATTGTTACTGCCATGTTTTTCTTCCTTTGTGCTGTTTCCTGGAAGGAGCACTGGACAGGAAGAGTTCAGAGATACTTTGCTGAATTGAACCAACAAAGAGAAGGAGGAGGAAGAGGAGGAGGAGGAGGAGGCACAAGATTTAAAAGGATGAGGAAGAGATTTTAAAAAGCCCGACATATGGGACAATTTAGACATACTGAAAATGAGTATCTGTGTAGGGGCAGTTTAGTAGAACAGCTGTTTCTTATGATGAAAAGTGAAGTTTAAATTCTTTATGGGTTCACAATGAAGTGATGATCCACTGAAACTTAGCAGGTAGTGAATTACTACGGGAGAGTGGAGTTTGGTGAAGTTGCTGAGTGAGTTAACTTAGGGAGGAAAATACAAAATAAGATGATGTAACGTTGGTGTAGGTCTGTAGAGTTTGGTATAAAATTCTCAAAATTATGAATAATGAACTAAAAACTATGCATTCTGTACATAACTGCTATAGATTAAAATGTACTGACAAAGAAAAGCCTCATACTGTATGCAGCTACACAAAGTGGATTCAGACACAGGGTAGAAGCTTCTTGATCACTAAATGAAAAATTATATTAAAAATTACATCAGTCTTTGATTTCCTTCAGTGATTCCTGGTGTGTAGAATAAATAAATAGATAATCTGGCCCACTGTAGAATAAACCACTGACTGATCATTTTTTCATCTACTGTATCCACAGTAGATGGTTATATAAGTAAAGAATATTAACATATTGGCTATATTATCAGAGTAAAAACATCATTTTACTAACTGTACAGTATGTTTTACTTCCATCTGCAGTTAAAAAGAGCTGTTTTTCTGAATTAACAAGAACATTTCTATGAAAAGGTTTTCCTTTTTTCTGAAATCTGTTTTTGTTTGACTGATTCAATGAGATGATGTTACCTGAAAAAAATGTTTGTTTGTTTCCTTTTTTTTTTTTTCTTTACGAGATAACATAAAACAATTAATATTCTCTGCTTTTCTGAATTGAGATGACACTTCTAAGTTCTGTGATTATAATCAAGGATGTCCACCACAATGGATAGAGATTGTATGGATCACCAGTATCACTACACCAGTTTGAAGAAAATTTTAAAGTAATTTCTTAATTAGTCATTTTTTAAAATATTAACATTTCTAGAAGAGATTTAGTCCCTATGTTAGCACGAAGCTACATAGCAGTACTAATATAGTTATACACTAGCATTAGATTAGTTTTATTATAATGTGGGGAAACCATGTCATATTTAGTTGAGTGTATTTAGGAACTGCACATCAACTCATTAATCAAGTAGCAGAGTTTTGAGAGTGAGCAGGATGATATTTGAGCATGAAAACCAGAAATCTTGTTATCAAAGCAAACCATTACGCTCTTGATTAAAGATAGTAAAATTCCCCCATAGCCATGCAGTGTCTGCGTCCGCATAACCGCCGTAGCCTCAGCGTAGCTTCCAGACCTGACGTGCACCCCTGCTATGCAGACGGTTACACGGAGGTAATATTTATATTATTATTATAAAGATTGTTATATTTTTCATGTTTCTCTGTTGTGACTACAGTTATCACAGCAGTGGATATAAGTGTGTGTGTTAGAGAGAGGAACACAATAAATTACTTTCTAAGTAAATGGTCCACCTGATCAAGTGTTGCCCAACCTGCGGCCACCCCATGTATAAAAGTCTAGCTCCGCCACTGATCAGGACCCTTATGTTCCACCACAGAACCAATCATTATAAGTAAGGCTGAAAATCTTCTTGTTTTTAAATATGCATATATGATGGCTGGTTTGTGTATTTTACATCTAAAGCATCATTTGGGCAAAAAATAATAATGCAACATGTTCGTAAGCTGCAGTATGCAGGTAACCAGTCGGGGCGGCATAGGGACCAATTTGACTGGAAATAAGGTAAGAAGATCAACAGCTGCAAAAATTATAGAAATTTTGTAAGACATAGACAACATGCTTGTTTTAAGGGCCTTGTATACCATCTACGATACCACAGCTGTCATTTTTTCTGCCATGATAAAAATCAGCCAAATTCAAGCCTCTTCTATTGTTGCCATGTTGATCCACTTATTTACTCCCTATGAAATCAGCAGTTCTCTCTGGTCTGAGTTATCTAATGAGCTCTCTATCCGAATTCTCTGAACATCTGATAAAGTGAAATACACAAGCATGTGAATAATTATGCTTATGATGGAGCTGGTTCAATAAACAAATGCAAGGTCAAAAAGCAAATCCAGTGATTAAGCATTCATGCTGTGAGAGTGCCAACCCTGCTCCATAATTTCATTTTAGCTTTAACCTTTTTGCTGTGTTAACAGCGTGAAATGACACAAGAGTTGACAATACATATGAATCACATCTGAAAATTGCTGGAAGTGACGCTGAAAATGAGGGTCCTGAGAGACTGCAGCCACAGACCTCAAACTGCAGCATCTGGTACTGCAGAAACTCAAGCGGTCATTTCTTTCTGCGTAGTTGAGACAAAGGTCTACAGTAAAAGGATAAGTCTTTTATAGCTTAAAGATTGTCTTCTAAGAGAGTGTTTCCCAACCTATTTCCTTTGACCCTCATCATGCACGACCAAAAAGCTGTGGACAACCCCATCCTGCTCATTTGCCTTGTGCTTAAATCATGCTGGCATTATCATCTGCATGGTGGTGTAGACACATTAATATGAACTACTCCAGTAGCTCACTGACCTCACTGCACCACATAGACGAAACATTGCTAGATGCCTACTGAGCAAGTTTTTTTTTCTATCTTTCTTTTACTAAGGATATGTGTTTTATAGCAGATTTTAATGACTCCAATTTATTCAAAAAAGTTTTTTTTTTCTTTTCAGGCTCCAAGACACCGGTTTCATGTGAGCAAAACTTCCAAATGATTAAAAACATAAACTGATACACCCTGACTTATCTCCATGTGGATATGAGCTTAATTTTATCAATCACACAGGCTCTGAACCATCAAAACCTCCTTCACTCCCTGTGGTCTTTGAGGGACCCCTTGGGGGTTTAAGGACCCCAGGTTGGCAACCAGTGCTCTTTGATACTAAATGACAGTCCTCTAGCTTTTTATTCTGTCTTTACTTCCTGCAAGTGAGAGCAAGGTCAGTAGAACTTGGAAGTATGTTGCAAATTCAGAAAAAATTAGTTTTTATTATTGTTATTATTATTATCTAATAGATTCATAAAAACTTAGAGAAACTTTTTATGAATGCATCCATTCAATTTAGTAAAGTTTTATCAAATTCAGAGATAAACTAACACTTCATTTATTTATTTATTTTGCTTTTAGTGAATGCAATATGCTTCCATACATACTGAGTCTGGCTTTTGAAGTGGAGTGAGGTGAATCAGGAGCCTTTTTTAATCTCTATCTTGCCTCTATCTTCTCTTTAAATGTTTTTAAGTACATTCATCAATAAACACCGTCATACGCTTCGTCAGTTATAATTTTCCTTCAGATATTTGTTAGAAAATCCATCCATCCATATGAACAAAACACCCGGAAGTGGGCGGGGTTCCATACAAATTGGCTGCTTTGATTGGCTGTTGTGGCGACGTCAATCATTTGACCACCGTGTTGAACAACTTTTTTTTTCTCATCCGAGTTTGCGGTCCACGCAACGGAGTCTCCAGCAACCGTGTAACTTCACGGAGTAGTTTTTACATTTTTATTTTCTTTCTCTCGTCTGGTCCGGTCGTTGAAACGGACGGAAGTTTTTAACTGTTTTTTCACCAAACAAGCTCTTTTCTAACTTGGGGTTAACGCGCAGAACCAAGAAAATGACACATTTTAATAAGGGACCAGCCTACGGATTGTCTGCTGAAGTGAAGAGCAAAGTAAGTTTTCCATGCCTCTCTTTATGCTTCAGAAAGAAAAAACTGACCACTTTCAAAAGTTCATGAAGTCGCTTTAGTGTATCTGTGGTTTTATTAGTAATTAATACTCCGCTAATCTCGTGCTTCCTGAGAAAAGCTAAAGAAGCAGGTTTTACAGTACGTCGCTTGAATAAATTCACCGAAGTTTCCCGAAATTCCCGAGTTTCTTTTCAGCTCCCCAAACTTTTACGCCTTTATATGAGCGAGCCAAAAGAAGTGCGAACAACCTTAACGAGTTAGGAATAGTTTAACCCTTCAAGAAATCACGTTTAAGCCACGAAATGCCACCTGGGGGAGGATGTTGGGTTAATTTAAAGGGACACATGGAAAGTGAATGTTGGAGACTAGTAGTTTTTCCTCCAGTGATGGAAGACCAGTTTTTCTCCCGTCCCTCTTTGTTTATGGAACAGATAACAGGACCGGTTTTAAAAAGTGGCTTAACCTTATAACTCTAAGTGAAGTGTTAAAGGCTAACTATTGAATACGCAGCAAAGGGAATTTGACTGATTAAAATCCAGATCGGATTTATTGTTTGCAGGGAGGAGCTGGGCCTGTGTGCATAGCTGCTGCCATGTCTCTGTTGACTTACTCTGTTGTCTGTGTTTGGTTATGTTGGACTGTTTCCACAAAGCAATTTCCAGGCAGAATAAGCCAGGACAAAAGTATTTAGCAAAGTATTAGTTAAATGTGCAGCAGTGTCACCTGAAACTGTGCACAAGTATGTCTTGAGTCAAAGTAAAGGAAAAGAAATGGAAGGTGTCCACTGTTATTACAGACAGACTGTTGGAAATGTCTGAGCCATGACATCATTCATGCACTGTGAGCTGGCTTTGCATGCAGTTCCCATCACTGGTTAATCCACAAAACTCCAAGCCATTATTTAGCTATTTATGATCCGTCTGTTTTATTTTTTATATTATTTTATTTTTCTAATACAAAACAGCCTGTAGCAGCTTAAGCTTTGAATCCCAGCCAGGATGCAGACGTGATGTTTCCAGGACCACCTCAGCTGTCCGATTATAAGGCTAAAATGATGTAAAATGAATGCATAGATATAGCAGCATAAAGGCCGACTAGAAGAAAAAAGAAGAATTTATTACTAACAGAACTTTGTAGAAATAACACACAGATCAACAGGGACCAAGCCTTTTCTCTTCTGCACATCATCCTCTCAAGTCTTGGCTTTCAGGAGAAAAATATTGGCATTGAAACACAACAAAAACTATTTCCATATTTCCACTTTTCCCTCATTTCCAGAGTTACACACTACTGGTTGACTAAAGAAGTGATATTGCATGATGGTCAACAGCGATCTTAACAGTTTTCAGGTTTAAGTCTCAAAAAGGTCTAAAAAAAATAACTATACATTTACTTTCCAACATCACTCTCCTGCTTATTTGACAGCACCTCACAAAGTCTCATCCGGTTTAATCTTTCTAGCATCATCCTACGCTATCATCGTCTGTTTAACAACGAAAACTTAATATATCTGTAATTATTTTAATGATGCAGAGCTTGTGTTTTTGCTGTGTACCCTACAATGTTGCCTCTGGTGTAATTTTATGTGCCTCTTCCCCTAAAAAATGTCCCAACAACAACTATGACTGTAAAATGACTGTACAATACTTATTACTGACTCCATATAAAACATATAGTTTCTCCAGTTCTGTCTTCATCTGCCACTGAGCCATAAAACTCAGCTACCACTTGCACTTCAGGGGTTTATGGCAGGGTTCATGTTTACCATGTCCACATCTGCAGAGTCCCAGTGTTTATAGACACAGTAACCATGTGCCCGGCTTGCTTTTCTTTTCTGAAGACATATTGGTTTGCGTAACAGAGTCAAAATGCCAGAAACGTATCACAAACTGGACGGGTTTCAGAACAGATCAGGTCTAAAATCAGTTAAATGTATTTGTGTAAATGTATTTATATAGTGCTGACCCACAAGATATGTCATCTCGGGGACAATTAAAACATAGTTTGATACAATTGAGATTTATAATGCAATAGTCAAATTCAATCCAAATCAAATCAGTTCATTATAGCTTTATTCTTATAATTCCAATGAATGGAAAATAAATTGCTAAGGAGTCCAACTAATCTTTAGTTTAATTCAGCCTCCAACCCCAACTGGTGGGTGACAGAGGAGAGGAGGAAGAGACCTCCAGCAGAACTAGAGATGTTTTAATGCCTTTTTTTTCCTGGGGTTTAGGTATCTGCTGATACCAAGTACCATCCGATACCTTTGTTATTTTATTAAGAGGTCTAAAAATTCTATTTCATTCTTCAGTTTAACTTGACAGTGACGTGGATCTGATTGACATGAGACTGATACATTTTTGCTGTTGCTAGTGCGTCCAATAACAATACTTTGGGTTAAATATGAGATGAACTATGAACTGCTAGTTTCCTCCTTCTCAGATGAATAATAAACAAGCGCAACAAGAAAGATGCAGAGAAGCCGATCAGCTGATCACCGACAGCCGGTCACAGGACGACAAGAGAGAGGAGGAGTAGAAGCAGAGGAGGCATTTTAGTACAGAACTGCAGGAAACATGTTTTCTTAACTTTTTTTTTTTCTTCTTTAAACAAAGGAGTGCGAGTGTTGAAACATGTCACTAAAAAAGGGGGGAGCGTTAATTCTGTTAAAAAAAAAAAAAATTAAAGAAATTAATTTAATTAGTTACTGCTGTTACCGTGTTATTTTTGACAGACTTAATATTTATTTATATAATTTCATGTTTTATTAACACATGAAAACCATGATTGCCACAGAACTTAAATTATTGAGAAAATGAACTTGGATAAAAGAATTTCTATTAAAAAATATCTAGAAATAGGACTTGCAGTGAATGTTTTCCATAAAGGACGGGGGCTGCTAATCCGGAACGATAAGTTTTGAAACGTCTTTTATTTCGGTGTCTTTCCGGCTTTCTTCTAATTCCTCACATTTTTTTTAAGCATTTCAGTGTTTGTTCTTGCTGCGGTTTCGTTGCACCTTTCTTTAAAGGCCCATTTATGCGCCCTTACGTACGTAAATAGCGATGTCCGTTTCAAACGTCATACGTCTCCATCCTCATACTTCCATACGTGTTTTGCGTTGCCACGGTAGTTAAATCAGTTCCTCCATTAGTGGGCAGTGCTAAGTAATGGTGGTAATGCATCGCTACAAAGTTATTTCCAACCGCCCAACATGCCCTAAACACCCACATATAGTCTTTATTCAAAATCGTGCACAATCTGTTGTTGTCCTTGTCTTTAGTCTTCTTCTGCTTTTTGTTCCCTTCCTGATCTTCTTCTTCTCTGTTTCTTTCGCTGGTCGCATGTCAGCTATTATGCTCAGCCCTGCCACCATGATTTCTGGTTGTATTGCTCCGTCTTCTACTTCAAGCGATAGCTAAGCTCCCTGAAGACGGACCAAATTACGCACATAACCAACGCAGGAGACAGACGAGACCTTCCGTCCATCTGCATATCCAACTTCTGTATCCAGCAAAAATGGGCCTTAGGGCAACAAACTCCTTGTGCTCTTCACATGATGACAACCCAGATGCTTTATAAAGTCACTGATGTTAAATCTGGCAGCATTCGTGTCACCTCTGGAAACTTCAACCCTGTATATTCGGCATGTTGCTGTTTTGCTAGCAAGATTTTCTTATGAATAATGATGCCAAATTACTAACATACCACTAATGCTAAATGGTAACACAACAGTGACTCACAAGCAGCTGCTTCTCTGCCTACCAACTCACGCAAGACTGCGTAACCTCCTGTATGTGTGTGTGGTGGTGTTGGGCAGGAAACAAAGAATTATGATTCCATTTCCTTGCTATCGGAAGGTGTTTAGACAGAAATACTTGCAGATACCGATACCCTCACTTTTGGCAGGATCGGCGAGTATTTCCAATGCATTTTAAATGAGTTGGAAATTTTTCTGATAATTTTTTAGACATCCCAATAATGGGAATTACAAGAGTAATTGCATAGGATAGTTTGTCTGCATTATGTTTCTAGTTTGGGTAATGTTTAACAAACACAGATACCAGGAGAAACATCTTTTATTTGAGTTAAAAGACGCATCCTTGCCAAATATTCCAGAAGTTTCTCACAATAGTACCAAAAGTCAAAGTAGCGTCTTCCAGAGTAACTACATAGCCAGACGAGGTTGTCAGAGAGGGAGTCAGCAGGGACAGATCGATCAGATACACATTTTTACATACAGATTTACATAAATAAATAAATGTTAATTAGTGGAAAAACCTTAAAGAACAGTCTGAATTTGATCTGAAAGACATGTTTGACAAAGAGCTCTCCAGAGGACTAAACAACCCAAAAACTGTATTTTAATACAGGCGACTCGAAGGTCTACCCGTACCTTATCATCAGTGGCTGCAGATGGAAGCATGTCATTGATTTTCATGTCTAATAATTGATTTTCTTTCTGAGGAATCTGTAGAAATTCTTCTACTTTAAGGTGTTTAAAGCATGCAGCTGTGAATTAAATTCAGAGGGACAAGAGCATCAAGTTCTTTTCACATGGAGGCTGTAACAAGAAAACCAACTCGTGGAGAATCAGTCGAAGCTTCTGTCCTGTCTCGTTTTATCACATGGCATTGAAGGAAAAAATTAAGTTAATTCTTTGAATTTCATTAGCGTATTCTCTGATAGATGCAGACTGTAATGAAATTTCCTCGCAGATGCTGGATAATCCGTGTAAACTCAAAGGTTATGAGAAAATGTGCCGATGAGACTGGGCTGGTGTAAAAGTGCCACTTGCTTCGTTTCAATACTATAAAAGACCTTGAGAATTATTATAAGTGAGTTTAAATATTTAAAAAACCCAATTAAGTGTAATATACTGTTCATGTTCAACATTGATATAAATTATTTAATCTAAGTGAGAAAAAACAAACAAAAAAATTCATGTTACAGGAAAAGTTGAGTTATACATACAACATATTAATAACTAATGTTAGTCATAGGACTGATTAGTAAACCAGATTTTAAGAAGGCTGCCCCTCCTCCTCCCCTATCTGTGCTTCAATGAATGTGAAAGTATTAAAAAACCAAGAGAGAGTTGAGTCATTGATCCTAAGCATCAATGAGTTTAACATGTGTCCACAGAAAAGGATGGAGTCTGACATCGTTTCATTGTCTTTGGGGGGAAATGTTTTTGAGTAGACATGCAGGTTTTTCTTTAAAGTGCATATAGAGGCTCAACCTTCAGCAGCAGACATGATGTTTTTTTAGCCTCAGCTGTCAGATTATGAGGCTAAAATGATGTAAAATGAATGTATGAATAGATATAGCAGCATAAAGGCCCACCAGAAGAAGAAAGCGGAATTTATTACTAACAGAACTTTGTAGAAATAACACACAGATCAGCAGTGACCAAACCTTTTCTCATCTGCATCATTCTCTCAAGTCTTGGCTTTCAGGAGAAAAAATATTGGCACTGAAACAAACAACAGAAACTATTTCCATATTTCCACTTTTTCTTTATCTCCAGTTATTTCTGCTACTATTTACCTGCTATCCTCACTAAACCAACTCCAGCTCAGCTGCTTTGTGGCGCCACCGTGCATCAGAAACATCTTCTTGGCTTCATTCCAGCCATAGAGGAGCTTTATTTTTCTTCTTTTCAGACACACATAGAACTTTCTGCTCACTGGTTGATCTTTGGCTGCTCCTGATTGGACATTACCGTCAATCTAAGCTCTCTGATTGGTGGAAAGTTTGACAGGAAGTGGCTTCATCATCATGTCCAGGTCTAAATAGAGGTCTCTTAGCAACATAGTAGTGATAGTGATCATTTTATGATGGATATGTGATAAATAATGATGTTATCATGAATCATTGTGGATTTACCAGAAAGTCTCTGAATAAAAACTACATTTTTTGGCTGGATTGTAAACGTCCAGGATGGGATAGAAATGACAGGGGAGCTTTCCATCACTACCGTTCCTGACAAATTGTTGACAATAAAAGTGATGATGCTCGGGCTCATTGGTGATCCAGCAGAGTTTTAAGAGTTAAACTACTGTTCAAGCCTCCAAAATCCTGTCATGTAACCTATAAGAAAATCTAATGGGCTTTTTAGCCTCAGTCATGAAATAATCTAAGTTTTCCTCCTTTTATGGCATCACTAATGAAACGGGCATGTTGTTTGAGTGAGCTGTTTGAGTTTTCAGTGAAACCATGAGTAAATACTCGGCAGTTCACTCAGTGTGTCTCCAGATAATATCTTATAATGATCCGTACAGTTCAGTGTTCCCCTCTACACACCTCTCAGCTGTTTGCTTCTGCTGATGTTTGTTTTCTTTAAAAGACAAAAGAGCGGAATATTAACTCTTTAGTCACAAATGTGGTATTTTATCCTAAGGATGCTTTATAATAAAGTCAAATTGCACACAAAAATAGGCACATTGACTCTTCACTGACCAAATGACAGAGAGTAGAGATCAGTTAAGCATCTGCACGACAACCATTTCACTTGATTTTGGCTCTTTGGCCGAGTTATTATTCTAAAAAGCTTGGCCATAAATTTTCTGTCTAAATAGTCCAACCTAGTATGAGAGCTTTTGCTTAGACTTTTCTCAGGCTTGTTAAACTGCTGTACGGTTTGAAATTAGTTTGTTATAAAATAAGCTTTCAATTAGCCAAAACCACCCTTTAGATACTCCTCTGGCTTAGGGCTTCTGCTGCTATCTACATAGTTTAAACTGGTCATTATAACTTCCATCAAGCAATATTTGAATGTCAAGCTTCTTATGAAATCATACCCCGAAATATAAATAAATGCTGGATCAGAGATGCTCTTCTTCAGCAGAGTGGACTCTTTGTGGTTTTCCCATTTTTAAAGAGCAAGCGTGTGAAAGGCCACGATGGAAAATATTCATACAGGAAGTGACTCATCTGAAAGGCCAGAAGTAGAACTGCCTTTGAGTGGAATTGGCTCTTTAGTCTGTGATTAGAGGATGGATAGATGGTGCAGATTTTCAGTCTGTTAAGTAAAGTTAATATGTCCGTATGTACCCCATGATGTTCCAGGGCCCAAAAATGTATTTTGGTATTGAGCAAAATGAATTTGGTTGCATGTTTTGGGAGGTTTTTGGTAAACCCTGAGGCAAATTATGAAACAAGATTTAGAAGTTAGAATTATTTCTTTGCATTTAATTTTCCTTCATATGGTCTTTAGCCCATAAAGGCTACTTTTCACCAGTAATTTGGATGGGTATGGAGCTAGGATAGGGACATAAATTTGTATGTCCATATTTCAAACTGTAACAGACACATATATTGTATGTATATAGACAACATCAGTGGAACAAGCCATGGGCGTCGCCCCCATGGAGACGATTTAAACACAGATGCTTTTCCCTGTAAAAATGTTAAACACCTGCACTTTTCCCACGTGTCTTAAAAAACTTTGCTTAAGTTTTGCGTAAACATGGCCGATCTGTAGTTTTCTTTGTCAGAACTCTTTGCTAACAAAGTAGCTGACAGGCGGTAGAAAGGATTTATACCTCAGATACGTAGGAGCAGGTCTAGAAGTCAACAGTCAGTGATGTATTTTTACCAACAGTTGTTTATTTTGGGTGATGCTGCTGTAGGACTTTTATCACTGCTGCACAGACCTACACTTCAATGATGAAAAGAAAAATGTGTTTTTAGGTTATCAGAGTTTCTTTATCAATATTGACTGTTTAACTTAAGTCGTCACATCTGGTGGTTTTATGAAAAATATTACCACCATGGAGATGGTTGGTGAGATGGAAACGGATTAGTTCTTGTAGTTCTCTCTTCTCTTAAAGAACTAACTTTAAAGAATTAAGATTGAGCTGAATAGTTTCAGATGCTTCTTGTAGCTTTTAAATCGCTCAGCAGGTGACTGAAGAACAACAGATAAGCATACAGGTGTGTATTTAATATGGCAGCTCAGAAGGTGTATGTTTGAATGGCGCCGGGTACACACACTTCACATACACCCCAGTGACCGACTCCACCGACCACCACGACACCTTGACACTCTATTCCCTCACCGGCAGCAAGGGGAGCACCAAACATTGCTACCTGGTCTGTGGGAAATACTGGAGTAGCCCTGCTGTAATCCCAAACCAATCACACAGAGAGGAGGGCTAAGATGCTCCATGTCCACGCCCAAACTTTAAAGCCCTGTTTCCACTAACTGGTCTGGCTCGGTACAGCATGGGTCAGTACTCCCTTGTGATTGGTCAGTTTGGGATTACGTGTTGCCGGATATCTGGATCTTCTCACTGAATTTGTGTGGTAACCTCTGTTTTTAAAAACAATAACCAGTGGATCAAGTTGATGAGAGGCTGATTGAATTATTTATTTGTTTTCTTTTACAAGCTAAAATAGACACTGAACCGTACTGGACACCGTTGTTGTTTTAAAACAGAAAATACCTACCGGACTGAAGTAAACCATCAAAAGAACTACGACTTGGTGAGTTTACCAGCTCATACCACCCCTGCTGCCACCTTCAGGTTAGGAGGAGAAACTGCAACACAACACCAAAACGACGCACACCCCCTACACTCGAGTGTGAGAACAATCTCACCAGTGTCAGCTACGCGTGGCCGCATGCAAACACTGCGTGAGCATAAATCTGCCTTAGGGGTATGGTTGACCATGGAAATGCAGAGATCAGGGTTTACCAAACCAAACTGTCCCATTTCAACCCAAACTGGTTTTTGGAAACGGGCCTACGTTGTGTGGGAAAACAACACTACAACCGTCTGACCAAGGCCAGCTCGACTGTTACAGCTCCTTGAAGGGATTTTTGTTTGTAGAAACAGGTTTTGTTCTGGAGATGGAAAAACATGTCTCTACTATTGGCTAATTCTGCTAGGGGTTCTAAAATGTTTTGTCTATCCATAAACTGGCCTACATTTAGTGAGTTACGGCAGTTGTGTTGGTCTTGGTCAGCTCTCTTTGTGATTGGTTAGGGATTAGAGATGATTTTCTACTTGTATTTTCAGACTTGGAGAATTATTCTGTATTTGTACATTTGACTTGTACCTGTATTTGTTGTTACACTAACAAAACAGGGGATACAAGTTACAAAACTTCTGCCCCTATTGTTGGGTGGCCTTATCATGCATGCATGTAAACACCTTCAACATCACGGTTAATTTGGCCTTTTCACATTTCAGTAAAATCTGCTAATAAAGTTCCTGAAATACAATTGAAGGCACCAGAGAAACTATTTCATGTATTTCTAATTAAGTTTGTGGCATAGATTTGTTAATTAATGTTGATAATCAACTTTTTTTTGTTTAGGGGTTCCCATTTGTGTTCCTTCACATAAGTGTGAGGGGAGGTTTAAGCTCCTCTTTCCGCTGCATACATCACATTCCAGGGATTCTTCAGCCGAAACCTCTTGATGAGGATCCCATCCAGCGAGCCATAGCCCCGCTAAACTTCACTTTTCACCCTGCTCAGCTGGCATTCAGTGTTTTCTCTGGGAGGTGGGCGTACTCTCAGGGAAATCTTTCTCTGTATAAATTTGTTTATATTGTCCCAGATTAAATTATTCTGGTGTAGCTGGTGTCTTTTAGTACTTTCTGTGTAGTAGATGTCCAAGTTTTGGTATACAGCATTCCTGAACCTGATTTTCTAAGCTTGATCAATCATGTAGGGGTTCATTTTTTAACCTGAGAGGAATAAATTAAGTTGGTTTTCTGTTTTTTTGTTCTGGTATGTTAGAAAGACATAATCTGGAAATAGGCCTGTAGTTGCAAAGCTCGTGGTACATTTTATTCTGCAGCTTTTTAGCATTTACACCACTTTGCAGACAATACTCGATTACTGAATTGGGTCACCGGTTCTTCCATCATTAAATAAACCCTCTCTTTTTCCATCTGATGTGACCAGGATGGTTTGCTTCTGCTCACAGCTGAAATAGCTAACTTCTGAATTTACATTATGATGGAAATCAGTGAGCTTGACACAGCATATATTTAATTAAAACTGGCTGTTCTCTGAGCTGGACTAATGGGTGGTTTTAAATGTGCAGCAGAGGGACGCAGGGACTGTCCACAAACCACTACAGGAGTCTCTTCTTTATAACTTTTATCTTAAACATTGCGTCTCTCATAATGACTACATATTATATAAGCTGAAGCATTTTCATGTTATGAATACACAGTTTATCCTGTAAAGGGAAGTAAATGTGTTTCAGGCTGCACAAAAGAAGAGTGTAACATGAAACCTTGGCACATTTTTCCCCCCTAGGCACTTAAAGTGGCCTCTGGGTTAGTTTTTTCCCTCAAGCTAGCTGGTCTCTTCTATGAACCTCTGCTTGTCTTTTTATCAACCATCAGCTCTGACTGATTCAACAGGTTCTTCCAGTTGAACGTCTTCCTTAGAAAAGGAAGCTAATGTTATTGGGACTGGATGGGTCATCATTTTACACATCATTGAAACATTTATGTATTTCCCTAGCTGCTTCGTCCTGTTCAGGGTTGTGGGGAAGCTGAAGCAGATAATAGCAGGGTACCCACTGGACAGACCACTGAGTCACAACACCAAGACGAGGACTAATAATCTCATCCACACACTCATGCACGTCATGGTAAATTTTTAAAATGATCACTTTACATAAGTGATAACTGAAATTTTCCAGTCTGGGAGTACATCTGATTAACCTGCCCCAGCTGGGATTGTTGCTGTGTGGCCACAGTGCTAGGCACTAAATGTGGTTAATAAAGTAAAATGTTTTTGTTTTTTTCAGTTTTAAATGTTTGTATGAAGCATATAAAGCAGAAAAAAAGCTGTTCTGGTACTTTATATGTAATGTCAAACTGTATTTGAAAAGGTGAATCTCTTATTTTCAGATTTAAAAAGAGATTGCCAAACCAACTGTTTATATTTGTAAATATACAAATTATTATAAAACTTAAGGATTAGTAACACCAAAATTACCATGCTGTTATCAAATATGTTCTGAGGGTGTTTTTAACCCTTAAAACTACGCTAGATCGCCATTGTCCTATCACTTATATTTTTAACAGTGTCTCAGCAGTGGTAGTGTGTAGCCCTGTGGGGTAAACTGTGATGGATATTTTACTCTTTAGATGATCTACAGAGGTTTTCCAGGCATTTCTATCCCATCCAGGAGGTTTACAGTTTAGCCAAAAATAGTAGTGTTTATTCAGAGACTCTATCTGGTAAATCCACAATGATCCATGATAACAACATTAATTATCACATTTTTATCATAAAAAGATCACTATCACTACTATGTTACTAAGAAACCTCTATTCACACCTGGACATGATGATGATTTCCACCAATCAGAGAGCTCAGATTGACGGTAACGTCAACATCAGGAGCATCCAAAGATCAACCAGTGAGCAGAAAGTTCTATGTGTGTCTGAAAAGAAGAAAAATAAAGCTCCTCTATGGCTGGAATGAAGCCAAGAAGACGTTTCTGATGCACGGTGGCGCCACAAAGCAGCTGAACTGGAGTTGTTTTAGTGAAGATAAATAGTAAATAGTAGCAGGAATAACTGGAAATGAGTAAAAAGCAGAAACATGAAATAGTTTCTGTTGTGTGCCAAGACTTGAGAAAATGATGCTGATGAGAAAAAGCTTGGTCACTGTTGATCTGTGTGTTATTTCTACAAAGTTCTCTTAATAATAAATTCTGCTTTCTTCTTCTGGTCGGCCTTTATGCTGCTATATCTATTCATACATTCATTTACATCATTTTAATCAGAAGCTGAGGCTGGAAACATCATGTTCTGTGTTCAGTAATAAAAATGCACAAAAAAGTCTCTTATGGTAAAATATAACTAAATAAATGCTTACTAACAAAATTCCCATCACAAGAGTGTCATAGTCTATTTTGATGTCTCTGTCATGACCTAAACAGGTTCTGCTACCCCCAGACTTTTACATAATTTTAGCTTCATAATCTGACAGCTGAGGCTGGAAACATCATGTCTTCATGCTGACTGGGAATTAAAAACCTTCAGCTTCGACACGTATTTTCACATTAAGGCGGACCATAAATAGCACAAAATGGCTTTGAGTTTTAAGGGTTAATGTAAAGACTTATATTTAAGTTTCTCTAAAGTTTTGTAAAGTTTAATTATGCAATCTTTTAAACCAAAAAATGACTGTAAACACTTATTTGCTATTTGCGCTCAGTCATAGTTAATGTCCAGGTTATTAATCATGCTGTCCGGACTCTTGGGGCCTTGCGCTCTGGCCTCCCTGGATGGCCGGTGCCCGGTGGGGTCGGTGGTTGTCGATCTTGGCCCACCAGCTCTGGGGCTCTAGCTGGGACCTTCTTCTGCCACCTTCTGGGTGGGTGGGGTGGCTGGGATTCGTGCTCTGGTGCTGCTGCTGCTCCGGGTCTCTGGGTGTCTGACTCTAGCCTCCACAAAGGTGTGGTTGCATTTGATCACGCTCATCTTTGAGTGCTCATACTCTGACACAGTCGCTGCGCTGTCCGTTGGGTTTATACACTAAGAGCTTGTTTAGGTTTTTTGTGTGTGTGTTTCTGGTACTCTGGTTTTTGCTGTGATACAACATGATGGAGATTGAAGAAAGTTTGGTCTGCTTGGACTCGATAAACCATTTTTAATGTGCAAGTGATAAAAGACTCGATGAGAAGGCAAGGAGAGACTGTGTGTGAGTAAAGCACCCACATGTAATAAATCTAAGGACTGCATTGGGATATGTGTCGGCATTTTGTCAAAAACTTGATTTCTCTGTTGTGCATCTTTACTGGGAAAAGGACAGTGGTCCAAGTAAATGGATGGGTTGAAGTCTAACCGTTGATTCGATGTGCATGAAATTTACACACATATATTCAAATCACCAACTCCACCAGCACTGATTCACTTCCACACATCACAGATGCTGATGTTCTGTAGCCAGAAGGCCATCCTCCACACCTCCAGGTTTTAAAACCGATTTAATGAAACCTTTTAAAGAAAACTCAGTGTTGTAGATGAATTTCAACCCTCCCCTTCTTCATTAAAACATTCTCTAAAACTAGTTTTCAATAGCAGCTTAAATCCAAAATTAGAAACTTGCCCGTCAGGTTTAGGGACACGGAACAGATACTCTTCAGAAGTATTTAATGACATCAGTTTGCTGCATTTAATACTGTTGACCGTAAATTTATTTTTACATAACTTTGGTTAAACATGCTGACCCGTCTGGAATTGATCTTTTTAATACTTTATTCAAAACTGATTACAAAAGTTGACATGTGCCACAGTTTGTGCTCGATGGATTTAATCTGTCATCATCTCCAGACTGCAGACGTTCATGAAGCTGTAAAAGACTAAATGTTACCGAAGCATAAGCTTACATTGTACCAAATTCTCTTTGCACTCTGGATATGAAAACTACAGCAAACGAAAGCAAATTTCAATGGTTAAATAAAATATACTGGCTCACAAAAAACTACAGAATATTCCCTAAAATCATTGAATGTTGTGTACGAAGTTAAATCCCCTGAAGAAGAAGAGAAGAAGGGAGACTTCCACTGGTATGAAATGTGTAAACCTCGTGTTACCTAAACCCCGGTCCTCGAGGGCCGGTGTCCTGCAGGTATTGGATGCATATGGTTTCCTTACTGCAACACACCTGATTCCAATAAAATGGAACAGCTTGTTAATCACCCATTCATTTGAATCAGGTGTGTTGCTGCAGGGAAGCAGGACACCTGCCCTGCTCATCGCTGCTCTATCCTTCAATGTGTGTTAATGATATGGAGGGAGGCACTTTAATAGATTAATTTGTGTGTGTGTGTGTGTGTGTGTGTAAGTTGGTGAATGAGTGTTTTAACCAGAACAGAAAAGTGACTAAACTAGAAAAGTACTGTATGAATCTGATCCATTTACCATTTTTATAAAGTTCAGTAAAGCCCTTCAGGTTGGAGGGAATTAACAAAATGTGATCCAAGTTAAAAAGAATGAATGTGATTTGCAGGAATATGAATGAGTTGCAATATCCTCCCAGTATGGCCAAATCCCCCAACGGGACGTTTTAACACTAGAAACTTTGTGGTTTTGATTAAACTGATAAAAGGTGAGAAACACCCTTCATCACATCAGAGTCAGTCTTTAAAGTTTATGAGCCTGGAAGACTTATCAGACCCCCAGCTCTTCTTATCTTGCTGTTCCAGAAAGCATAACAAAAACATCCTTCAGATATTTTACTCCAAACAGAGGAACTGAAAGTACCATAAGTATCATATTCTTTTTTTTTTTTTTTTCTTTTTTTTTTTAGCCAGATTTTTATGTAGTATCCTATCATTTTTTTATTTCAGTAATATGGCCTTTTATTTGTATTTGTATATTTGTATCTTCCATATACACTCTCACTGGTGTGATAAACATCTGCTGATTTCTTTGAATTGACTGGATGTTTCTGGGCTGAATCTTCATGCAGTCGGCCGACGCTTCACTCAAAGCATCAGTTTTTTTTCTAACAAACATCCCGTGAGTTATCCATGTCCCAGCTGTCTCTGATCCCCCCTTATTGGCCCCTTTTGTTTCTGCAGAGAGCCACAAGGAGGCAAGGATACATGCTGAGATAAATAATAAAAATGATTCTGACTACATTCTCTTTTAGAGAATGACACATGGAGACTTGATGACGTGACTTTATGTTTCAGATCGCTCAAAAATATGACCTACAAAAAGAGGAGGAGCTCCGCTTCTGGATTGAGGAGGTAACGGGGATGTCCATTGGAGAGAACTTCCAGAAAGGTTTGAAGGATGGCGTCATTCTCTGCGAGTAAGTTCTCTATATTTGAGCTTTTTATATATCCCTGTGGTGACTGAGAACTCATAAATGTGAGGCAAGCATGTTCAAACACTGGACAGATTTATGTCTATTCAGATGAAATTAGCTCTTTATCAAAGCTGAATTTGCTGTCTGATGCATTATCAAAGAGCCAGGTGATACACTCAGGCAATTCTACACGTCTGAAGGAACGAAGGATGCAATAGAAAAATAAAAGAAATGTGACTGTTTAAATGTTGATGACTGAGAGCTGTCTGCTTGCTAAATTATACCCACTCTGTTATTTACCTGATGTAAACATGTCATAGCCACATCCTCCACGATGTGCACACGTGTGCGAACACACAGGTATCATCTCCATCGCAGAACACAAAAAGCCGAATCTACCGTCATTAGCTGCATTTACCTGGAGAACTCTTGATCCGACCAGAATAAAACGCATTATGTAAACACTTCAGCTTATCCAATCGGCCTCGATGACAGACAGAACTTTCCGTGTGATGGTGAGGGCTTGTTTAAAGCAGGAAAACCACCATGTCTACGCTCATTCTGGTGGGTTCTGTGCTGGATGTTGTTTCTACGCTTGCTTGAACCTCGTAGGGGTTATGTTACGTAATGAGTTTCAGGAAGACTTGAAAGATGGCGGCTGCCAAACAGAACTTTACTGTGACGGATGTGTTTTTGTTGGAAACTGAAAGAGTTCAAAGTTATTCATCCCGACTATAAAAAAAAACACAAACAAAAAACTCCTTTTTCTAAAATAATACACATTCTGCATGTGAGAAGTGTTAGGATGGTATTGAAACTTTCCATCATGTAAACACACCCCTGATGGGATCAGTTTATCCAGAATCCATGTAAACATGTCAGCTGGAAACACTGATCAGATTCTCTTAGATAGATCTAAGGGTCTAAATTAAGGGATTGTTTTTCTGAATGTTTTTCTCTGTTTCATTCAGACTGGTTAATAAACTGCAGCCTGGTTCTGTAAAGAAAATCAACCTTTCACAGCTAAACTGGCACAAGGTAAGACTTCTGTTTTATTTAAATTGTGCTGGAATTGCTTTAAAGTTTCTACCAATAACAATCAAACTGGAAAGCAAATGGACTCATTTATGACTCATTACTTTCTACCCACCATGTCATCTTTTTTGTGTGTGTGTTGCTCTGCAGCTGGAAAACCTGGGGAATTTCATCAAAGCCATCCTGGCTTACGGCCTGAAGCCCAGCGACATCTTTGAGGCCAATGACCTGTTTGAAAATGGGAATATGACACAAGTACAGACCACACTGCTGGCGCTGGCTAGCATGGTGAGTAAATAGAGGGTCATTGTGTGCTGAGCAGCACATTTTCTGTGTCACATGAGTTCTTTGACCTGCGTGTCCTCTGTGTCAGGCCAAGACTAAAGGCATGGACACAAAGATTGATATCGGAGTGAAATATGCCGACAAACAAGCTCGACATTTTGATGACGAAAAGATCAAAGCTGGACAGTGTGTCATTGGACTGCAGGTAAATGTTTAATAGTAGTTCATTTTAATTTTCCCTAAAAGACCAGCACATGATCTAAAAACTGGTGGTGACAGTATACAGTACTAACAATCATAAGTCCCAGTTTTAGTGCCATTTTAACCCAGAATAAATAAAGATATTTAAGAAATGCTTCCCCTAAAGCTCTGAAACTGATTTAGATGTTTGGTCTTTCTTTACAGTCCACATCAAATATTGTATTTTATTGATGTACTTCTTGCTTCATAATTTGATTGTGTTTGCACTGTTTTTGTTGGAAAGCACTTTGGTCACCTTTGAGTGCACTATAAATAAATAACTATAAATAAATAGATAGATTATATTACTTAATATCAAGTAAATATAAGATATTATTCTTCTTCTTTTATTATTATTATTATTATTATTATTATATTAATATATAATATAACAAGATGAACAACAACTCATGGCATGCTACACTGTCATTATTAAATAATAACTCAAACAAAATGCAGGCTGAAAGTGGAAAAACTGAGTAAATCCCAGGATTCAATACTTCAGTTCCTCCTTAGGAATGATGAGTAATTTTTTATGATTTGATCCACTTTTCTTTGCGTAGCTTCTATTTTAATCTTTTTTATTTAATTATTTTATCTAAATTTATTATTAAGTTAGTTATTGGGGGATTTATTTAATTTGATTTAACTTAATTGTATGTCATTTTTTTATTATATTGTATTTTTATTTAGTTCAATTTAAATTTTGACCTTTTCTTATTTATTAATTTAAGTTTTTTTGGTAGATTTATTTAAATTTGTATATATTTTTATTCTATTGTGATTTATGTTATCTACATGTTTATTTTAATTTAGTAATTTTAATTTTTTACACAATGATATACCATACCAGACCAAATTTATTAGGCACTTTAAAACAACCACAGCTAAAACAAAGTGCTGCACACAAATGAAATCAATACAAATAAAAACATGAGACACAAGAACAGCTAAATCCAACACAACAAAAACCAGTTTAAACAAACAACAAATAAAAATAGATAAAAAACTCAAGTCTAAAGAATAAAAATAGTTTTAAGACAAAAATGGACAGTGAAGTGTCCTCCCTGACGTTTATATATATAAAAGCTCAGAGATGAAAGAGGGTTTATCTTAACCCTTATTATTATTGACGTCTTGTTACTTTACTAGTTATTTCAAATGACAGACCGAATGTTGTTTAGATTGCATCATTTACCTTTTTGTCTTTAGATGGGAACAAACAAGTGTGCAAGTCAGGCTGGAATGACGGCGTATGGGACCAGAAGACATCTGTATGATCCAAAGACTCAGACTGACAAACCGTATGATCAGACTACCATCAGTCTGCAGATGGGAACCAACAAAGGAGCCAGTCAGGTAAAATCCCATTTCTCTACCACCTCTCCAGCAATCTAAGACAAGTTAATAATCTAATCTAAGGGAATCTAAGACCCCCTCTCTGGATAAAACTTCAGTAACACATCTTGATTCTGACACTTCTGTAGTAACCTGATTATACAAGCCGTGTTGTTGTGAAGATGTACTTAATTTACTATGAAGAAGAGGTTAATTTAGAAAATAACTGTTTTCTTTCCAGTTTATTTCAGCAGTAGATAAAAATAAATGGAGATGATTAATGATCCATAGATTTTACTGATTAAATAACTTCATTTTTGATGAACATCCTATATTCCTTCCACATCTCTGGTCTCTGGCAGGCGGGCATGTCGGCCCCCGGTACCCGCAGAGACATCTTTGACCAGAAGGTGGCGCTGCAGCCGGCGGACAACTCTACCATCTCCCTCCAGATGGGCACCAACAAGGTGGCATCCCAGAGAGGTATGAGCGTATACGGCCTGGGCCGACAAGTTTACGACCCGAAGTACTGCGCGCCCCCAACTGAGCCGGTCATTCACACCAACGGCAGCCAGGGCACCGGCACCAACGGCTCGGAGATCAGTGACAGTGACTATCAGGCCGAGTTCCAGGAGGACGACTTCCACGGAGGCTACCACAATGACTATGACGCCCACTACCACGACCAGAACATTGACTATTAGTGGACACCTCCTCCTCCACAGCAGTATTAAGCATATTTTATCAAGTACACAACAGAGCAAGCCTTCTGCTATCCTCGGTAGTCCTTTTTAACCTTTTGAAGCATAAAGAAGTGTTTTCTTGCTCTTCATCTTCAACTAGACTCTTTGAACAGCCAGAGTTGTACTAGTGTAGAATAATTAGTTAACTTGAAAGCAGGCTTTTCAGTATAAACTTTAAAAGAAAAAGTCATGGAACATTATGGTAGTGACAATGTCGACCACTTTTGTAACTTTAAATGAAACCGCTGCATCCCAGCGTTTCTGAAGCATCGCTGATCTGCGCTGAAGTCCTCAACAGTGATCTGATTCCTCCCCATCTCCTCTCTGAAATGTCCCACGTAGCCATTGTTGTAGTACTACAATATTTCATGAAAAATAACTGCATGATTTTCTCCTTTAAGATCCCGATGACCAAACTTGATTTGATTCTTTTCCAGCCAGACTTTCTTGTGCTTCACATTACCCACTTTTTATGTTTCCCCTTGTATCCCCAAAGCTGTATTTATTGCAGTGCCTCTTTGTAAGACATTCTACAGTTTTATGGTCAAGATTTTAAATTGTATGTTTCAAATAAAGCCTTAAATTCTTTACGTCTGAAAAGCCTCGTATCACTTGTCCCATCATCTTGTTTCTGGAAGTTACATTTTCCCCTGCAGCCGCAGGAATGTGGAGACAAAGTGTTAACGGCAGCCGCTCAATCATTTCTAGAAAAGGAATTAACAAATCCTCTGAAATGGTGGAGTAAGTTTGAAAAGATTTCTTAATATGTTTTGTACTTTGCCACTTTCACATTCCAGGTGGAGAAGCAGACCAGGGGGTAGCTGTGCTACAGTTAGAAGTATTACCTGCAAAAAGAAGGAAAATGATGCCCAAATAGAAATTTAGCTGCTTTATATTTACATGTAGAAAGCAAGTTTCTACTTAGGAGGACGAGATTCGAGCTTTATCACATGCTGAAAAATGAACAATGAACAGGTGCAAAGTAAGCACACTAGGCGTTTATTGGTGTAGATGATCGCAACAGGTTTTTAAATGTAAAGAGGGACAATATAAGAATCATTTCAACCCTTAAGATTAAAATTGGATAAGAATGAACAGTAAAAACTATTTTTGTGGTAAAAATGGAAGAAAAAGATCAAGTCATGAGCTTCTAGAAAAAAAAGTGGGAAAATTGGTACGTTAAAAAAAAACGACTTGTGGGACTTCCGGTTTGGGAGCATGTGAGATGGAAGCTTGAATCAGAGCTCTCACCAGAAAATCATAATTTTCCCCATACAAAATAACTTAACTCGAAACCTACACTGGAAGATATGTGGGGATGAGCGGAAGACATAAAAAAAGACGACAAACCCAAAACAAAACCGAAAAAGACTTGGAAATGGAAGGAGAAATCGCTGGAGACCGAAGGCTAACAGCTAATGCTCAGGGGAGTATGCTAGCACCTACCGCATGGCAAGATGGGATCGATAACATAACAAAGGAAATACGAGGGCTGAAACAAGAAATGAAAAGTGATCTGGCAATACTCAAAGATGAAGTGAAGACTGACCTTAAGCAAGAATTAAGCGCGTTCAAAGAGCAAATCGATCAGAGACTGTCGGAAAGTCAGAAAGGATTTCAAGAGCAGAAACAAGCTCTAGCAGAAGCGCAAACACGAATAGGAGAACTGGAAGAGTGGAACGTTGAGTCGAAACGAGCCCTCCTAACAGTTTTGGAAGAACAGCGAGCCCTAAAAGAAAAGTTGACTGATTTAGAGGGAAGATCACGGAGGAATAATATAAGGATCTTCGGAATACCGGAGGATGCAGAGGGAAATTCCACCCCCCGCTACGTGGAAAATCTGCTGCGGAGGGAATTGGAGCTACCGGAGGAGACCCGTCTCTTAATCCAACGAGCACACAGAGCAACAGTGGGGAGGCCTGGACCCGGAGCAGCACCCAGATCGATCATTGTTAACTTTTTACAGTTTGATACAAAGGAGTCCATACTCAAGAAAGCGTGGCAGAAACGCGTACAAGTGGATAATAAACCACTGTTCTTTGATCATGATTATCCCAGTGAGGTGGTCAAAAAACGCAAAGCATACACCGGTATAAAGAAGGTGCTGAAGAAAAATGGGATAAAGTTTCAGACGCCGATGACAAAAATCAAAATCCACTGGCAAGACGGAACTAAAATATACGACAACCCACAAGATGCAGCGCAGGAGATGCAGGAGAAGGGACTCGAGGTGGAGATGGGAGAAGGGGACCAAGAGGACGGAGTATACAACAGGATCAAAGAAGTGTTCCAATGGGAGAGGATCGGGGAGCCACCGGTATCGACAGGGGCCAGTCTGAGAGCAAAACAGAGGCTCCAGGAGTTTCGGAGAGGAGGTGTCAGTACGAAGGATGGGAGGTAGAGAATACAAACATGATCAAAACAAGACCATGAGGCGGAAAATCCTTGAGACTTTTTGTTGGTTTAATTCCTTTGTACCAGCTTAATTGCTATATGTGAGTTGATAAAACTTTATATAGCTGGTCAGTTCTGTACGACATTGTTTCTCATTTGGAATAGTTATTCTAAGGACAGCCTCAACCTACCTCCCTACCAAAGTTGATGTCTTTAACAATGCAAGCTTGGTGAGAAAAGTATGAACCGTTGGACAAGTGTAGAATGAAGGGAAGACTCACTTCTGAGTACTATCCTACCTCTACTGAGGGGCCCTCCTTTTCCAGGAGGCTCTACCCCTCCCCTACCAACAGGACCTGGGGACCGACGGAAGGTCCTCGAACTTACTGGGTAAAAGTTCATAAATGTTTTTTTTTGGTTATTGTTCTTACAGTTAATTGTGTTGACGGTGACAAGGTGACAAACAAGGAAAACTACTTGACTATAGATGCAACTTAATGAAGTAAAAATAATATCTTTAAATGTGAATGGGCTAAATAATCCAATCAAAAGAAAAAAAGTTCTTAATAAGTTTAAAAAAGAAAAAGCTGAGATAATTTATCTACAGGAAACACATCTTACAGACCAAGAACATGAGAAATTTAAGGAAAAGGGTTTTAGGAATACAGTTTACAGTTCATTTACAGGGAGCAGTAAAAGGGGTGTAGCAATCTTAATCTCTAACAAAATCAACTTCGAATGTATAAAAGAAGTAAAGGATAAAGAAGGAAGATATGTTATGGTTAAAGGGAAATTGGAAGAAGAGTTGGTCACGTTGTTTGCTGTATATGCCCCCCCTGAATCAGATAAATCTTTTTATAAGACCATATTCGATATAATTAGTCTAGAATCTGATGGAATACTGATTTGTGGAGGTGATCTAAATATTGCTCTAAACCACTCACTTGACTCCACCAGCAAAGCAAAGGGTAGTAAAACCAATATAGCCCACTATATAAACACAACATTAACAGAATTGGGAATCATAGATGTCTGGAGGGAGAGTCATCAGTTGGAAAGAGATTACACATTTTACTCCACCCCACATTCAGTTCATACAAGAATAGATTATTTTCTAATGAACAAGGAGGATGGGTTCAGAGTAAAAGAGTGCAGGATAGGTACAGCAGATCTATCAGATCACTGTGCATTGAGTTTGAAAGTAAACTTAAACAGGAGAACTAAGATCACAAATTGGAGACTGAACACTGGCTTATTAAACGATAAAAAATTGGTGGAAGAAATGAGAAAAGGCATAGAAACATACAAAATTGAAAACAATCAGGGAGGAGTAGATCCTACAATAGTGTGGGACGCAATGAAGGCAGTGATGCGGGGCAACTTAATATCAATAGCTTCATACAATAAAAAACAAAAACTGAAAGAATATCAGGAAACGATAAAAGAACTTGAAAAACTCGAAAAACTGCATAAGAAGACAAATGATGCGCATATATTGGTAAAGATTAAGGAGGTAAAAACCAAACTTGATGCTATTCTAACGAAAGAAGTGGAAAAAAAGATTAGGTTTCTTAAACAAACATATTATGAAGGGGGCCCAAAAATGACTAAATCTTTAGCCAGACAATTAAGGAATAAACAACAGTCAAATACAATCTACAAAATTAGAGACCCGATATCCAAAGAATTAATGTATAAACCAAGAGAGATTGAGAGAGCATTTGAAGGTTACTATACAAACCTATACAAACAGCCTACAACTGCAGATGAAGACTCAATAAAAACATTTCTAAACTCATTAGATCTCCCACACATAGGTAATCTGCATAATGCAGTGTTGTGTTCACAGATTACAGAGGAAGAATTGGACAATGCAATCAAGAAAATGAAAACTAATAAGGCCCCAGGTACTGATGGTTTTCCTATAGAATGGTACAAGACTTTTAAAAAAGAATTAAAACCAATGTTGTTAGCATCATTCAACCAAACACTTAAGAACAGAATATTGCCTCCATCATGGAATGAAGCCATAATTACAGTCATACCCAAGGAGGGTAAAAACAGGGAATACTGTGAAAACTACAGACCAATATCAATACTAAATTGTGATTACAAGATATATACGGCAATCCTATCCAATAGATTTCAAACTTTTATTTCAGAGATTATAGACGAAGATCAATCAGGTTTCATTAAAGGGCGACAGACCCAGGATAACATTAGGAGGACCCTACATGTAATTGAGGAAATTCAGAAAAAGGAGGAAGGTGCAATTCTTTTGAGCTTAGATGCAGAAAAAGCCTTTGACTGTGTAAGCTGGAGATTTCTGTATCTGTGTCTAGAGAGATTTGGGTTAAGCTCACAGTCAATTGCATGTATCACAACGCTGTACCAAGGTCCCAGGGCAAGAATTAAAATAAATGGCAGCCTCTCCAATCGGTTTAGACTGGAAAGATCTACAAGACAGGGCTGCTGCCTCTCTCCTACTTTATTTGCAATGTTTATTGAGCCCTTGGCCCAGGCGATAAGGCAAGCTGAGGAGATAGAAGGGGTTGAAATTAAAGGTAATGAACATAAAATTGGGTTATTTGCAGATGATGTCTTAATATACTTAAAACGACCAAACGTATGTCTACCTAAACTAATGAGTCTTTTGGAAAATTACGGATACATGTCGGGATACAAATTGAACATTGAAAAGACTCAAATCTTACCGTTCAATTATAATCCTACCATAGACATCATGAAACAATTCAACTTTAAATGGGGGAAAAAATCAATCAACTACCTAGGGATAACAATTACAAATAAACTAAACGAATTATATAAAACAAATTATACTCCCCTGAATCAGAAAATATACAATGACATGGAAAGGTGGGGAGTTTTGTTGCTAGACATGAACGCAAGAATAGAAATAATTAAAATGAACATATTACCCAGAATTTTGTATCTATTTCAATCTTTACCAATAACATTGCCAACCTCCCAATTTGCAGAATGGGATAAAAAAATCTCAAGATTTATCTGGAATGGAAGAAAACCAAGAATTAAATTTTCTACACTTCAAATACCAAGGGCAGAGGGAGGACTGGCTCTACCCAATCTCCAAAATTATTACTACGCAGCACAACTAAAGCCCTTGATTTGTTGGTGCAACAATGACTACTTTACTAAATGGAAAGAAATAGAATTAAATGTTGAAAGACACAATGTAATGGCTATGATTGCCAATAAGAAAATGTTAAAAGACAACGTAAAGGAATTAGATTCTATTACCAAATTCACCTTGGAGACCTGGTCCTCAGTAGTCAGGAAATGTAAAATTGAGAACGAATTGAAGATCTACAGATGGCTTGCATATGATGAAAGCTTTAAACCAGGAATTATAAACCCAAAATTCAAGGAATGGTCAAATAGAGGGTTGACTATGATATCTAAATTGATAAAAGGAGGGGAAATTAAGAGTTTTCAGACACTACAAAAAGAAGTTAATTTGGATAAGCAGGACTTTTATATGTATCTCCAGATTAGAGACTATTATTATAAGGAAATAAGGCCTGACCTCCCAGGTGAAATAAACACAATTACAGAAATATTAGACAAAGCATTTAAGAACATAACTGAGAAACTGACATCAAAACTTTATCAAGGTTTAATGGCAAATAGGAAAACTTCAACATTATATATAAGAGATAAATGGGAAAAAGAACTAAAGGTGGAAATAACTGATGACATGTGGTATGATATTTGTAAGACGCAACAAGGTACATCAAGCTCTAAAATATGGAAGACATTTTGTTGGAAAAATATTGTCAGATTTTTTATTACACCAAAGATTAGGAAGAGCTCTCTGTCTATACATCAACCCTGCTGGAGATTGTGTGGTGAGCAGGATGTAGGTCATGCACATGTTTTTTGGTATTGTAAAAGGATGACAGATTACTGGGACAATATATGGAAACAATTAAAGGAAATATTGGGATACGAATTACCTAAAGTATGTACAGTCTTGTATTTGGGACATTTATCAGGAATCACTTTCCCAAGCAAAGACCGATATTTGATAAAGATTCTTTTGGCAGCCTCAAAAAAAGCAATAACCCGAAAATGGTACAATGTCAACCCTCCCACTTGGGAGAACTGGATAGAAATAGTGGAGGAAATTCATAACATGGAAAAACTTACATATATTATTAGACTTCAGCTTCCGAAATGTGAAAACAAGTGGGAAAAATGGTCAATATACAGAACTTGTCATAGAAATAAGTATTAACCTGTGTACTTACCTGTCACTGTTTTCTTCTTTTGTTACTGATTGTGTTGTAAAACATGAAAATAAAAACTATAAGTATAAAAAAAAAAAAAACGACTTGTGTAAAAAGATCTGAAAATGACTGGAAAGTTTAGCAGAGATTAGTCGCAGATCTGCAAGCTGCTTGTGCACCGAGCACCACCCAGGGATGCGATCTTCACCTCACACTCCTAAAAGCAACAGTCTATTTTACTGAAACAGAGAATAAACCAAGGACCACAAAACAAACAAACAGCAGCAAGTTACTCACCTCTCATCTTGTGGTTTAAAAGATCAATCACGCTGGTAAGACAACTTCCAGCTCTAAAGGAGGTTCAGCCAAATCAGATCAATAAACCACTGGAGCTACCAACCATGGAGGTTAAAGATGGTTCAGGTTTTAGGGGTGGTCCTCGACGCCCGTCTAATTTGAGCTCTATTTAACTGATTTTTAAATGGATGCAGAAAATGAGCCGTGTGGAGTTTTAAGCCTGTAGATGCAGAAAGGGCAGACATGCGCCGCTGATACTGGGAGCTTTACTTAGCTGAATATGTGAGTTTCATGTCCTAAAGTTTTTTTTTTTTTTTTTGCAATTATTTAATTTTTTTCATATATTACATGTGTTTTACAGACCCTGATAGTCACATTGTAACAAGTCTTTGTCTTTACTGTATATTCACATTTATTATGTTAACATTAGGAATATATAAGAAAAAAAATGAATAAACAATAATTTCTAGATATTGTATGTAATGTGATATATCCAAATTATTGTAGTGCAAACGATTTCCACCAGGGGGCAGTAGAAGTAGTTTTGAGCAAAGCTTTTACCACATAATCATGAAATAGGTTACAGAAAAGCACCCATCAAATCTGATACCCACATTATAAAGAAAATTATCAACAAGTTCAAGTGCTTTGTAATTTTTCAATATATAGAAAAAAATCCCCCCAAAATTTTAAAGATGATTACTAGAAAACAGGCAAATAGACAAAAAATAGGTTAAATATTAAAATAAATACAAAACAATTAGTTTATTCTGCAAAGAGGAGGTTTTACTTCCTCTGTGTTCTATATGTTCATGTTTTCATATGATTTATTTGTTTAGGGGATTACTGGTTTAGAATAACTAACCATGACCATGAACTCTTCTGTATACGAAAGTACTACAGAGTCAGATGTGAGCAGCAAAAGCTTGTCTGAAACTGACTCAATGATCCCAAATACAGCAGATCGACAACAGAAGGGCTGGAAAAATAAAAGAAGTCAGAATTCTGTATGTTGACCCAAAAGAACCTTACAGAAACCAAAGCTGCGAACCAGAAGGAGTCTTTAGTATTAAAGCTACCAGCAGGTTAGTTTCTGGAGCAACACTACAGAACCGGTTGTGTATTTATGCCTTTCCTGTAAGGACCCTCTGTAGTTCCCATGGTGACCATGTTTTCTTGGGTTCCCCCTCTGTAACCGAGTGTTGCATTTTCACTCTGGATTCTGCAAACCTGCACAAAACAGTGATTATTCTGCCAGGGGTGGGGGGAGTCGGGGGCTAGGAGGGGCTGTGAATGAATGCCTTCACGTTCGCATGAAGCTTACTGGCTGCACATTCTTTGTCTTCAACTTTCAGAATCCCCAGTGCCCAACACCGGCTTGTCTGCTCCAATCATCACAATGGGAAATATCTAAATTTAACCAGAGGGACGTTCGGCTGCCACATCGCACACAGCACTGAATGAAACCCAGTTCAACAGCTTTTCACTCAGTAATTATCTGAAAACTGGGTTAACTCAAGTCTGAATATAAATTAATATGTTTAATGAGCTAAAGCACTTAAAATGAAGTATGTAGTGTATCATAGGGTGTGTGTATTATTATATATAATAGGCATATATGCACAAAGAATTAATACTAAAATATTTCTGCACAAAAAACTACATGCATTATATGAGAGGCAGCAGCCATTATTAAAATTGCATAAAACCAAGTGTGTATTACCATTTTATTTTTTTATTTTAATATTTTACACACACTTTTAAGGTCCGCCAAGCGCCTGCTTAGTTTGCTAATGTCTGGGGCCGGCTTTGATACGACTTGATGCACAGCCTGCTGAGACCTGCATCCTCATACCTTAAAACCAAATTCTGGGTAACTGGAACCTGTTGAACACTTCCAATGCTATTTGGTGGTGTCAGAAGAGATTTTGTTTTTAATTAAAGTTATGTTTATAATTACATCATATATAATAAAATATGTATAATCATAAAATTCTGTTTATTGGTTCCTCCCAACCCCAAATAGCTAGAAGAAAGGGTTTGGACTTATGTTCAACAGCTCTGTCCTCAGACAAGGACATTTCCTGCTCCAGAAGTATTTTAAAAGTACGTTTGTCATTAACTTTGTTTTTTGCTCGTATGAAATAAAATGCAGTTTAAGTATTTTATTAAGGTTAAAGATTACTTTATGCTAAACCAAAACATACTCTCGAGTATTCCTATAGACTTACCATGGCTTCTGTTAATAACCTGTTATTCAGCAGAACCTGCATCAACAACATTATTCACTTTGTTTTAATGTCTAATTTTCAGGTGTGACTAAATCCCACATACTGGACCTTTAACACACAGTAATGTAGTAAAAAACTATAAATCCACAGGCAGCTTTCCGCTGTCCTGGTCTTCTTATCTTGATGGCCGTGTTAATGTGAATTAGCCGGAGAACCAAACATATAACAGTACTGTGAGACCTGTTAGGCTCCGGGTCAACTGTGGAGCCTTTATGTGCCAAAAGTTTGTTTTAAGAACTGTTTTAGTATCTGTGTTAATTATGTTTTTGCTTGGTGAATGCTTAGAAAACGGCGGGTCATTTCAGCTCAGCTAAAAGGGGGTATCCACGTCATGAAGTGGAAGTAGGGAGCAGGTTCAACATGTAAGAGGCCAATCTGATGCACCATCTCTTACAGAAACTACAGGCTGATGTAGGTGGCAATGATGTTGTTTGGCTCATACTGATGTAAGTAGAAGTAACTATCATTTTAGCTTCTGTCTCAAACAACAAGTTCCAGGACTGAGAGCAGCAAAATTATGACATTGCTTTGACTCTTCTCCATTTACTGAAGCAGAAACAAAGATCCCCTTTGTTCAACATTCAATTAGTGAGTACGAGGTCTGGTATGTATAAATCCCCTCCAGTCTCCATTATCTAAACATAGAGGATTTCAGTCGTCTTTCTCTTCTTCTGGAACAATGGACGAGATATGTTTGTGCTTTTTAATGCTCAGACTCAGAACCTCCACATCTTTATCCCAGAATGGTTTCATTTAACCCTTTTGCACTACAAAATGTTTGTAGTGCAAAAGGTGTCCACCAGGGGGCAGAAGACAAGCATCAGATCCTGTACAACAGGGTTTTGAGTTTTACTACAAAGAGATGCAAATGTTCTCAGAAACTGTATATCAAATATGATACATCTGGGATTAAAGGGTTTTAATTACATCTATATTTTTTTAAACATTTTGTTACAGGCCAAATAAAGAATTCAGTTTAAAAGAATTAGATTTTTTATTAGAAAGACATATGTTCATATCAGTCCAGATATCTGATTAACTGTGCTCAGAAAGAGAGAATTTCCAGTGCTACACAGGAGTCTAATCTACAGTCATGTTTTCTAATTCATATTCACACTTTCTGAATAATTTGGAGTATGTAGTTCTTTACACTGTTAAATGTTGACTTCTATGTTTTGAATTCTGAAAATTCAATAAAATTTCCATAATAGCGCTTTTATTTAGTTTAGAAACTGTTCAGTGTGACATAATACAGGCCAAGACCGCCTGTTTTCTAACAATATACTGTGTGTATGATGCAACTTACCTTCTTGGAGCTAATAAGAATTTGATTTGTTGTTCTGCCATCCTCAAACTTTCCATCTTATTAAATAATAAGGATAACTCAATTCCTGTGATAATGATTATAATAATTGTTGGATTACCCTGAATAATGTTTTCATCATAGCAGCTCAATTTGGAATAAAAGACAACAAATATTTCAAGTATACACACATTAACAAAGAAAGAAGACATTACTATCATAAAATCATCAATAAAATAATTTTAACTCCGTTATTGAACATTTGAGACCAAGATCTTAATCAGTGTTGCAATCTGCCCGGTTTTCCATCAGTTTCACGTATTTTGTCCATTTAACTAATTAATCCCTGGACATATTTTCAGAATAACCTCTTAAAAAGATAAACCCAAAGTAAATAAAACAATAATAAGGTTTATATCCATTTTCTTGGTGTCTGGGAAACGTTTAGGGATCTCAGAGAAAGTATTTTCATTGCTGAGAATTGCTGTTAATATGTATACAGTATAAACAGACACAAACTCTTCAGCACGGAAAATACCAGTAGCCAAGCCAAACAAACTTTATTTAAAAAGCATTTTACGACAGCAACCACTGAACAAAGTCCTGAACATAAAATATATATATAAAAAAATAATAATAATAGTAATAAAACATTAAATTATAAAATACAAGACAATAAAATCAGTAAAACAACAAAAGCAAACTCATACTGGGTGAAACACCAATGAAAAGAGGTGGGTCTTAAGATCCCTAGTTCGGGTACTACTGGTGTAGAGAAGAATTGTCCATCGTGTTTAGCTGCATTCTTCTCTAACCAGCTCAGCCGGCTCCTGATCAGTACCCAGCACTGAACCAGAACTTCTGAAGTTTATTCAGGGCTCTGGTTCTGGTTCAAGGGATGCTGCAAAGCAGACTGAACTTCCCACCAAACTAGATTCTGCTCTAATTCCAGTTTAAATCCCAGTCTATAAACCAGCTTTAATAAATAATACAGATGACGATGATAGAAATAAAAAGCCTTTAAACCAGCTGAACACCATCACTACGACACTGAGCCAAAGTTGTGATGAAAAGTAAACAGATATTTTCTGTGTTTGCCTAAATCTGTCAGAAGGGGGGAGTAAAGGATTATTTAAATAAATGAGACTACAGCTCTGATCAGATTCTTTTAAACCACATGTATTTAAATTAACTGAAGTTGATCAATTGTGTGTCATTTAACTTCTTATTTCTATTTTCATATCTAAACTGAATGTTTACGTGTTTATAAAGACATCACTTTTGTTTTTATCCTTTTAATCAAGTTAAGGTCTGAAGTTTTCTGTATATGTTTGTGTTATTTAGTTTGTTTTTTGTTAGTAGTCTTTCTCTTGTATTCTATTATCCTGTTTTTTTCCTGTAGGCTGGTCTGTCCGGACCTTCTCAGGTTGATAAATTTCAAGGGATTTATGCAGTGAAATATATAATAACATATTTCAATAAACCAGTCTTATAATTGTATATATGAATAGTTTTCTTTAGAAATACAGCTACATTATCAGCAAAATTCTCATTTCCAACTAGATTTTACTCCCTTTGTTCCATTTACTGGCTCTATTTCTAAACGACGTAATTAAAATTATTTGGTTAATGGTACTCTTATTTATATACTGGGTTTGCTGATATTCTTTAGCTCATCAGCAGCTTCATCAGCAGTATATTAAAGAGTTTTGTATTGTGATTGGCTAAATTCAATTTCTATGGTTTCTATTAATTTTCTTCTGTTATATCTGTTTACATTTTTTCCAATTTACATGAAATCTGTCATTGAATCTGGGCTGGCAGGTTCCTGAGAACTGAACAAGCCACTAGATTTACACTTTCAGTGGCTGATGATCGTCATGTGCTGCAGCTCTGCTCTGATCAGTAATAACCAGCACAGACAGCTGGATCTGGTTTGGCTTGCGGGTCACTGAGAACCACAACGTCATGTTGAAGCAGAGGGTCACCGAGGACCAGCCCTCGTCACCGAGTCTGGCTGCTCATGGAAAAAAAGATTTGTCAGTGTGAAAACCACCGACTGAAACTTCAAACGATTTTCTCTGTAAATCACATATAACAGCCAAACATCAAATTCATTGTGTGAATATGAAAGGCGGCCCTGGGAAAGGAGAAGAGCCAAGCTACATTTGGCATGGGGAAAGAAAAATAACAGTTTTTAACATGTAAACACACATATACACTCCTCCTCCTCCCTTTAGCTAAAGAAGACTGTCTGGATTTGCCTGTTTTCATCACCAACAATTACTCAGTCCAGAAAATATTCCCAGGCCCTGCAAATGAAACTAAAAAGAAAAGAAGTCCCTGCAACATGATGCTTCTTTAACCCTCATTTCTGCTTTTTATGCTTGCGTTATATTTCTCTGGTCACTCTTAGTGATTATTTATAAACCAGCTGGTTCTAAGAGCAATTCTTTGTACTAAACAAGAGCTGATTCCCAACGGGAAGAGCTGAATCTTTAGAAGGGGCGGGGCTTTATTTTGATTGGCACACCATGCAGATTTAAACACGTGTGTCAGAAAAAAGTGGTGAAATTTGCTAATCTATGGTGTCATATTGTTCAGACTTTGGCCTTTAATACATGATTTTATTTTTTGTAGGGATGCACCAATACCATGCTTTTTACATTTGAGTACTTGCCGACACAGAGTACCAACATGTGTACTAGCAAATCCCGTTACAGTTCTCTGATGTCCCAGAATCAGCGTCTCTCATCCATAAAAGACCAAATTGGTATCGTACTGATATCTGATACTGGTATCGGTGCATCCCCAGCTTGTTGTGGTTCTGTGTTCAGTTCTTCATTTAAAGGTTTGACCAGAATATTGAATATGAACTGTATTTTATTTAAATGAGAAAAATACTTAAAAACAAGACTTTTAATGAAAAAACATGCCAACATACTCACCATTCATAACTGCTAAACTAGGGGAAAATACAAGCTGTGTGAGTTTATTGTGTCTCGTCTGAGGGTGTCAAAGCAAAAGAGCTGAATCTTAGAAACAAACCCCAGGTATATAAAAACTGGAGTATGTATAAATATTCCTGTCTTTGCTCTGGATTACTGGTTACCTCAACAATGAATGCCTTTTATTATGGTACTTTTCTTTTTATTCCATATAACAGATTTAAGTGTTCTTGAGAGACATTCAGGTTATTGTTTATTTATTTTTTATGTGTTTATTTCTTTTTTATGTGATGTTTGTAGAATCTGTGGAAATAAACCATCTCTACCACTAACTATTGTTATTATATTATTAACGATCATCTCAACCATTTGTTAAAAAATTTTATTTCTATCATTATTGTGTAAAGGAAAAGAAAAAATTTGCAAAGCAACATTTTCTTTCAGCCTTTTTCTCTTTTTAAAGTATAAAACATTTAACTATTGTTAGCATATGAAATGTTTTGTCCCCCATTTGTTAAATAACACCGGTTCTTGTGATTTTTGTTCAAAGAAAAAGGAAAAAAAAGCAATATTTTTTGTTATCTTCCTCGACTTCTTTAGAAATCTTGATTGTCGTTGAGCTTCTTGCTGGTTGACATCTGTGATGTAGAATCAGGTTCTTTTTTAAAACTAAGAGCACATGATGATAAAAAAAAAGTATTTTTACTTTAATAATCCTGATTGTTGCATCTAATGACACTCAGAGCTGGAGGAAAATGTCCAGCATCAAGCATCCCTGCCACTGATTGCTGCTGGTATGTGTGATTAAAACATGAGTCAGCAGTTCTACCTCTATCTGTGTAGTTCACTTTCAGTATCTTCCCTCCTGGACTGGAGGTGTCATCCTTCCTCAATCTGCCCACTGTCACCGTCATCACTCTGCATTAGAGAAAAAAGGATAATACGGATCAGAATAAAGAACTGGAAACTAAAACTTAAAACACTTCAACTCCTGAATTGATGAGTCAGTAAACTTTGATATAATTCTGAATTTACGAAATACTTAAGGAGCTGGAAAGGCCCTTGTTGCAGCAGTTCTTTCCAACACTCATAAAGCATGAAGTGAGTCACTGTCATGTATAAAATTAGAATAAAATAGGTCTTTAGTAATCTCCTGATCCCACAGCTAACGGCTTTGGGAGTCTGGTGAATCACTAATTGAAGAGGCTTTGCTCCGGCCAGCAGGGTGATTCAGGCCTTTAGTTTTAGCGTTGCTTGGTTCCAGTCATCAGGTTTGTAAAGAATGCATGTGTGCAGTCAGCAAGCCTGACAGACAACGGTGTGGAACTGCTTCTCTCAGCCCAGTAGCAACCACTGCTGCTCTGCCAACCACAGACACATGTCAGAGACAAGAACATTTATATAATACTTACCATTATCTCTCACTGGGACTGAGATTTATTTTAAATTCCAGTAAGGCCTTTTTATTGTAGCACGTTTTATGTCCAAGACAATTCAAAGTACTTTACAAAAAACATTAAAAGCATTACGGCTGAGAACAGAAGAAGCATTAAAAGAACATTAAGAAAAGAAATAAGATTAAACAAATAAAAAATTAAAGAAATTAAATGGTAAATGGTCTATTTTTATATAGCGCTTTTAGCCAAAGTGCTTTAGAATATACATCACATTCACCCATTCACACACACATTCACACACACACATTCACACACTGATGGCAGAAGCTGCCATGCAAGTTGCTCAACCACAACCCATCAGGAGCAATTTGGGGTTCGGTGTCTTGCTCAGGGACACGTTGAGATGAGCTCAGCAGGCTGAGGATCAAACCGGCAACCCTCAGGCTACAAGACGATGACTCTACCCACGAGACACATCATAATAATCTAAAAAATGACTCAATTAAAAGCAAAAAAATATACTAGATCAGTGTTACTCAGCACCCAGTAATAATGAATGTAGTCTTTACAGTAGCATCATTTTTCACCTGTGAGGATGCTTCTTAGAAGAAGATAACCCCAGTAATTTTCAACCCCAGTTTTGGCTATTGTAGTAGTATATACTTGCATGTAACAACTTTCAGCACAAACACAAGCAGAAAATCTCTCCCAGCCGTCTCACAGCTGGAAATAGCCTGTAAAAATGCGACAGAAGGTGAAGATTCAATTTAAATTCTGCACATTTAGTGACCAAACATCTGGAACAGCATACCCTGCTATGACAAGTACGTCAGACACCAGGAAATGTTTTGTGGAATTTCCTTAAGGATGGGAGGGGGTGCCGTGCATTTTGCAGGCTCTTGCTGCCTGATTATTGAAACCATTTGCAAATATTTACTGTGTTTGGTTATTCTTAAGTCTGTGGATAAGAGGTTCTCATCAGTAATAGATGGACCTCCTAATTACGTCCAGAAGTGCAGCAAGTTTTATGGCGACTGAAAACCCGATTCCCACTACAGGATCAAAGATAAACAACTAGAGTGGCATGCTTTAGTTATAATGCTGCAGCTGGCAATGGACCCTGAACAAACCAAATAAGGTATGGACTCCATGGGAACTGTAATTACAGCCTATTGTAGATCTAAAACATCTGAGCAACACTCTCTGCTATGACTTTGTCGGATTGCTGGGAATGCTACTAATAGCTTTCTCAGGGTGCCATTAATTCATGGCATCTTGCAGCATTGGCTGTTCCAAACTTACATATCAGTCCATGGATTAAAATGATTGAGTATGAGTTCTGTTTGCAGGCATGGAGCTACCATTTTCCAACCTTTCCTGTCCAGTAAACCAAATGGGGCAGCAGCTGTGTTCAGGTGAATGAACAAGCAGCAGGTTAAGTCCCGGACCAGAAGCTAGTCGGAGGGTGCTGCAGGCCTGGATTTTACGCAAAAGTCCTGATTTTACTGAGTTAGTTAGTTAGTCTGTAGATGTGCAAACAGACATTGATCAGCGGTGGCTGGAGGAGACAGATTCAAACTGACTGCTGTGTTTCAACTACGATTATTCATTAAATGTGAAACAATGCCTTCAGTAAGATGTTACCTCAAAGATATCCATGTTATCTGTTCTCTATTATTATCAAATGATGTTCATGTGGTGACCAGATAAGCACAACCATGTTGTTACTGGTATCTCAAAGGTCTGTTCAGTCTGCAAAACATGCAAAAAAGAAAAGAAAATCAGGGGATTTTTTTCCCCCTTTTCCTGCTTTCTGATCATATGTCCATATATATATATATATATATATATGATTTTATTTAAATATTATTATATTAATTGTTTCTTTTAGCTTAATTTTATTTTATTTTTGTTACAGCTCAGAAATGATTTGTATCAAATGATTCTTTATTCATGGCATGTTCATAACTTTCCACATGTGATGCATGTTTCCCATCATGTCTGCTTGGCTGTAACTTGATCTGTTTGACTCTCACTTTCATTAACTAAACAACGGTGATCCATAAAACAGTTGTAACATATCTGAATATGTATATTATTTAAATTAAATCTTACAATAATATGTTGTAAATAAATAATTAAATAATTAAATTTATGTTTATTTATCAATAAACAAATAAATTACAAAATAATTTGATTATTTTTAATGAACATTGTGTCTTATTATAAAATTACAATTTAATTGCAAGTCATGTTCACATTAGAGGCTGAGAACATTTAAAGGTCCAGGATGAAGCCCTGAAACCTGATTTCTTGTTACATGTAATACATGTGATTATAGATTATAGATCAGATGATTAGAGATCATCAGGTCCGATGACAAAGTGTGATTCAGCTGTTAAAGAGAAAACTTTTGTATTTCATGCTGATTAAATCTTATTTTTGTTTTTCATTTTGCACCATTCAGAACAACTTTCAGAGGTTAGTCTTTTCTCCAGGACACATGTGTCCAGCACATTTACCGTGTTTGGCCGCAGGGCTGAGGCTCAGCCGCAGGAAGAGGATTTTTATGTGATTTCTTTTTACAGATCTGTTTTTAATTCATCCTGTTTTTCTTTTTTCTAATGTTGACCAGTTCATTCGAAATAACTGACCTTAACAAAGTTGTTTTTTATGCTCATTGTACCATAATTATGTGATTTTAAATAAAAAAGTACACAAAATACACAAATGTTGCTACTCTGCACCTCATACAGCAGCATCTGCTTCAAACCGCCTGGAACCATAAACTGTTCATGTCTGGTTTGCAGGTATGCATCTACTCAATGCACCACCACAGAAGAAGAAAAAGACCTGATGCGAACCATAAGGCTGATGAGTGGTGCTGCATCATTTCTAAGTCGGTAAAGAGGAGGGACCTTTAGTCTAACCTGCAGTGCTCATAGTGCTGCAAGATACACTCGTTCACCTGTTCAACTACTTGTCAGAGTACCAAAATCTAATCAGCCAATCACATGGCAGCATCTAGTCATGTGGTAAAGAAGACATGCTGAAGCTCACATGGAGCATCAGAATGAGGAAGAAAGGGGATTTAAGTGACCTGAACCTGGCATGGTTGTTGGTCTGAGTATTTACTGGGATTTTCACACACAACCATCTGTAGGGTTTACAGAGAATGGTCTGAAGAAGAGAAAATATCCAGTGAGCAGCAGTTGTCTGGACCATAATGTCTGGTTGATGTCAGAGTAGAATGGGCAGACTGGTGATAGATAGATAGATAGATAGATAGATAGATAGATAGATAGATAGATAGATAGATAGATAGATAGATAGATAGATAGATAGATAGATAGATAGATAGATAGAGAGATAGAGAGATAGAGCAAAATCAAATGTAAAAAAACAATGTGCAAACCAAAATAGAATTTAAAAAGTAGAATAAAATGGCAAGGAAAGAAGCAGCAGTCTAAGCATCTCTTCCCTGTCTGGCAGAGCCAGATTGATCAGAGTGATGGAAAGAGGCAGGGAAGATTTCCTGTACTGTCTGTACAACAGCGAAGCATCTCGGTTTGGTGGAGAAGGAGCTCCACTGAGGTGGAGAGGATGGTTGTGTTATCCGTGATGGAAACCAGTTTGTTCAGCCACCTCCTCTCCACCACAGTTTGTACCTGATGATGGAACCAGCCTTCTTTATAAGTGTGTTCAGTCTGTTGGTGTTGCTGAGCCGATGCTGCTTCGCCAGCACACAGCAGCAAAGAAAAGCACACTGGAGTCAAAAAAGCACTGGTTCTAAACAAGGTCTGCAGAACAGCATCTCTGAACACACAACACGTCCAACCTTGAAGCACAATACACCAAAACACAATAACAGACACAGAAGGACAATACAGCATGCAGCAATACTAAAAAGTGGGTACTCATCTCATCTAAGGCCAGGATATAAATAAGTGTATAAAAAAAAAAGATTAGTTTTACAATGTAATAAATAAAAACAAGCAATAAATAAATATTTGACTAATCTAAAAAGGACACAACCACAGGAACACAGCTGTTCCTGCAGTGCGTGCTCCTCCACCCTGAGACTCTAGATCTCCGATCTCATGGCATCACTCAGAGGATGGAGTCATCTTTTAAAATGGAGCTGCTGTTCGCTGCATATGTCTGGCATACAGCCACTCCAGACTCAGCTGAGACTCCACAATCAGGCCACCTTTTATTGATCTGGGTGAGTGTGTTCCTTTCTTTGAGAGACAGATTTCCAAACCATGACACAAGACAAAACGCTACAACCGATTCTTTTAAAGCTCGATAAAAGTGTCATCATTGTTCTGTTAGCATGAAAACCTCTGTAAGCAGAATTAACACTTGTTTTGCTTGGCTTCACTATTTCGTTTAAAATTCAACGTGGAGTCGATGATGGCACCAAGTTGTTTATAGGACTGCACCCTCTCAGTATTTTGAACTTTATAATGACTGAATCCGGTGTTTTGGCATTTTTCTGAAATCGGTGGACATGTCTGTGGTTTTCTGTGTTGGGTTGCAGGTGTGAACCTGAAAAAGGCTGTTAACAACAGGGTCATGTCTGTTTTCAAGGTAAATGATCTTTAAATTGCTTTGACACAGAAGTCTCATGTTTAGGTTTTGTGTAGTTAAGTCGGCCTGCGTGAATGACGACTACAACTCATCTTACATGAATTTCACATTTAAATAATTTGAAAGTTATTTGGAAATTTGTCATTTTTTTTTATAAAATCTCCAAGACTTCTGGGATGTGTCTTCAAGATCCTAACAACACTTAATTTCATCAAATCAATAAAATATATTTCACATGATTATTTCTCCTGTCAGGCCGTGCAGGAATGTAGTAATCTGATTACATAAATATAAATGTCCTGTATGCATCATGTTACTAATGATTGGCTGTCTGACCCATGACTCTGTCCATCACAGCTGTACTCACTTCAGTCCAAAACAGACCTGTTATTGTAAATGCTGTATATTTACAATCTGCTATTAATAGAGAGAACAATGTTTTCAGAGGATTTTCAGTCCCCACACGAAGAAGGGAGTATGTGAGCCTCTCAGCTGGACCGAGCTCCCTGCAGTCCTGGAGGAGACAGAGACAACAAACACAATGCTGTTCAGCATTTTTATGTCCCAAATTATTCAGCTGAGACCAATAGGGAGGGAAGGTTCTCACCCAGCAGGTTTTATCCAGACAGAAAGTCTGCTTAAAGTTACAAAATGCAGTGTGTTTACCCTTGGTCCAAGTAGGGATAAGAGGCAAGTTCAAAGCGTTTAATTTTTACCTAGATACGAAGTAAAAAACAAACTGTTTTACCCTATAAAAACTACTTCAGGAGCTTTAAAATATTCTTTTCTTTTCAGTTTTGACTCAGTTTGCTTTGGAGCAAAGATCCTCCATAGTCCATACAGCAGCAATATGGCACATTTTAACCAGCGCTAACCACAAAGGTCTGTTGTTGCAAGTGGACGTTGTTCACCTGTTAATTAATGACAAAGATAAGGAGGCCAAGAGTAAGGAAAGTGTCGGGGGATCTACGGCAGCGTAAACCAAAGGATGATTTAGTCAAAGTTTTATGACTAAAGTGTTTAGTTTTAGTCATAATTTAGTCATCTGAGTTATGAGTTTCACTCTAGTTTTATTCAGCTAAATGAAACAATATCACAGCTGATTTACTATATAACTATATCATCTACATCATTTTCATTTTTGCGTAAGTTTCGGAAGCTTTTATTTACACCTAATGAAATCACACATCTGTTAACTTGTGATGTTAATGATTAATTTAAATCTCGGATTAATGCTTTATTTACTTCTTTCATTGGTAAGGTAAACAATGGAGTATTTATAGCATTTTGTAGTCTTGGTGACCACAAAGTGGTTTTACTAAGTGCAACAAACATATTCATCCACTCATGCAGCACCTCTTTGTTTTAAGCTCTGCTGTCTTTTTTCTTTTGGTTGCACATTAGGTGCTTTGTAGGGTTCAGTATTTTGCCCGAGGACGTGCATTCTGGGGAAGCAAGAATTTATTTACTTTATTTGATTTACTTTATTTGTTTAAAATTGTAGAATGCATATTAATAGACATGAAGTAAATATGCAAGATTGAGCTCTTCGGGCTAATTTTTATTTGTCGTTCCATGGCAGGTCAGTGTAAGGAGAAACATGATAAAGTACATAAATAAACACAACAAGGCTTGTTAAGATAAATAAAACAAAAGTCAGCCAATAAACATATATAATAGATAAACATAATGTTAATATACACATGACACAGAGCGCATGGTTGAAAGATGTCAACAAAACAAATGTGTGTGCATGTTTGATTAAAATTAAGCTTCTTTAAGTTCACAGCCTTGCAAAACCACCTGTAGTCAGGGATACTATCGTGTTTTTGCAAGCTGTTCACCTTTGTATGGTTTTCTGCAAAAATCACTTATATATATATGTATATATATATATATACATATATATATATTATTTTACCAGTGTTAGTCATGGTATATAGAATTTTTTATATTTGCGTCATATTAAATATGAAATGTTTCCATGTATCTGCTCTTCACTGAAGTATATTGGAACTAGTTGTACCATCGGGTGTAGATCAAATATGTGTCATCATCTCATTGTCAATAGAAAAAAATAGTTAAAACTGCCATGTAATAGCATTGTACTAGTATCCTACTCTATATGGGCTATACTTATATACCACTTTCTTGGTTGTTTTTAACCAACGTACTATAACACTAACATTCACTCACACATTCATTCACACCTCTTATGTGGAGCTTTTTAGATACACATTCACACACTGATAAATGCACTGGAGACAATGCATGTTCAGAATCTTGCCTGACTCGTTCAACCACCAGCCCTCCAACTGGCAGAGAAGCACCCCACTTCCTGAACTATAGCTATAAACATGACATCTGTGGCATCTTTAACTCTGCAACCTTGCAAAAGCACATGTGTCATGCTTAGGTTAGCTTTAGCATGCTTAGCTTTGCATGGTTTTCTGCAAATTCCAATTTAAAATTTTCAGTTTCTTATGAAAGTTGCTCCACATGGTTTACAAAGCATTTTGTTTAGTTTTTTTCTTCATCAAATATGAAATGTTTCCATATAATTGCTCTTCATTGGAGTACAGTGGAGCTAATTGTACCGTCTTCCTGAGAGTAGATCAAATGTGTGTGTTATTGACTCATTTTCAGCAGAAAAAAAGTTGTTAATCAAAAGTATGAGTCAACATAATCAGCAACTGAAATGGACTGTATTTAATACATTTTCTGGTCTTTTTAGCTCTTTGAAGTGTTCAACACTACAAGCCGCATCCATGCTACGTATGACTTTTTACCTACGACGCACTTTCGCATGCTGAAAAACACATGGAAAGCTCAGTTTCCTGCCCAAGGATACTTGTATATGTATCCTGGGGTTGGTGCATCAAACCACCGACCCTCCAAATGGCAGACGAAGGCTTTCTTTCTGAGATACATCCATTAACATGACAGCTTTGCATGTTTAACTTTGCAGCCTTTGCAGCACTTGTTTGCACATTTAGCTTTAGCATGCTAACTTTTGCATTGATTTCTACAACTACCACATACTGATTACTGTTCCATCTGTTTTGTTTTGATGTGCATCAAATGTGAAATGTGTCCATATGATTTTCATTTATGTCTCATTCTTCCATTTTCAGTAGAAAAAAAGCTGTTGACAAAAACTGTGATGGAAACATTTAGTCAACAAAATTAACAATATACTACTTTGCTAGCTGTTAGCTGTGCTTTTAGAGCTCTCCAAAAAGTGCTGCTGAGATGCAGACTAGTCTACAATAAAACTGATTTTCACCTGATAATCTGGTTTAAAAAAACAAGTTTAATCTTCAAATGTTCAGAGAACGTGTGGGTTGCATGAAAATCCATTTTCATTAACTGATTCTGGATCTGCCTTAAGCGTCTTTAAAGGATTTGCATCAGTTTGATAAATGACGTGATATGATCCAGGAAAGAACTTTTTGGTTGTTTTCTTTCTGAACAACCTCAAGCATAAAAATTTCCTTCACGAATCTCTAAAAGATATTTGTATTGTTGAATCTCAGGATTTCAGTTCAGCCTTCCACTAAGCTTTAGGCAGAACCGACAGGACGTTAAACCCTTTCTATCGGCTACTTGATGCCTGGAGAAGAACCACAACATGCCTAAAAATGTTTTGTACTTGTATCTTCTAACTGAATAATTTCCTCTTTCCAGTCTAATTACTTTTGCAGATTCATGGTGTGTGATTTTCTAACAGAACGGACCCTAAAGAAGATGCAGTGAAGTGAGTGAACAACTAGTCCTAACAAAGTCAAGATTATTTGTTCAGCTGATAAACACACGTCTTTCAGACTAATAGGCCCTTCAGCTGCTGATTGTGATTCAGAGTTCTGAGGAAGGATGGTTTCACACGCCAACCAGTTTAAGTCATTTCAAGTTTACAGTACAGCCAAGCAGAGATCATAGTTCTCTTAATGTTCCCATATAACTGTTCCATAAAGATAAGAGATTCAAGCAGACATGAAAGCAAACACAGCGCACCCATATGACAGTATTTGTATCATTGCTAGTCAGACATCACAGCTCAGTTATGTCTATATCCCTCTCCAGACAACGAGATGGGCTCAGACAACAAGACAGTCTCGTCTCCATTTTACTACCTGGAAAATAATTCCTTCATCTATTTCTATAACTTACATGCTTTCACCCAGGAAGCTGTGAGTCACAGCCCAAGTCTAAATTTGACACTGAATGTATTAGCTGGAATTATTCATTTAGGATTGATGCTGATTGTGGGAGTCTGCATACATATTTCCACATACTGTAATGACTCTTTATTTAAGGGTGCGAATATGTTCAAACAGCATGTTGTGTCTTTCAAAGGAGACTTTGTTCCTGGGATCCTCCACACCCTGATGACTGTAAGTCAGAGAAAAGCATATCACTGAGAACAGGGAGGGGATCAGCATACTGGTCAAGTTATAGTCTTTGTATTTTTATATGTGTTTTACTTATTTCATGCTACATACCTTTAGTTAAACCACAAATGTGGGTAATTATCCATCATTAATCATCTGCTACAGACATTATTTTGTCCTGTTTTATGTTTTTGCTTCAGTAGTTTGTTGTTTACTGTTCTGCAGGTTTTTATATGTCACAGTCCTGTCTGGTTTCCTGTTTTATTTTTATTGTTCTTTCCTTTGTGTATTCTGTTTTGCCTTCTTTTTCCTGTTCCTTAATGTGCCCGGTTTGATTTGCTCATTCAGTTCACTCCTGCAGTGCATTGGTTTCAGTTCCTCCCATCCAGTTCATTGTTATCTTCACGTCATGTTTCCCGCTTCATCTCTGTCAGTATTCACCATTAAAACCTTGCTGCAGCAACCGGTCTGCCTCCTGCTGATTCGTCAAACTGCTTTTGGGTCCTCACCTCTTCCTTGTAACCTTGACACTATTTAACTGAGCACATTGACTACTTGTGTGATGTGAAATAAATTTTCCTTCAAAAAGTGTGACTGCAAAGCTATATTTTACTATTTCACTACATACATACATATATATATATGTATATATATACATATATACATATATATATATATATATATATATATATATATATATATATATATATATATATATAAAACAGAAAATGGATGGATGGATGGATGGATGGACAGTCCCTGGTTCTTCATTTTCTTAGCCCATGTTGGCCTTAGGTTTCTTTATATTTAATTTTGTTCAAACTGATTTATATTGTTGTTAATATTGTCAAGTTTCTTGTTGGTTTTCTTCTTTGAAAAGCCAAACCAAAAACAAGAGTTTCAAAATAGCTTAATGCTATAAACTCTTTACATCAGGATCGGTGACAAGCTAACTAGCAAGCTAACTAGTCCTCCCATCAGATCCAGATCTGTCCTGCTTGGCTAACTGTTCTCTGACTCCAGAGCATCTTCCCACCATTATTTCTTGTTATAGAGGTTTGCACATGATGCACATATATATTGGAAGAAATTGTGAATGTCTTTTAAGTCAAAGCGATGCAAAAGCACACAGAATTTAGCTGACATGGGCTACAGTTTAGGTAAATTTGTTTAATATTTTGCAACAGCAGACATGTAAAAACTTGAAAAGGGGAATAATCACATAATGTAACTCATGAATTTACAATAGTTCATTGTGATGACAACTAATTTTCGGGAATTTAGCTCATGAAATCCTGTCCTGTAGTTTGCAGAGGGGAGCTGGGCAGGTTTATTTCTGTAATGGTATTATAGGGAGGTTTGTTTTGGTATTATAGGGAGGGAGGGAGAACAGAGCTGGCATTTTTATTTAATGCTGGTAAAGACTCTTATTCAGGCCTTCCTGTAAACATATATCATATTAAAAGTGTACTTTAGCCTCAGTGTTTTCATCATCTCCTGCCAATTTAGCAGCTTTGAAAATGTATTCATTAACAAGTCAGTTCTACAACAAAGAGGCTGATGCATGGTTTGTTTTTATGGCCTGTACCACTTTACTGTCGGGAACACATTTAAAACAATAGCTGAGTTTATCTAAAAGGTCTTGTGTACTACAGAATTCAAATGTGACAAATCTGAAGGGGGGAAATGTGGGATGTAATATAAACCAAACTGTTACAGTGGTGAATTTCCACTATTACTGACTGGGTGAGTATACGGTGTCTAAGCATGCCCAGGAATGTAGAGAGGAGTTGTTTGGTCTGTTGGTATGCAGGTTGCAGTGAGGTGCAGCAGAGGTAGGATGTTCACTTGTTGGAACACGATTATCTAATCTGCACAGCCAGGAACGAAAGCAGGAATGTAATCAGATGCAGGGATAGTGTATGCTGGTCATTGTTCCAGCAGACCCCGCTTCCCGTTGAGCGGTAATGGCTCGATGGTAAGGACACAGAGTCTTATCAAATCTGGAGATTGATGGGCCCTGAATGACAAGCTAGTCTGAGCTCAGATGATCGCAGCCGATAAACAATAAGCCTGTTTCAGCTGCTAACAGCACAAAGCTAAAGATTTATATCTATTGACATAATACCATTAAAGGAAGAGCTAAGAAGATTAAAGATAAAAAATAAATAAATAACATAATATAATGCACATTTGTATAATCTAAGGCAAGGAAGAGCTCAATGGTAGCTTTCCCCAGTGCTGATTCTGTGCCATAAAGTACATGACTCAAAATCTTCAAATAGAGTAAACAGTGAACAGTTCACACCTACATGAATTACCCATTCACACACTCGACAAGGGCTTTCTATGTATTCTGGCTCTGACGTTGTGAAGTGGTGCTATACTAACAAAGCTGAATTTAACAGAATTTATAAGTTGAACAAACAGTTGGTAAATTAGTGTTTGGTGCATTATTTTATTATTACAACACTTCTTGGTAATACTGTTGGAAAGTCTGTTTATTTCCCTCTTAAATGGTCTCAAAATGAGTGAGCAGCAGAGTTCAGTATGTGAGTTGTACACATGAAAAACTTCTCTGCCAACCGATGATTCTGCTGCTGATTCTTGTTCTTAGCTTCTGGTACCCAGGGTCATGGCACTCAGGTGTTGGACTAGCTTCACCTGTGAGCATGGATCCTGCTGCAGAGGTCAGTTGGATCATAGGGTCAAAGTGTGGAGAAGGTGCTGAACCGATCGGGTAACAGCTTTTGGTGGAGAGAGTGTGATGATGTGGGGCGGCAACTGCCTCAATAGAAAAAAAAAAGCTTGTTACAACAAAGAAATTACAGCAATTGCGCTAATTTACTGACTTTTAGGAGTACATTTTATATGTAGCAGCCCCAGCCGAGGAGGTAGGAGGAGGTAGGGAACCAATCACGAATGACTTTATTTTATTTGACAGGGACATGATCTACGATACTCTGACCTCAAAGAGAAGCATGTTTGGTGCCAGGCTTTAGCAAAGATGCTAATTTCAGCCCCTTCTCCCTGGACAGGTGGAAATTAGCAGCTTTGCTAAAGTTCTTTGAGGCCAATGTGTTGTAATTTGTGTCCCTGTCAAATAAAATAAATTCATTCATTCATCAGATTTTAGTACATAAGATGTTCATCATAAGATGGTGTGAGATGCAGCACGGTGAAGATGTTCCTTGTCATGGTTGCATCATATCTGTTGTCCCAGCACCAAGTTAAAGAGATGGTTTTAGTCTTCATTTTAACTCTACATCATGTTAAGGTCTTGAAGGACTTGTTATGTTGTGGGTTTTAGCATCTATTTTAATGACCAGTAAGGTAAAGAAGAAACTTTAGTTTGACTTCCACCAAGGACATTGTGTTGTTTCTCTAGTTTTGTTTTGTATTTTTGTTTTTTACCAGGAGAGATATGTGTAAGAAATATTACAGAACCTGATTCAAAAGGGATTTATGGTTGATTTTGATTCACATCCAGAATTTTTAGGCTTCTGGGAGGTATGCAGTCTCAAGCTACTGCTCCATGCAATGAAGAGAATATACATTAGAGGGCTTATTGTGGCTTATTATATTTATTACTGTGTTTTTACTGGTGCTAAATGGGAGTGCACAGCCTCGGATGCACGTATGACTGCATTTCACTGCCATCTTGTCTGTACATGTGACGAATAAAAAAAACTGAAAACTTGAGATAACTTTGTTATGAAATGTTAGACCTGAAATTACTTTTGTTTGGTATAAATGCCAACAAACCTTTACCATATAGACTAACAAGAACAAGAAACACAAGTGTACCATTTTGATAATGAACTGTTCTTTGTGGAGTTTACCTGTCTGTTTCCTGTCTTGGTCTTTATGTCAGCCTTCTCAAATTCTCTTAGAATTGGTTCTGCTCTCTGGAAGCTTTCAGACGATGAGGGTGCCAGGAAGGCGTTTATGTGCCAGCCTGTTGAGGCAGGTTTCAGGCTGACATTTGTTGGTTGCAGCGTTGGAAGGTTTATTACTCTGTTAAACATGTAAGAGACGCATTAACTTTTACTTCATAAAAGTCACTTAATCTATTTGATTGGTTCATGATGACTATATTTTATTTATTCGTTTGATACATTTTTATTCTAATAAAATGCGTACTTCAGGAGTAGAAACTATGCAGGATTTGTCATGAAGGATCTTAATCCTGACTGCTTTCATTAATCCATATAAAAGGAATTATAGACCTTTATAGGTTTCCATGCTTTCATCGGCTAGAGGCTCGTCTGAAGCAGCAGATAGTTTGAGATATCGAGTAACTGAACTCACTGGAATTTCTTTATTCTACCAAAGTGCCTATGGCATCACATAACTCCACCTTTATCACAATTTAGGATTGCTTATTCTTAATCAACAATGTGTCTCACATGAGGGAACAAAATCATGATCCAAAGGATCAGAAGTCAAATAGAAAGACCTGCTGCTATAAAACCAGGAAAACAAAGCAGAGAATCATCAGGAGCACCTATAATAAGACAAAATGAGAAAAACATGAATGACACCAGCAACAGGTGTATGAAAACATAAGTACAGCTGCTGCCAATTAAACTTGCAGATCAACACATGAGCTATGTAAGCATGAGAGAGGAAGAGAGCAGGATACAAGGAGCGAGTTGTGTTTAATGGTCAGTCTGTACAAATGAAACCGAGCCTCCTCCAAGGCTCAGAAGCAGACAAAAAGGGCCCTGAGACCCGAGCAAACTGCTAAAACTACTTCTGACATTGTACGTCTCTGCATTCCGGTTCTGCTGAAACTCTCAGCAGTTTTAAATCAGGGTTTAAAACTTTTCTGTTTGCTGCCTTTTATCAAAACAACTGTTAATTCCTCACCCTGGAACTTTAGTTCTTGCCTTTTATTTATTTTATTTTAGCTGTTTTTTCTTTCTGTTTTTATTTAATTTCTTTTAAAGTTTGCTTTTAATGCACTTGTTATTGCTTCCTGCACCCGCTGGAATGCTTTTAATGTTTTATGTGAAGTACTTGGAATAGCCTTATAAACTTGCCTTGTCTTACAACAGTCATGCGACATAAAACACTCGTAAGGCAAATAAAATTCTTAGACCACTGATTAACTTCTAAAAATCACACTACTTTTCCTCTATAAGTCCTCTGTACTTTGCTCATTGATTTTAGTGAATTTCCATTTATATTGAAAGAGATGAATATATATAAATATGTATGAATGTGATGTGACAGGGCCACAGAAGGCAAAGCCTTCAGAGTAGTGAACAAAAAGTTTTAATTATAAACAGAACCTGTGTTTATGTTCTTTTATGTCTCAAGATGAACAGCAGTGACCTGAATGAGCAGCAGATTTTATGTTTTAACAGACTCTTCAACATGCCTCATATTGTGATCACTGACAACAGTCTCCACAGGGATTAGAGAACAAGCCCGCCAATCAGAGCTATTATGACGGGAGTTACTATAAGAGTCTTACAGCGTGCAGATGGATCCTCCTCTTTGCTCTTTGTCCCCTTAAAAAATGAGCTGCACATTTTTGGAGCGTCACATTTAAGCCGCTGCTAACTGCATGATATGTGGTCGCTCTATTTGTGTCAGTTCACTGGAATGTCAGCCCAGCGCTAAGCTCTCATCACTTATCAAAGTCTGATGATAAGGATACTGAATGCAGAGGCCATTTGTGGATGCCACTCAGCTCCCAGCAGGCCTCAGCTCACATGCCTTTCAACTATTTCAAACTGATGCCAGAAACACTTATAAACAAACAACAGAAAGAGATATGAGTATGTTTAGTAAAGCATCTTATGCATAGTAATTACAATTTACAGACTATTTAATACAGTTGCAATTTACTGAAAGACAGGATAACTTACTCATTATTAATAATGTGAATGAAAGTTTACGGTAATGCTGACATCAAAAGTTACCTCTTCAGTCTAACTGTCCCCAACTCTAGGTGGCACCCCATATACAGACATCTAATTATAACACCTATTTACTGTAAACAGCAATAAATACACTCCTGTTCAAAAGTTTGGGGTCACTTTGCCATGGGATTCAATGGGGAAGTGACCCCAAACTTTTGAACGGTAGTGTATGTTAGGTAGCTAAATGGCATTTTTATAAATAACAAATGTAGTTAATAAGCTGATGAAACTTGTGATTTGGTTCAAAGTTGGTTCAAAAAATTTGTTCATGATTTCCTAAACTCCAGAGCTTTGTATAATCTGCTTATGTATTTAGACAAAGACAGAGGCTGGTTCATTTTCAATGATCCAGACCCTCATGCAATGTTAGCTATACTGGTAACCTGTAAGGCGTTAGCGTTCAACAGACTGGGAATGTCGCTGCTAGCTTGCTGAGATCTCTCCTGCTTGCTGTCCCTGAAACTGACTCAGACTAACGAGAGCTAACCAGACTAACAGTAAATCAGTACATTGATGTAAAATCTTTGATCACCAGAGATCTAATGAGAGCTCTGATGGACTCGAGTTCTTCATATCTGTTGTTTTACAGCTGAGAAAGAACTCAAAGCAGTTTCATTGCTTTAATTATTTAAAATATTGTTTTAATCATTCTGAACCAAATATCATGACAAACACTTATTGCTTAAGATCTCATAATGAAGCACCAGTTTATGTCCCAGGGCTCAGCCCCAGTTTAATCAGCAGGTATATATATTTAGTAGTAGACACATCTGGACTGCAGGTGGTTCACTCAGGGACCTTCACATTCTGTTTATGAAGTCGTAAGACATGCAGAACGATGTTGGGAACAGCAGATTTCCCAGAAAAAAAACATCATCTTGACAGTCGGATACATATTTCCAGAATTCCAAGATGTGCTCTATTTTGTTAGAAAGCGGGTGTTTACAGTGGGGGTGGGGGTGAGGGGTGAGGTGTATGTGTGCTTACTGTGTGTGAGACAGACAAAGAGAAAGTATGACTGAGTGTGTGTGTTTCCTAAATTATTCTGTAAGTGTGAGATGGCTTGTGTTTTTAACTTGAATAAAATGTTTTTGTCATGAAAAGCACTTTGTGCTACTTGCTGTATGAAAAGAGAAATAAAATTTGATTTGAAATATGGACTCATCTGACCACGGAACGAGTATCTGTTGTTTTTTCTCCATCTGAGATTAATTCATTGTCAGATAATTAAGTAGAACAGAGATCATACATGACTCTGTCCTTGTCTGATGCAGTTTTGTGTTACATTTCTGGATGCAACTGTGTTGTGTTAAAATGTTTTTTAAGATACTCCCATGTGGTTATGCTGATAATGATGGAATGATGGTTTTATCATGAGAGCTCAGAGGTCAAACAATGGTTTATGTTGCTGAATCCGACAGCAGATTTTAAGCAAGAGCCAATTCTTACTTGGAAAGATTAAGACATTGATTGATGCTCCATTTATACCCAATCTTGACACCCTTACCTGCCAGTAGTTTTACATTTTCCACACAACTGTTACATGTTCATACTATTAACTTTCTGTCTTTCTTTCCTAAATGCAGGGAAGCTGGTCAATGAATTATGGAAATAATATACTTAAAACTTCCTGTTCTTCAAATGAAGGGTCAAGCATATTTAAGGCTTTAGAAAATTTTCCAGCTTTTCTGCAATTTAGGCTTTCACATTAGAATGTGATCAGTTAAGATACAGAGTTTACAAGTATTTTAACAACTCAATGCTGGTAACTAATGTTACTGCATCTTAGAGTACAGACTATGTACAGTGGTGGTAATTTAAAGCACTAAAGGAATTGTATGATGCTGTATTGCACGTGTTCAGCACATACAGATGTCACAGTTACAAATCTGGTCTGTTTTCAACTATTTGATAAATACACAATATATAATATACAACATAAGAAGTTTTTTTAAATATATAAGCTCCTGTAGTGGAGCAGGGAGGAGTCTGTGGAGGATTTTAAACACCAGGACAGAGTCTGCATATTTTCCAAGCTAAAACCTGAAGAATTAGAGGTTTGTAAGTAAGTGAGTGTGCTTGATTGGCTAACTTAGCTTTGGATTAGCATCCTGTTGAGGGTCCAACTCCCCTCTCACCCTGTACCAGCTGGACTCCAGAAATCCCCTCCTCTTACTGAATGAATAATACATCATTTTCATTAACTATAAATACACCATAAAGAAAACATAATGTTTTTTGTTAGAGGTCAAGATAAATTAAGGTATAAACATATAATTTCTTACATACTGATTCCTCTCAAACACTGAGTCCTAAAGAAATCTCTGATTCAGACAAGTTATTTTAATTTTCATATAAAACATGTCACTTCACTCCAAAAGTAAGAATCATTGCAGTGACTGAACATTGTTTAGATGAACCTTATCTCCCACACAGAAAAGTGTCTCAGATTCTCTGTAAGTGTATTTTAACCAACCAGTGAGCAAAACAGGAAGCGTTGCATGAAGACGCCCATTACGGCTTTTGTCTTTAAAATATTTCCCATCCAAGAATCATGGAAGAAACTTCCTTTTCCTCAGAAGTTTCAACAACTCAATGTAAACACTTGTAACTGGGCTTGAACTCTGAAGACACGTCATTAGTTATGGTCCCTGATGTTTCACCGGAGGGACTGATCAATGAGAAAGAGCATATTTTCTTAAAGATGCACTGGTCTAGAGTTTCATTCAGGAAGAATTTCAAAGATAATCTGAACATGTTCTATGTCAGTTTATAAATAGATCTACTGGTCATCTATCTATTATAGCTCTGTTTTTCATTCAGTACCTACTTATTGTTCTCATGTTAAACGTCATGTGAGCAGATTTCTTAGCTCTGCAGAAATACTCAGACATGATGTGGTCATAGTGGTCTGTCTCTGGTTTAATCATTAGGGGTCTTGTTCCATGTCTAATGTGAGTTTTTTCTTTTCTTTCTGCTATCATTTGCTAAAACAAGTTGGTCACATACACTCACCAGACACTTACTGCTTGTACAAATATCTAATCAGCCAGTCACATGGCAGCATTTACTCATGATGTAGATGTGATGAAGACAATTTGCTGAAGTTCAAACTGAACATCAGAATAAGGAAGAAGGGGGATTTAAGAGACCTTGAATGTGGCATGGTTGTTGGTCTGAGTATTTACTGGGATTTTCACACACAAGCATCCTTAGGGTTTCCAGAGAATGGTCTGAAGAAGAGAAAATATCCAGTGAGCAGCAGTTGTCTGGACCAGAATGTCTTGTTGATGTCAGAGGTCAGAGGAGAACTGGTTGGAGATGATAAAAAGACAACAGGAAGTCCAATAAGCACTGGTTCTAAACAAGGTCTGCAGAACAGCATCTCTGAACACACAACACGTCCAACCTTGAAGCAGATGGGCTACAGCAGCAGAAGACCACACCGGGTGCCTCCTGTCAGCTAAGAACAGGAAACTGAGGCTACAATTCACACACACTCACCAACACTGGACAATAGAAGGTGGAGAAACGTTGTTGGTCTGATGAGTCTCCATTTCAGTGCCACATTAAAATACTAGGCTCAGAATTTGGTGGAAACATCATGAAAACATGGATCCACCCTGCCTTGGATCAATGCTTCAGGCTGCTGCTGGTGTAATGGTGGGGGGGATATTTTCTTGGCCCACTTTGGTCCCCTTAGTACCAGCGTGGCCTGGTTTAACCACCACAGTCTACCTGAGTATTGTTACTGACCATGTCCATCCCTTTATGACCACAGTGGAGCATCTTCTGATGCTACTTCCAGCAGGATAATGCTCCATGTCACAAAGCTCAGATCAGCTTTAGATGCTCTAAGAATGAACATGTCCTATGTTTAGCTAGTTTAATGGTAAATTGTAATAAAACTAATAACAGACTGATAATCTTGACAGAGGTTATGTTTGATTTCTAAATTAACTAAATGAAATGAAAGTAGAAAATTAACACGTCTGATGATCAACTGATTTATATTCAGCTCAGTGCAGAGACAAACTATTATTCACCATTCTTTTTCCTTTGTTTGTTCTCAATATAAACAAATCAGATCACCGTAATGCTGAAAATTTCAGTTAAAACATTTTTTAACCTGTTTTTGATGAGAGTCCCTCTACAGGGGCAACATGAGATCCCAAACTCGAGAAGATGATAGCAGACACCAGGAAGCAGTGATGCTAACATGTAGCATAGCAACATGATGGAGAGAAACTCTGCTAAAAGACTCTACCAAGCATCAGCATCCAAACCAAACACTGTTCAAACTCCAGGCAGTTATATGTGAATATAAGAAAACCATGAGAACAGCTCTGTCCACTTTAGAGCTTCTGCTGGACTATTTTACTCATTCCTCGGACTACTTTACTTCTTCACTTAGTCCTAGGATTACTTTACTCATTAGAACTACTTTACTCAGTCCTAGGATTATTTTACTCAGTCCTAGGATTATTTTACTTATTAGGACTTCTTTACTCATTAGGACTACTTTACTCAGTCCTAGGATTATTTTACTCAGTCCTAGGATTACTTTACTCATTACGACTACTTTACTCAGTCCTAGGATTATTTTACTTATTAGGACTTCTTTACTCATTAGGACTACTTTACTCAGTCCTAGGATTATTTTACTCAGTCCTAGGATTATTTTACTCATTAGGACTACTTTACTCATTAGGACTACTTTACTCAGTCCTAGGATTATTTTACTCATTAGGACTACTTTACTCATTAGGACTATTTTACTTAGTCCTAGGATTACTTTACTCATTAGAACTACTTTACTCAGTCCTAGGATTATTTTACTCAGTCCTAGGATTACTTTACTCATTACGACTACTTTACTCAGTCCTAGGATTATTTTACTTATTAGGACTTCTTTACTCATTAGGACTACTTTACTTAGTCCTAGGATTTTTTTACTCAGTCCTAGGATTATTTTACTCATTAGGACTACTTTACTCATTAGGACTACTTTACTCAGTCCTAGGATTATTTTACACATTAGGACTACTTGACTCATTAGGACTATTTTACTTAGTCCTAGGATTACTTTACTCATTAGAACTACTTTACTCATTCCTAGGATTATTTTACTTAGTCCTAGGACTACTTTACTCATTAATAAATGAACCGGACTACTGTCCTCTGGTTTTCACTCAGAGTAATGTGGTTTTTATTTTCTACTGTGTTCCGGGTGAATTTACTCTGTCACAGTAACACACATCTTGATTCTGACATTTCTGTAGTAATCTGACATACATCACTTTTCTTCTGGAATCAAGATTACGCATACAACCAGGAGGGGGGGGGAATCCCCACCATCCCCACCGGAAAATGGCGCCCTGCATACAATACTTGTAATTGTGAAAATATACTTAATTTGTTTTGGATTTGTGATTTTAGACAAGAGGCAGAAAAAATAGGTGTTGTAAAGAACAGGTTGTTACAGTGATGGTACAGTATGCTAAATACTTTTGAAAGTACAAATGTCTCACTTGATCTATTACTATTTCACTCTTCCATGACAAAGTAACACTGAAACTAGAAGAAAGAGCTGAGCTGAGCTATGACATCCAGTGTGCTGCAGAATGAACTTTATCATCAGGAGTTTGCACTTCTGAGTCAAACTAGCCAAGTTCTCAACAACAAGTAAAGTACATAACAACACTGGTCTGTACTTGAAGTACTCTGTATTGTCTACAATGACCAATGCTTCACTGAGGAAAACAAGTCATAGAAGGAGAAGGTTTCCGTGCATCCCAAACCACATCATGACTTCATGCATCTGAGCTGTGAACAAGGTGTTAAAGTTAAGGTTGGGTGGGAGGTTTGGGTTGCTGGGTGCAGGTACGAGAAGTCTGGACTGTAAAAGAACAGACTTGCATATACAGAACATTCACTCCTTCCCGTCAGGAGGGTTACTTGGTATTCAGAACCACATTAGATCTCACTGCAGCCAAATCCCTCATTGCCTGAGAAGAAGGGGAAGGAAAAATGGAAGCAGTGAAACCACGACTGGCAAGATGCCAGTTGAACATGCCCTGCTACCTCCATTACAAGAGAAAAAAAAATGACAGATTAGTTACTGTGCGTCATTAAAGAGCCCACAGTTTGCTGGACTTACATCAACTCACAAGTTTACACATGTAGAAAATCATAAGGATGCAAGGGATGGAAAGTTTTTTCCATTAAAGAAAGTATGGTGTAGTGTTACCTTCAGCTGGTCTCAGTAAAAAAAAAAAAAAAAAATTAAATAAAGAAAAAAAACAGCTTGCACAGAATGTTTAATGCTTGTGGTCATTTCAGTGCAGACTTGTTGGAATTTATGCAATTAATTTGCAATTTATATATAACAATATAATGAATATACTATAAATTAATGATAAAAACAGATTAGTCATGTTAAAACTTCACGTTAACTGTTATAACAATCATGACAGAGGATTATAGAAAATATACCATAGGCTCTCATTTCTTTGGCATTTCCTTGTGTCTGGAAAATTACGACAGCTTGATCTAAATTTAGAGCTAAAGTTTATCCACTGAAGCCGTCTGGTGAGCGAACGTCCAGATTCATGAGCTGCAGCGACCGTCAAATCCATGATGACGCTGTTACGCATCATTATGGCATGTGGGGTTCAGCATGTTAACAAAGGACACTTTGACACATGGACCATGAAGATGGAGGTGGATCGGAAACCAACCGTCTGATTGGAGGATGAACCCACATTTAGTTTTTAACGAAGAATAAAAGGTTTTTGTACAGAAGAAAACATGATACAGGTTAAAGGAGGATGAGTTAGGACATCCCTTATTATGTATATTTTGCTTTCAAGCAGCCAGACCTTCACGTCTGGTTTTTAATTAATCTTTAATTGTAGTTCTCCAGTTTTCTGAAGGACTCAAAAGTTTTTTTCCCGTCTTTGAACCTGCCATTTTCAGAGGAATGCTTAGTTATTTAGGCCACTGAACATTTGTTAATGAATTATTTAAGCATAAAAAGGCTTTTAACTCAATGGATGAACCAGTTTTGTGTCTATAAATAAGCAATTTACCACAATTTCTGAGCTATTCATCTTAAATTAAATCCAATATTCTTTCTAGGTTTCATTAATGTCAACATGTTATCTGAGATCTGTACTTGAAGAACATTTAGAGCGACTCCACTGAGTAAAAAAGCTTTTATGTGCTTCATTTAGAAAGTTCAGAAGTTGAACTTGATAAGTTTGTTTCAGCATTTCAGTCAAATAAGTCCATGATGATGTTTTAACATGTGATGTTTCTTCACAGCTGAGTGCAGCTGTCACATGGTGTTAACCTATAAGTTGTATGGATATATGAAACTTAGAGTGCTGAGTTCAAACAAATCAGTTATGATGTAGGAAAGACTATTTCAGCCTCAAGTGTCAGCATTTCAACACAATGAGAGAGATGCACTATTCAGGCAGGTTGAGGTGTGGCCTCAAAATCTGACCGCCACCCATCCACCTACCCAGCCAACGTACCACCCCAAGAATAGACAATCAAACTATAACAAATATTTAGTGTAAACTGGCCTTTCGCTGGGTAAACCCCAGATGTCCACTTGCAAGTGAATGCAGCATGTACAGTAACATGTTGCTCTATCTCAGTATGACCACATTTTGGCCATAATGCAACATTTATGTCTACATGGGTGTTAATTATTTATTTGTCCAAACTGATTTCTGTTTTATGAAGGATGTTAAAGTCATAAAACCAGCAGATGTGATTGTGCAAAGTTAACCCGGCAAAAATGCTGAAGAAACAAATTTGGCTCAAATGAAGTTTTTCTTGCTATGAATGTGGGAAAACATGTTTGTGCAGTAGTGATTAAAGATACACGGTGCAGGATCATCATAATTGTTGATTTTAAAATTTTATAATAACAATAAGTGCTTGATTTAAAAAAGAGTAAATTTAAAAAAGAATAAAAGTTTTATTTTACACGCGCCAACTTTTTGTCAGTCTGTACCCGTGCCTTGTCCCCCCATAAATATTTTTCTAGACCCGCCTCTGCGTGCAGACGAGCGCATGTGTAAATAAATTACTAGAGCGATAAAATACAGTACATGACACTGAATAAGGGACCACTTTAGGTTTGTTTTTGTTTTAGAATTTTTCTGTGGAATATGAAGGCAGTTGTGAGAGGAAACCAAACCAGATGTAAAGAGTCTCCCTGCCAATCCAGAAAATCTTTATATCAGCGACGTTATTGTTGTTGTTGTTGTTGTTATTGTTGAGGTAGCCCTCTTTTCTCTGTTAAACCGTGATATATTACATCATGGAGCGGTTTTGAGCGCGCTGGAATAGTTGAGATGAAAGAGAAGAGTCAGAATCCCTTGAATGATCTCAGCGTGACGGAACGCTGTCCGGTGACGCCACAGCCGGACGCTCCTTATTAGGTCTGCCTGCAACAAATTGCATCGCTATAATAACCAGAGGTGGTTTGTAGTGAAATACTTTGTAGTCAGACGCTCCACGCGGGGTAACAGTAGCTGAGGCTGAGCTGCACAGATTCTTTATTTTCTACTTGGATTATATTTCCGTGGCTGCCGCTAATTTGACAGGATGAAACTACCAGTTTGTCTCTTCATCGTGTTTCTCTGCACGCGCTGTGTCTCCGGTGAGTCCATCAGACCGTCCTATTAGGCTCTGCAAACATAGGATTGTTAAATTAGATCCATTTTTATCCATTTTTGATTAATGTGTAGGAGAGCACGCACAGGGTGTGATCAATTAAACGTGTCTTTGAAAAGATCTGGCTAAAATAAATACAAATCAATATTTAGTGTTTCTCTTTTTATTCTAACGTTCCTAATTATTATTTTGCCATTAGGTGACAGAGATATAAGGGTGTAATTTCAGAGGGAGAATCGTTTTAAGTAAAGAGAAAAAGCGGATTTACTGGAAAATGAAGGTGTCCGTGAACAGGTCACAGGATTTTCTCCCTGAGGACTGAGGACGGGGTCCAAGTCCGGAGGGAAATCGTTTTCTTTCCAGTGGCGTCATTCTGTCTGTTTGGTTAGAAAGAGGCATCTGAAACGGTTTTATGGACAAATTTGAACCATTTTTTAATCAGAAAGCCAAACCTGAAAACGACCTGCGCGCGACATTGTTCTGCTTTAATATCAGTCTTTTCTTTCATTGTCCTACAAAAAATAAAAATAAATAAATAAAAAAAATGATAAAAAAAATCAGCACCATCTGCAGCTTAGAGGCTGCACGGGAGTTTATTTCCACACAGTAATGACATAAGCGTGGTTTAAGGTCTTTTTTCTGAGTTTTGTAAAATTAGATAAATTATGTGTTTATTGTGAGTAAAGATAAACCTGCACGTCCCACATTTTGTCCAGTCCTGTTCACACAGATTATCCTCCACTTCATCCGTGACTTACTGTTTGTCACAATTTCTGTTTTTAGTCACTGTGGGACTAAATTTATGATTCATCCTGATTTCCATTTGCTCTGATTGCAGTGTCTGTTCAGCAGCTTACATCTCACAATCTTCTCCAAAAAAAAAAGAAAAAAAAGTCTACTATCAGAACAGGATTTTGTCTTGTGCATTGAGGGAAACTAAATCAAACAGGTGTGGTTGTGACAGAACAGTATGTCCTGTGAAAACTATGCAGAAAAATTTTTTTATCAACGATTTTTGATTAGACACACCTCCTCTGTTGTGCCAGTTTCAGCTCAGGTTTTGACCAACAGTCCTGGAATGTGTCACTATATACTGTTAAATCATTTTCACTATTTTATGGTTCTGAATACTTGATTTGACCAAACTCTCTCTATACGCAGGCTCCTTTCCCAAAGCAGAGAATGTCACTTGGAAGTCTATCAACTTTAAAACTTTCCTTACCTGGCAACCCAAGCCGTCAGCTGATTACTCCCACACAGTGGAGTACTCGGTGTAAGTACAGTCCATAATCTGACTTGTTAACCCCTTTAAGAGGTGGTATTGCCATGCAGTTGGAATATTTTACATTTAGGCTAAAATCTGTCCCTGTTTAATGAGCTTACTGATGAGAATCCATTTCTTTAAATAGTGCTTTCATGCAGAAAGTTAAAAATCCAGCATAACTACCAACAGTATTCAGATACATGCTCCAATTTCCTGATTTTTTTCATAGTTGGAACATCTTGCAGTTGCTTTGTTTCCATATTAAACTGTCTGTTTCCATTTTCTTATCTTAAATGATATAATTTAGTCTTCTTATCTATTATATTGTGTCTGTGCATAACTGAATGGTTGTTTGGTGAGTTAGACTGTAGCCTCCATCTGACCTCCATCAGCCATCCATTGGGAGTGTCTAACTTTGTGTCAAACTCTTGCAGACTTGGAGCGAACAGGCAAAGGATTTATCATTGTATCCGCACCGACAGCACACAATGTGATCTGTCCACGTCTTTGAGTGACCTGCAGGCTTGCTACACAGCTGATGTCCTGTCGGAGCCCCCGCTGGGGGTCACGTCTGACCTCACGGAGTTCCCTCATACCAGATCACCACAGTTCTGTCCCTACAAAGACAGTAAGTTCCTCTGGTACTATGAGCTGTGTATCCCGAATCAACATGAATTGATATAGCATCAGTCCAGCACAATCATACAGACATACATGAAGTTCAGATTCATGCTCTGGTACATCCGTGTTGGAGAAGAGCTGGCACATGTTTAGCTCACGTATGTATTTACACATTATTCCAGGGAGGTTTGGTGGTTTTTAACCCTTTTAAGTGCTTCTGCCTTTTCCCTTCTTTCTTTTTATTTATTTTATTTAATAACATTAATAGGTTTATTTTTATATTATTTATTTATCATTACCAATTTATTGAAAATTTTATTGTAATTTATTTGTTTTTTTCTTTATTTTTCTTTACTGTATTTATTTTGTTTTAACATAATTGTTAATAAATTTAGAAAATATTTCCTTTTTCTGTTTCTCCCAGCATTATGATGAGTGAGTGAAAGTAATTTGTGACCTTTTGAAACAGGGTAAAATGGTGAAGAGAAAAAAAGAAGTCCAAAAGGGCAAAAACATGAAGCAATCAAATGACAAAATAGAAAACCAAAATTATGAGGATTAAATTATGGTAAATCATAATCTACGTTGTTTGCGGTAACCCCCAATGACCCACTTCCTGTTTTATGTTATGTGTTTAGCGTGCTTACAGCAGCTGGATGTAGAGTTCTCCAGTAAAGTGTTGGATTTAAGAAATGAAAAATGTAGGAGCAGTGACTGTCAGGTTTCTAATTCTGGCCGAGGTAATTGAGACTAAAGTAAACAGGAAACAAGCTGGTCTTGTTCTTTTCCTTCTCTGATCTGAGGAAGACTCGTCTACTTCAGACTGTGAAGGAACATGAAGGCCCAAATACAACATCTGCATCGTCATGGTTTTCTTTGGTAATAGAAGCAAGATGTGATCTGGTCACTATCTGTGGATCTGAGTGATCAGGAGGAAACATACTGGGTCAATAAGTCAGAGATGTGTGTCAGCGCTATTTAAGGCTTTGTAGGTAAACAGGAAGATTTCAAAATGAATATGAAATCTAACAGGAAGCCAAGAAAGGGAAGTAAGGACAGGGGTTTTGAATGAGTTATGAATGAACTAAGGTTGACGGACAAAGCTCTGACTGATACCTGAGTGCAAAAAGGGGAGAGAATAGACAAAAGCACTGGTGACTTTTTGTAAGTCAGCACCTGATTTCAGCTGTTAAAACAAGACTAAACTAGATGCTTGATCTGAGCCTTAAAATCAGATTTTTTCATTCATTGTACCGTAGTCCATTACGGGTCGCGGGTAAGCTGGAGTCTATCCCAGCATTAACAGGTGAGAGGCAGGGTGCACCTGAACAGGTCACCAATCCATCGCAGGGCCAACACATAGGGACAAACAACCATTCACACACATTCCAAGGGAGAATTTAGAGTCATCAATTAACCTAACATACATGTCTTTGGATGGTGGGAGGAAGCTGGAGTACCTGGAGAGAACCCACGCATACACGGGGAGAACATGCAAACTTCACACAGAAAGGCCACTACCCTCAAGGTTCAAACCTCCCCGCAGCCAAGCCGAGATTCAAACCAGCGACCTTGCTGTGAGGCTGCGGTGCTAACCACCACACCACCGTGCAGCCCATTCTGATTTTTTAAATTGAATTTAAGGAAATTTTGTTCCATCAAGAATCTAAAGAAACACTGCTGCATGTTGGCAGATTTTCCTCAGTAAGGCATCCTCTAATAATGGCTAATTCAGCATCCATCTTACATCCTATCTCTTCTCTGAGATCTCTCCAGCCAGTAAAAGTCAGCCCAATGTTGACTCTTGTCTTATCTCTTGCTGTGTCCCTTTCTCCCCTTTTTCCCCTCCTTTCATCCAATAATATCCTCTGGGGTTACAGGAATTTATAAAATAAATGTCACTTTGCCATCAAAATGACTCAGAAACACATAGTTTTAAGTTCAGAAAGTTGTATTGTACTACTTTAATGTCAGAAAGACAAGCTGTGAACGTTGTAAAGCTGCTGGGATGTGTGGGTTTATCCACATGTACAACTCGGTGTCATCAGCATAAAAATGGTTATTTACATTATGGTTCTTACTAAGCTGATGAAGAAGTTTCATATAAGTATAGAACAGAAGGAGATTAAGGACTGAGCCCTGTGGTACACCTCAACAGAGCCACTGTGGATGTAAAATTATTCAGTGACTAAAGTTCTGTTACAAGGATATGAGCATAATAAGCTAAGATTGGAATTCTTAATTCCAAACCAAGACTTCAAATATTGGAGGAGGATGTTATCAGCGACAGTATTAAAAGCAGCACTTAAATTAAGAGAAGCTAAATCAAACATTTTTCTCTACCTGCTCTCAGCAATAGGTTATTGGTCACCTTAACAAATAATCTAAAACTTGACTAAAAGCTGTGTAAAAATAATTTTTTTCCATAAATTATATCAGCTGTGATTGGTGTGTAGTTTATTAGAGATGTGGGGTCCAAATTGGATTAAAATTCATTTGGGTTTTCACCTCCTAATCTTTATTAGACAGATCACAAATTTTTGGATTACACTTCATATTTGAATACATGAACAAAAAGCTCTTTTTCTACCAGCAAACAGAATAAAACTCCCCCTTTCTTTCCTCCGCAGCTGATATCGGCAAACCTGAGTTCAAGCTGGAGATGAGTGAAGACAAAACTAAAACCATCCTGCATGTGACTGACCCTCTCACAGCTGTGTTTAAAGATGGCCGCCAGCTGAGTATCAGGGATATCTTCTCTGACCAGCTACAATATAAAGTCACATATCGGAAGAACCAGAGCTCAGGAAAAGTAAGTAACAGTAAATATTACAATAGAAAATATGAATTTATATCCAACTGTGATGGATTTTGAGTAATTTGCTGGTTGGGAAGGTGAATTGTTTTCCTTTAATACCATGATGTAAGGATCTGGCCTCTTTTATATGAAGAAACCCCATATATTAACTATAAGGATAATGTTTTTTTTTGGTACACACCCCCTTAAAATAATTTTTTATAAGTTTATAGTTTTTTTTATATTTTTTAAAGTTTTATAAATTTATATTTTTTATAATAAGCATGAATGCCAGTTTCAAGTTATAAAAACACAAAGAAAACAAAAGGAAAATAAAAGTTAGCAGGAGATCAGATTTTGGCAAAATATTGGTATATTAGTTAGTAGATGTTACACCCAACTGTTCTAAAAATATGCATGAGCTCCTTCAGTTTAATCTAAATCTGACTCAAAGTGCATCCACGCAGTCCAAAGACACTTTATAAAGTTCAGGTCAGTATTACAACTAGGAGGGTGTAGATTTCAACATTTCAACAAAAATCTTTGCCGAACATAACAAAAGGTAAACGTGATATCAGCTACACATAAACCTGCCACTCCCTCCCCAACACGCAACCGTAGCATTTCCTACATCCACCTCAAATTCTCTGAACAAGGAAACTTCATGTTTTTATTTTGCATTGTTCTTAGAAATCCCTCAACTCCAAGACGAGTGTCATAGAAATGACTGGTCTGGACCAAGGAGAGAGCTACTGCTTCAACATCCAGGCCTACATCCCCAGCCGCAGCATCGACAAGCAGCTGGGGGAGATCAGCACCACCAAGTGCTCCGATAGCGATAAGTCCATCTTGCAAGGTGAGATTTCTGACTGTCCTTCCTATATTACTGGAACTTTGCTTGTTTGACACTCTTCATGCTTGGAAAGTTCAAAGTAAGACGTCTCAGTTGTATTATCAGAAATGTGTTCCAAATTTATATTTATTTGGCATGATTTAGCCATCCGTATGTAAAAACATAAATGTTCTTAAATTCTTAGAAATTCTGCAACGCCAACAGCTTTTTTAAAATTCTCCTAAAAGCCTTTAAATCACAGACTTACAGGTCAGTAGAGTGACAGGTTTAACAGAACAACAGGAAGTTGCTTCTCAAATCAACTCTTGCTTGAAGCAGAAGAAAAGAAAGATTTATTGGCAGAAATATGAGCCAACACGTCCTGTCAAATAAACACATCAGTAAATTCATTCCAGATGAAAAACAACAGTTTTTCTAACAACAGATAAAAGACATGTTGTGATTAAAGATTTTTACAGGCTCATTTTCCACATTTGCACAGCAGAACTGATCATGACAGGAGTAAAGTCTTAAAGTTTCCACCTTGTCTGAAGTAGTGATTTCCTCCATATGTTAGGTCATAAATTCTCAGGCTCAAAGATCAGTAAGGATCCAGCCTGTCATTTTCAGACTGCTTCCTGTGCTCACACATAACAGTCGTTCATTAAATTAATCAGATTTTTCATAGAAATACAACAGCACCTTCACGAGGAAGCAGTCATATGCTGCTAACGGAGATAATTAGAAGGTACTTAAATCGTAATTAAGGCTTCAAAGCAAAGGAAGTGAATGCATATGCACACAGCACATAGCTGAAATTCCTCAAGGAGTCTGAATCAGGCTAAACTTTCTGCTGACTGAGTCTCTTTTCTGTGTTATCAGTTAGGATAACTGCAGATAACTGAAACTGCAGACAGTGGAAATTAAAACAAACTAGAAAAAAATTAAAGAAATTTAGAGATTATACAGTGGGTTATACAAAAAAGAAGTCAATGGGATACATCATCATCATCACTTTCAATGTATATATGGGAGAAAAGTGATTTATTAGGAAGAAAAAGAAAAGGAAAAACTTCTTATCTGAAATGTAAATGGCAAGTTAAAGAGTTTTCAGGCCTGATTTAACCCTTTAATGCCGTATGGATCAAATTGATAGTTTCTGAGACCTTTTGCATCACTTTATTGTAAAAACGTTGCCTAAAACCCAGTTTGACACAATCTGATTGTCTTCTGCCCCCTGGTGGGCACCTTTTGCACTACAATAATTTTGGACTATAACACAATAATAATAATAATAATAATAATAATTTATTTTTTCATTTTGTTAAAAGGTTAAATAAAGACTTCAGATAAAAAAATAGAGTTTTCTCCCCATTTTTTCTTGGGTCAGGCTCAGGCTTTACATGGTTAAGAACTAAGGTTTGGATCAGACTTCAGGTTTCCTAGTAGTTTGTTCCAGATGTCAGGAGCAGAAAAAATAAATTCTGCTTGTATAACAGCAATTCACAATAAATCTGAAGTCACTTTTACAAACACAGTCCAGTTCATTGTAGTCCAGTTATAATCCAGTTAAAACAAATCCATCATGTGATCCACATCAGTCCAGTTTATAACTGTGTTCATATAAACCAGTTCATAACAATAATTACCTAGCTAAGGTAACCAACATCAGATATTCTTTGTGTTGGTTCTTCATTAAAATCCATCTAAATCTGGAGTTTTATGACTGAAAAATGTTTTTTTGATTGATTAAACAACACAGTGAACACACATTCGCAATGAAACAGTTTCTTACATCTCTGACACAAATGAAGACGGTCAGAAAAACCACGAGTTCTCCAAACCCTCATGTCCTCCAGCAAACAGAACCAAACTCCTCACTGCAGCCCTGCAGCCACAGACCTTCTTTAAACCTCCATCACAACCAGAACCAGGAAGGAAAACCTCCATCAGAACCAGAAACAAGAAGGAAAACCTCCATCAGAACCAGAAACAAGAAGGACAGAAAAGAGGCAGCATAGCAGCAGAACTAAACAGATGGATCGGGGTTTCAGAGCCAAAACTATAAGACTCATCTAAAAGTAAAGTTTAAGGGTTGATCTGAAGCTAGAGGGGGTCTGCTTCCTTAGGCCAAACTGGGGGCTGGTTCCACAGAGGGGGGTCTGATAACTGAAGGTTCTGCCTCCTGAATCCCATAATAATGTCAAATTTCTTGTCTCCACAGAGCTTTCGCTTGGCGTTATTGTCTCTGGGTTCTTCCTCGCCTTGCTGCTGGTTGGGATCGTCATCGCCGTGGTGGTGGTCTGCTGTAAACGACAGAAAAGGGTTTTGAAAAGTGAAAAAGAAGGAATGCCGCTGCAGGGTGTTTGAGGCGTTGCTGTGGCAACCAGATTCAGGGCCTGTTGGGAGAGCAGAGTTGGACGTTCCATGTCAAACACTGGAATGATTTTAGTTTCTGTGAAACTGCCGGTGAACATGTCAGACATATTTTAGTGTTTTTGTAGAAACATCAAACTGCAGATAAGAGACTTTAGGAAAAACACTGTAACACTCCTGTTTGGTTGGCATTTTAGAGCTTAAGTAATAATATATTAAGCAGTAAAATCTGTTTACTGTCTGCTTTATTTGGTGAGAGGTACTTCTGATTACTGCAGATAAACCACTGATTGTATTTATTTTTTCTTGTTTAGCTTGTTGTTTTTTACTTGACTAGCTGGTATAATGAGGGATTTTCTGGTAAAAGCATCACTTAATCAATGCATTGCAAACATCTTTGTAATTAAGGCTTAATTTATTTAATTTAGGAGAATCTAAGCTAATTCTTTGTGATGCTACTCCACTTGTTTTATATTTTGGATTGTTGTGGAGGATCAGAGTGTCATTTTTTTCATTTAGAATAGTTTCCGTTTGTTAATATTGTTTAACAATTATTTTTTATAATAAAAGTAGATGTTAACAAATCATATCAGTGTTGAAATGGTTATTAGCGCTACACTGTTAGCATCATTACTTAAAGAGAAAGGATTTGGACATTTCACAAATGGGAAAAAAGAAGTCGTCACATTTAAGGTTAAAATATGTGTTTAAATGCTCCTCTAACAGGATTATTCCATTCTGGTTGGACACTTTGTCCCAAACCATGTGTAACACACACTCACACCTTGAATCTGTACATATCTTACATAAGTAGATGTGAATCTACAGCGTTACTCAGAGCTTTAAGTTATAAGAAAGCTACTAATGTCTGTTTCACTCTATAGTAGCTAAACATGTCTTTGTTGATAGGTAGTTAGATAGCGGGTAAAGAAATTATTCAGATCCCCTTAAATTTTCACTATTAATTTACAGCCATTTGCTCAAATCATTAGATTTTTCCCTCATTACGTACACACAGCACAGCATTTCACCAGAAAAATTGAATTTTAGACATGTTTGCCATTTAAGTAAGAAAAATTTTGGAAGATATGTTTTTAATATATTTTATAAAAAATATATATCAGTTATTAAATTATATTTAATAATTGTTAAGTATATTTATTTAAAAACTAAATGAACACTATCACATGGTCAGAAGTATTCAGACCCTTTGCTCAGTATTGAGTAGAAGCACCTGCAGAGCAAATACACCCTCGAGTCTTCGTGGGGATGATGTATGATGCAGCAAGCGTTTCACACCTGGATTTGCCTCTCCAGTTCCATCAGGTTGGATGGTGAGCGTTGATGGACGTCATTTTCAGGTCTTTCCAGAGATGGGTTCAGGTCTCTGACTGGGCCATTCAAGAACAGAGTAGTTCCTTTGTCTTTAGGCTGGCTGGCACCAACATAAAGGGGTTCAGGAAATCATGAAGTCTATCTATCTATAAAAGTTGGTGCTACACTGAGATATCATAAATGTAGGATATTAATGTAGGATATTTAAGAGGACTGTTACACAAGCATTGAACAAGAAAAAAGATGGTTAATCACCTTAGAGAACAGAATGATCTGCAATAAATTAGTAAACATTAATCAACTGTACACATCCATTCAAAAGAAGGTTGAATTAAGGTTGAATTAATTAAGCATCTCACATGTCGTTATGTTTGTGGAGATGAGATGCATGACAGGTTAAAGTTAGGAAATAAGGGTTGTGGTCGGACATGGTCAGGAAGGGGACAAACGTCCTGGTCGTTACCATGGAGGCTAAACCAAAGCAAACACAGACTCAGAAAGATTTTTATCAGGATTCATTTTCATGATTTCTTTTGATTTCAGTTTTTTAATGCAGAGTAAGATCACTGTAGTGTTATCATACAATAAAAACCACCAACATAGTAAAGTTTCCATCTTTAAGTTTCCAAAAAAACAAAAACTTAGTATAAAGTACATCAGAATGACGCAAACGTAATAGTACATGTCTCAGGGAGAGGTTCTCATCTGCATGTTCATCTATCATAAACGTTGATTATTAATCTTTTCCATCCCTCCACCTGAGAAACAACTATTACATTTAAAACAAACTCAAACTGGAAATTAGTAAAGTTCTTCAGAAATGAAATAGTAAATAAGTGCTGTTTCATGTTTATTTTCTTTACGTTGGTCAAGCAGCAGAAAAGACATTAAAAGATGTTAATCATTCAGGGCGTTTAGCTCATGGACAGAAGACGATGAAGCTAGAGCTAAACGTGCTCTTTCTTCGTGACTTTAGTAAAGCTAGAAGAATAAAATGGAACCAGAAACATTCAATTTTACAAGCTTTTAGTGGAAAAGTGCAAAAAAAGTTAACATAATAAATGAATTAACCGTTTCTGGTATGATTTTCTATTTATTTATTTTACATTATTTCCTTTTGCACCAAGCCCAGAACTTTGCACTTCAAATACTCAGTAGTTACATAAAGGAAACAAGTTCCTCAGGCCACATTTTTTATCTTCTTCCTCCCAGTTGTTTCCAGTTGGCTGTAAATTTGATGCCATGTGTGATGTAGCCTACTCCACCAACAGCTCAGTTTAAACCAGTAAACCTCTTCTTCACAGCAGCCTCCTGTTTTTGCACCAGAAAGCAGCGATGCTAACATGTAGCATAGCAACATGTCGGGGAGAAACTCAGCTAAAAGACTCTACCAAGCATCAGCTTCCAAACCAAACAGTTCAAACCCTAAGCAGTTATGTGGGAATGTAAGAAAACCATGAGAACAGCTCTGTCCACTTTAGAGCTTCTGCTAATTTCTCCACACAGACAAGGAATCGTATGAAAGCAGAGACTCTGCTGGTTCCAGAGATGTCTGTCTCATCGCTGTGGGACAGAAACATTACTCATTCCTGGATGAACTTCGCTGCTATCCTCTGCTTTTCACTGACAGTAATGTGATTTTCTGTTAGGAGGAGATAACGTGTGCATGTTCTGCTGTGTTCCAGGTGAATTTACTTTGACACAGTAACACGTATGTCAATTCTGTAGTAATCTGACATGTGTCAGCTTTCTTTCTACATACAGCCCTGGTAGTTGTGAAGATGTACTTCATTTATTTTAGACAGGAGACAGGAAAAAGGGCTTCGTGAAGACGAGGTATGAGCCTGATAAGCATTTTTTTCTATAGTCTTAAAATTAAAAATAAATTTGCCTCATATCTGTCTTTTTTAAAAACAGTAGTAGGTTCTAGAAAAGCTTGTTGTCTAGCCCTAATTTCTTTTTTAAAGTATTAGACTAAACAGCTTGGGAGTCAGCTTTGAACCTTCTGCTCTTCAACTTGAAGAAGAAGGTAAATTGAGGATAGCTGGACATTCAGAGGCGGGTTTATGGGCAGTCGGCGTGAAACCAACACAAATTGTTGGAGTTATGGTTAGAAATAGGACCAGCCCTGGTTCAGCCCTCGGAGCAGGCTGATAGGACTGTGGTCATCTGATGGACAGCGAGACCTTGGAGGACAGCTTAGCTGTGGGCAACTCGTCTTACAGCAGCAACTGTTGGAGTTAAAGGCATGCTGTGACAGGCAGGAAATAATCAGAGGTCCCAGATCCCTCCAGAGATCCGATTATTTACGGAAAAATAAAAAAAATTTAAATAAAAAAGGCACCTCCTGGATTGATTGGTCAGGTCTGCGTCTGAGCAGTTTTTCCATCTGCTGTCTGAATCTATCTGGTTTATGGAGGATGAGACCTGTGCAGAATCTGCTGGAGGAGAGTTCAGGCTGTAATCGGACTCAAATCATCGATTTCATCAAGATCTTGAGGAATATTTATTACAACTCTGGATCAAAGTGACTGTGGTGAAACAATGAAATGGAAAATGTGGGTTATAATCAAATCTAAAAGGTAGGAAAATTAAATATTAATACATTTGTTTGTTTTTTCCCCTCCTCCCATGGCTAGGCAGGGCATTCAGACCAACATTTATATGCACATTTAATCATAATCTAAAAAAAGAAAAAAGTGAACATTTCCCCCTGAAGATGGCCTCTCAACACACAGTGTAACAAATGTGCAAATTATCCAACTAACTTCTTAAAAGACGTTAATAATTAACCCCCAGTTACCAAGTTTTACAACGACTGGTCTGAACACGATTCTGTGAAGAGTTTAATATTAAATGGCACCAGGAAGGAGCATTAATGAGGGCGTACCTTAGAGGGGTCCCACTTAGTTTCCACAATTAATATTCTAAGACCCCTGCGGTGTCAAAGTTCTCTGTCCAGCCAAACCTGTCAGATATGTTAAAAACAGTACAGAATATCTCCAGTTTCACTCCAATGTCTTGCATGTGAAACGCAACCCGGACATTTTTATGATCACAGCAAAAAAAAACAAAAAAAAAGATCAGACAGGACTAAAGTGATCTAACAAATAACACAAAAATAGGAAGCAGCGCTAAATTACAAAGGATTAAAAACATGTTTTCTTGCCTTGGCTACAGGTTCTATCTCAAGTGCAAAGAATGAACGGACTGGTTTTTAACAGAGCTGTGCGTGCATGGCTGACGTCAGCAGCCAGTTAGGAGCCGAACTCTACCGTCTCCTCTGTGATGGGCTTGAACTCGTAGTGACCCCTCCCATCCATGTGGAGATAATACTTCATGGCAGATTACAAGAGGAGAAAAAAGGTAAAGAATTAATGGACGACTGAAGTCAGATTTTAAATAAAACACGAAGCTAACGGGCATGTTTCTGATGCTTCATTCTTAGTTTGGAAATGAATGGATCTTTACCTCGTGGTGTTTCCACAGGGACTTCCTGTGGGACACTGTGAACAAGGTGATTCCCACCTGTGAAGAAAGTTAAACTATCAACATATTTTCCTGAAGTACACATATTATAACGTAAATAAGAATGTTTATTCAACAGCAATCCAAAAAACATTGAGATGCTGTTGAAAAAGTAAATAAAGTGTGAGGATTTAGACTTAGATTTAGATTTCCAAATCTCAAACTCATTTTAATCCAAACATAAACAACAAATCAAATGTTGAAACTGAGACATTTTATTATTATTTCATGGAAAATATGAACTTATTTTGAATTTTGGTCAGTAACATGGCATATAAAAGGTGCATTTCAGAGAGGCGGAGTCTCAGATGTAAAGATGGACAAACTTCGTCTAGAAAATGTGGAATTATTTCAGTTCCTTCACATAAAAAAAACTGAAGACTTTGAAGATTTCACAGTCTACAGTGTATAATATCAAAAGATTCAGAGAATCGAGAGGAATCTCTGTGTGCATGCAACAAGGGTTCTTTAAAATCAGTTTTGTTTTCCAGATTCTGCGTTTTTGCTCATGAATTCTGTGTTTTACTCAGTAACCTCATGTTTTACAGGTGGAATGGGTCTAATTATGCGGTGGATGTACGCCTTCATGACAGTTGCTAGAGAGGGGTCAGAGACAGGGCGTGACCTGCAGCAAAGTGGTTTAGACCAGGACTTGAACCTGCGTCAGCTGCCTGGAGGAGCTGTGGTCTCTGTGGCCTTCATGATCCGTCCCCTCATACAGATGAGTTACATGTCAAAAACATCCTTTTTCCTTTGTAAAAGAATATCATTTTTATTTGATATAAGTGTCAATAGTAGTTGTGTGGACATGCACTGATAATTTTCTCACAGATCTTCTTCAGGAAAGGATGAAGATGTGAACAGTTTCTGGAAAGCATGGACGGCGTGTTCTGCAGACTAAAGAGGAGAGGGAGCATCCAGCTTGTTATCAGTGGACAGGTGAAAAGCTGCATCTCTGATGGGATGGGGCTGCATTAGTGCCTATGGCGTGGGCAGCTTCCACATCTGTGAAGCTCCATCAATACTTAAAAGTACATGAAGGCTTTAGAGCAACATCTGCTCCCATCCAGACAACGTCTCTTTCAGGCAAGGCCATGCGGAACCACATCCTGCATCCATCACAACAGCATGGCTTCACAGGAGAAGAGTCCGGCTGCTGAACTGGCCTGCCTGCAGTCCATACCTTTCACCAATACTAAACATCTGGAGCATCATGGAAGCAGAAATCCAGCAACCAAGGTCCAGGACTGTAGAGCAGCTAGAATCCTGCATTAGACCAGAATGGGACAACATTCCTCTCCTAAAACTCCAGCAACTGGTCTCCTCACTTCCCGGACATTTACAGACATTTGTTAAAAGAAGAGGGGATGCTACACGATGCTGAACATCACCCTGGAACTACTTTTTACAGACATGTTGCTGCCATCAGATTCACTATCAGCTCATATTTTCCATCAGATGGTAAAATGTCTGTTTCTTTGGAAGTTATCTTCGATAAGTGCTTTCTAAACCATTGCCAGATTTGCCGTCATTCTGAATTTCTCCATCTAAAGAAATCAGTGAAGTCTTCTTTGACAGATTTTCTGCTCTGTATGACTGGTGTTTAACAGTTCAGTAGCAGAAATTAACACAGAGTTTATGTTGTGCTCAGAGCAACTGATCACAGGGACTAAAGCTGTTTTATACAAACAGCAGAAAGTCATGTTGGAAGTCATCATTTCTATAAAAGCGTGGGGTGCTGTTGGTTCGTACCGTTCTGCAGTGGCTGTAGATGTAGTCCTCCACATCAACACTCACTGCACTGGTGCACTCATCCAAGATGGCAAACTGGGGCTTGTGGTAGAACAGTCTGGCCATCTAAATTTAAAAGAAGACATTTCAGGAACCAAAAAGATTTGAATAAACAATATATATATATAAATTAATCTTCAGGCCCACTGTAAAGAAAAAAATTCTTTATCTTAAGGACCTTTTTAGTCTATGAGTCATACTTAACAATTTTAACTTTTTTATTTTTCTTTTTCTTCTTTTTTTAGATCATTAACCCCTTTACTTGTCATGCATAGCAACTTATTTGAATTCCAGTTTATTTACATAGTGCAACCAGTTCTTCATATAAAATGTTGAATTTTGTGAATGGATAATCAGTCCAGGATATGTCCTCTTAAGGATCATTTTGGTCCCATTTTGGGGTCATATTAAACAAAATGAAACATGGGGGTAAAAAAAAATCATCAACCTTTTTCCTCATCAAGCATGGCAAATATGAACTCATTTTCATTAGTTTAACTCTTTAAATGCAAGTTTATTTAAACAATACCACTTTCTTTTTTTCCCACAAAATATTATTTTCTTCTCGATAAATGCAAAGCAGATTTGTTTGCGTAGGGATTATGGGTCTGGGACATGTCAAAGATCAGCTGTATTACTTATTTTGATTAATTATTACTTTAAATGCAGTTTTAAAAAAACTATTCCCACAAAATTATTTTCTTCCTCAAAAAGGACAGTTTTTGATCACTTGATCATATTTTAAATCAGTCACTTGTCGTCCTTCTTCTTCAGTCTATTGATATAAAACTTACTGCCATCCTCTGCTTTTCTCCTCCACTGAGAACATCCATCCAGTCCTGGACCGAATCCCAGCTGCCCTCCCTGTCGAGGATATGACCCAGCTGGACGTTGTCCAGATACTCTTTCAACACCTGGATGCAGTCGAGACAAATTCATTACAAACACAGTCACAGAGTGGAAGGAAAGTGTGTGTCTGAGTGTATTCCCACCTGATCGGAGATGCCTTTCTTCCTCTGATCTTCTTGGGTGTCAGGGTAGATGACTTGGTCCCTTAGAGAGCCCAAAGTCATGTAGGGTCTCTGTGTAATCACAAACTCAGTCAAACTTCAACTTTGACTAAGTTTTATACTGATTTAGCTGGTTATTTCTTTTCTTTTTTTCTTTCCTCAAGACTTCCTTCAATAAAAACTAAACCAAAATGCAGAAACTATGACAAACTAAACTTGTAGAACCACGTTTGGCAGCAGCAGCTTGAAATAATACTTTTATGGGATATAATCAGTGTTGTATGTCATCATAAAGGAATTTGGCCCAGGCTTTGTTGTAATTGTTCATGTAAAGCTTTCTTAAGCCGCAGCCTTTTAATCCGGTTGACGTCTGGACTTTGGGAAATTTCACAGTTTTCAAGATTCAAGATCTTTCTTGTCATTATGCAAGCATAACAAAACTCTGAGCAGCCTCTCGGCTTAAATACACATGAATAAGAAAACAGAAATATAACAGGCACACATAAAAGATATAAAAGATATAAGAACACCTCTATATTTACAGAAAATGTCTATATTTACAGACTTTAGCTGTCCGTCTGCTTCTTTATATATACAGAAGAGTTCAGGGCCTAAGTGGCAAAGTCTTGTGGTTTGTTCAGACGCAGCTTTGCAACCAAAGCGCTGGAAAACCATCACCACTCTGATTCCTGGTTTCCTTTCCAGTGTTTAAACTGGCAGCTTTGATGGGGCAGTGCTTCCTGTCAGATGTAGCAGCTCATTAAATTCTGCAAGCAGCTTCTTACAAAGTACCAGCTCGTTTCTCTGATGCTTGCTTTGCAAAGCCACACGTTCAGGAGTTAAATGAGTTTTTGAATAAAATAAATCTGATAAATATCAGATTTTTTCCTGAAAATTAATTTTACAAACCAACCATACTCATTCCGCTGCTATTAATTACCTTCAGAAATCAGACAATTACTGAAATAAGGTCAACCTGTTAGCAATCTAAGAGTCACATGAACCTTATATAAAGTACTGACTACAGGGGCCAAAGTACCAATTTAATTTGATATTTGTGTTGAAAGAAATAATGAAAAAGCTTAAGTGGTTCTTTCCAAAGACATCAGCTATAGTTAGTCTGCATGGAACAAAACAAACACCCATCTGTCAAGCTAACCTTGTCTGAGTGTAAACCTAAATGCTAAACGCTAGATCTGAACTAAAGCTGGAAATTAAACTGAGTTTTAGTCGACCTGCTGAGGATTTTTACCTGTGGGACATAGAAGAGCTTCCCCCTCTCAGGCTTTGTCAGGTGTCCACCAAACAGAGGCCACAACTGGTTAAAAAAAGAAAAAAAAAGGATGAAGAAGGACTCGCATAGTGCTTCATCCCTGACTGGACTCAGAAGATCAGAACCACCGTTTACCAGTCTGTTAATTCTAGAAATTTATTTCCTGTGTTTTAAATCGTCCAGATGTGTAGCTACAGTCCATCCAACAACAACACAATTACTGAACCAACTTAGAAACGTTATATCCTAAACGAATGTGCATTCCCACAGAGAAGCAGGAATCATTTTATCTTTGAGGTTTCATCTTATATTGGGAGAGCTTTCCTCCTGCAATCTGCCTAGAAAATCAGATATTTTCATCATCAGACAGAAGCTTAAAACTGAAGGAAACTGGACTTTATTTGTTTCTAAAGAGGTTTCATCTTTAGAAGTTCCAGTTTTTCACACCTATATGTGCACCGATAAGCTAACTGGCGGTCATGGAAGATGTAGTCACATGACTAAAAGAGGTAAAAGATGGCGGTGAAACCACATGAGCAGGAACGTTAAGTTTATTCTCTGTGGCTTAAAAGTGAAGTTGAAGAGGTATGACCTTTTGTTGCCCCCACCTTCCCAGTTTAACCCAGATAACTGCCCAGAATGTCTATTGTCCTAATTAGTGTCTTGTTTCCTTTAGATGTAATTAGCCTGCTGTGCTCCCATTCTGAGGAACTGGGTCTCTATTTTACCCCTGTCAGATGTTGCGGAGGGACTCATGACCCACCAGATGTAATTATAGGAAACTCGATTAAGAGCAGAAACGTCTTCAGAAAGCAAATAAAAGTCCAGCTGATCAGCCACAGGCACTAAGGGTTAACTCTTACCTCTCCAAGAACTCTAAACAAGGAGCTTTTTCCACAACCGTTTGGTCCACACACCAGAACGTTGGTGCCAGATTTCACCTTCAGAACACAGAAGATCACTGACTTATTAGATCACTCCTAAAAACTAATTACAGAAACACATTTAGCTCACATTATACACACTCAAATATATTTTAATTTATATATAAAATTATTTTTAAAAATAAAAAATAAACAAGATTAGATAAATTAGATAAGAAAATATAAAAATTATAAAATAAATTTTTTTTTATGTCTCCTGTTGGTGCGTATGTAACTCAACAACATATGAGGGTAGATTCACATCATAAAAGGTGGTTCAACATGAATAAACCAAACAGAGTCCAGTGAGAATATTTGGGACGTTGTTGACAAAACTTTAACTACATCCAACTTTCTGCTGGTAACACATGATTTTTACAAAAGTAGAATTCAGTCCTGGACTGGAATGACTGGTTTGACATTGAATCACTGCATTGGAGAAACTAAATATCCAGACCTTATTCTTTTTAGTCGTTCAATATTTATAAAACTATCCAAAACAACTGTACTGCTGTTGTATTGAATAAACAATACTTCAGCACATTACATAAAAGCACATGCGACATGTATCTAACAAGAACAAAGACAAGCTGCTACAACCAGACTGGAAGGGCTCGTACGGCTCAGTCTGGGACAGATGTGATGGAAGCTGAATGGCTACTACTCTTTGGAGGATTCTGAAGATGAATGATAAGTTGGAGATGATCGGATCAGAAGCAGGTATTTAGTGAAGTTTTTATAATGATGGAACAACACCAGCGGTGAGGGACGAGTGAATGATGGCGGTTATGAAGGGAAGCAGAGAGGAAAGGCTCCATCTGACCATGGAGTGGGGAGGGTTGTAGGCGAGGGAGGGAGGTGGTGAATTTAAACATAATTGCTGAAACCTTTTCGAACTTTTCTAAGCTTTTATCTTTTCACTAAACTGAGTTTTAAGATTTTCCAGACAACATTTTGGGTGCTAAGAGAAACCAGTGACACCAGTGATACCAGGAGTTCCCTTCAGGCCCATCGGCATCGGGTTACACTGACGCCCACATCTCATTTCATTAGCACCTCTTTTTCTAAGACAGCAGCTCGGAGACCTCCTCCAGGCTTAGTCCCTGGAGCAGTAACTAAACTTACTGAAAGAGTACGACTTTACCTCAAATGTGAGGTCTTTGATCAGCATGTCTCCGTTGGGGGTTACAAGTGGAGTATGGTCAAATCTGTAAAATAAAGGAAAGATCTTTTTTAAAAAGGTTTAGGGCAGAAAAAAAGAAAAAAATACTTCTTTAACACATATCAGTGTGCACGCTGGTGCAGAATGTGAGCCTCACTTAATGACATTGTCCTTGTTGATTATTTGACCTCTTCCAGGTACCAGCATGCTTTTCTCCGCTGTCTCTGCTTCTAGTAAGAAAGGTATTTAACAATGAAAAGGGGATAAAAAAATAAAATAAATCAGATTTGTTTATGTTTTATCCACAGAGCTCAGTGATCTGAGCTTTTGGTTGTATACGTCTTTGCGATCAGGAGTCATGTACCCTTCTCCTGCTGGGAAACCATGGTGCGTTCGTATCTGCCAGAATTCAGCTCCTTCAGAACCATCATGAGTTCAGTGATTCGAGCAGTGAATCTGGAGGAAACAGATAAAACAAACCAAATTAACCATTAAATTTCATGAGAACAGCTTCAGTTATGATACCAGAGAAAAATCCACTCAGAGTGGAGTAACCCTGAAGCTTTTTCCTCACGAGATTGCTCTCACTTTCACCGAAGCAGCTCGTTTCTGTGGCTTAAAACTGACACTCGGAGACTTAATATTTCCTTTTTTGTTATTTTCCTCTTTTTTTTAGTTTATTTGACTTATTTTCCTTCCTCCTCCTGGAAGGTCTGGTGTGTTGGTTGTGGTGTTAGTGGGATTAGTTGTTGGGTTAAATGTGTTAGCGGACAATGTCCACATATTGTCAGCCGTTTTATACCGTGTGCTTTCTGTTAATATATTCCATTTTTACATTTTTTTCCAGGTATAAATGTGGGTTTATGTAAACTTTTATTACTGGATCTCTATATGTGTGTGTGTGTGTGTGTGTGTATATATGTAGGCAAAAGATCAACATATAGACATACATGTGCATGCATACATATACATATATATTTGTATTTGTACATGTCATTAGCCTTGTAGCATAATTGCCTAAGTAATATTTTAAGGTTTTAAAAGGCAGTGATGCAGTCAATCAGCCATACTAGGTGGGTACAGTTAGAGAGATATCACCACTTGGCCAAAATAAAATAAAAACTTAGGCTATTATGATGCTAATGATATGCATTTGTTTTACTATGGAAGAACCTAGTAAATAGAAAAACATTCATCAGAGCTCATTTACAACAGGAGATGTGCAGGTTGGCAAAATAAAGAGAAACTGTCCGTGGTTTAAATAAAAAATTTAAAAAACAAAATATGTGCTTAATATGTTCAACTGACACAAACATTCAGCAGATTTTTTGGTCAGTCCACACAGAGACCATCACTCCGGCCTCATGGACCACTACTAAATGACTAAACCCTCTGATCCCAACAGAATCTGCTTGGCATTAAAATAAAAAGTTGATGATCAATTAATCTGATCATTCAGTCGCCTTTCTGTGCAGTGAAGAAGTAAAGATGAACGCTGTGTTGTCCTGGCAGTCTGTCTGCGTGTTAATGTGGCTGCAGTGTTAGCACTCCCCCTGCTGACAAATCCTCCTCCCTGCAAGCTGATGGCGTTACAGGTTTAGTAACAGACTGCAGCTAAACTGCAGGAGATCTGGTGACTGTGGAGGCCATAGAACTCATCGTCATGTTCCAGAAAGCTTTTGGAGATGATTTAAGCTTTGTGACATGGTGCATTTTCCTGCTGGAAGTAGCATCATCAAACTCACCCAGACAGACGGGTCATCTCTCTGCCAGCCAGTACAATCCTGCCGAGGGCCTGGGACATTCTCAGCAGCATCCTCCCGCTCTGGTAGTAGTCCTACATCCCCGAAAACATTAATTACACCTCAAAATATAAAAACAAAGCCTTTTCAAGTTTTTTTTTTTTAATGGTGTCATTGGAAAGGAAAATGTGTGTAAATACAGAAAGCTCAGACTGATTTGAAAGCTGTGTTGCATTTTAAGGCCTCTATTAAAAAATGTTTCAATCAAAGTTAAAGCATCAAGAGGTCAAACTGCCTCCAGGCTGCTGTGCTCCACTACAAGTTACGACAGATGAGCACCAGCTAAGCGAAAAAGGCTAGCTCCAAGCTTTCTGTGTGGGTTTGCATCTTCTCACCTCAAGCAGCTCAGAGTGTGTGCTGTGCAGGTGTCTGGGGTGGGCCGGGGTCAGGAAAGGCCGGCTGACCACCAGGTAGCCCACCACGGTGGCAAAGTCTGCAGAGGAATGGCATTCAGGGGAAATCAGGAAAAGACTCTTTTTAAATGAGGTCAATTTTACAAATATAGCTTATCTTTAACCAGATAAAGGTATTTACACTTTGCAATCATGCTGTCAATGAATCCCATGGAGAAGCGGAAAAAGATGAAGCTGTGCAAGTGGTCAACCTGGAAGCAGAAATAAATGTTTATTATCATTTATCCAGAAAAGTCCAAGCTTTAGTAATTCTGTTACCCACCAGTTTCTTGAATGTGGTGTGAATGGTCTGTTTTTCCCTCATGTTTCCGTTGTAGAAGGCAATCTCCTCACTAAAGACCAAAGAAACAGCTCAACTTTAAATCCTTTTTCACACATAAACAAAAAGGAGGATTTTGTATTATTAATACCACATATACTTTCCTGTATCTGTACTGACCACTATACCACTATTGATGGGAAAGTGAAAAATCCCACCAGTGAATCTCAGGAGCTTCCATCTCCTGCATGTGTCCAGGCTGCAGTGCATGTGTGAAGATGGCTGCTGGGTTTACCTGTTGGTGATGAGGCGAGAGTTGACATAGCGATACTCTCCCTCGAAGCGCTGCTCAGTGACCGTCATTTTGCCGATGGGCCTCCTCAGTCTGGTCAGGAACAGACCTGAGATCAGCAGGTAGGTCATCATGATGGTTGGGCCCTGGTGAAGAGAAGGGAGGGAATAAAAACCTGGACAACACAAGCGCTATGGGGAAGAAAACCCAAGAATAATGTAATACTAATAGGTGGAAAAGTCATGATTAAGTTCGAAACACTAATATCTAGACAATTTATTACACTCAAACTAGCCAACACTGTCGTAGGCATGTCACAATGTCACATTTAATCGCAGTATTAAATGTCACAAAATCCCTAAATTTAATGCATTTAGTCACTGTGTCATTGAAAGAAAGAAGCCTCCTAAGTCCAGGTCGAGGTCCTGTAGCCTTTACATCTGGTTTCTCTGAGAGAAATCCAGAGTTAATATGTAGGATTTATTTATTCCTTACAGAGCAGAGGGGCTGTAGTCGGTTACTTTATTTTGTTGTATTATTTTGTCATGTTGGCATTTAAAGATGGAAAGAAATAAAACTTAAAGACCTATAAAGAGTGCTTGTGGGATTCTACTCATTTATAGTGATGGGAAATCAATTAACACAGAAAAGTTGTGATTATTTCTATGACAATAATCATACCACAACAAATAATGGTGACATTCCTACAGTGGAGGTGAAGCTGACACAGTGCACCAATTCAGCAACACCAACCAGCATCCAGCAGAGGGCGCCAGACGAGACTGCTGAAGTTTACGACCTGACTACGTTTGCTCCAACAGGTAGTAAAACAGAAAGACAGGGTCGGCAAAAACAACACTGAAGGGTGGTTAATCTGAAGTTGATGCCAGCCTATTAGAAAGCAGGACTGTTGGTTGTCTGGGCAACAAGGTTTGGGTTTTGTCCTTGTTTGAAGGATGTAAGGACCAAAGACAGAGCATCAGTACAAGTGTGTGGGTGTGAGTTGTGTATGTTTTCTTTTAAAACCATTTATATTGTTCAGTGATTCAGTATAAAAAGAACATCGATAAAAACTTCTAGGCATAAACAGATGAAAAACGTACAACATGAGAAAATACTCAGAATGTTCCAAAACTTGTCCAGCTCGTTTTTGATCATCGGTCCTGGGTCTCAACCATTGTGCTCCGACAGGTTGCTTCTGTATTTCAAGCATGTACTTTAATACGTTTCCCTTCCTAAAAGCAAACGTAAAGATCTCCCATGTGTGGTTGTAACTAAATGTTCGGGATGGATATGGAGTAAACATGGTTTTGGGTTAACGGGAACCTTTTCATGGACGATTTGGCTGATTATGTCCAAACAAAATAACTATTTGTGGACATTCCTTCTTGTAAATAAATAAATTGCCTCTTAGAGCTTTACATTTGAAGCAAGTGTCAGGAATTTTGTATTCTATTCTATTCTATTCTACAGTAATTTAACAGACGCTTTTATCCAAAGCGACTTACATTTGAGAGTAAGAACAACACAAGCAAGAATGTGAAGGTTAAAGTGGTGAAACTGGATGGAGTCATGTAAAGTTTCCTCAGTCACGTATAGCTATTAATAAGGAGTTTGTGTTAATGGTTGAAGTTTGCTTCAGATCATTCTTCCTGTTATATTCTCCTGCAGGTCTGTCCTCCATGTTTGTGATGTGTTGTGTGACGAGTCAATAGGCTTGCTAATAAATTATACAGTGAAGAAACCTGGTTTTCTATCGTGGATGAAGGAAGATGTTTCCCTTATGTGGCCAAGATGAAGCTACTCAGTTGCAGATATTTAACCCTTTGAAGACCAGGAATGGGATGACAAGTGTTATTTTACGGTGCCGGCGACACATTGGATGCAAAAGGATTTTAAGGGAACCTCGAGTCGTTGAACAATAAGATGCTGGACTGCCTGTTTTTCTGCCTGACTGAATTCATTTAACTTACACTGGGAGAAAAAAAGGACTGCTTCAATGCTTCAGTTCATCTCCAAAGATTTTCAGCTTCATTCTCAAGTTGAGCACAAGCCTCTTAATGACCCGTTAATTTGAGTCAGATGTATTGCTGCAGGAAAACATCTGGACCTCGAGGACCAGAGTCGGTGATCCCTGACACAGATTATCGCTCCAGCTGTGTAAACAGTATGAAGATCAGCAGAATTCTGTTTCTTAGTTTTAGTTTGTGGCTGCACACTAAGGCAGATCTGCACCATGCAACTAGGTTTAAATCAGGTTTTCCAGGCTCCATGTCCACAAGAGTTGAGTTATTTACCTACTTACAGCAAGTATGTGAATAACCAAGTATTATAAAAATAAGCTGCTTACCTGGGCACCAATGGCACTTGTCAGCTTGAAGATGTACAGACCAATGTCTAACAGAGGCTGCAGGACAGAAAAAAAGCTGTAAGTAATACAATATTTTTAAAAAATCCTAGGATTTTAGCAGTTCATACCCAGTTCAGGACATCTCATAATATCACTTATGCAACATCTCTGAAGCTCCTATCATCTCAGAACGAGGGGCTTTACTGTTCCTGGTTTCAGACTCCAACCATGTTCTCAGGTTCGGTTAAATAAATTTGCCAAATAAAGATGTGTACATATTTCACTTTAACTGCCCTGCACAGTGAAATCAGTCAGTAAAGGATGTGTGTGCAAAGCATCTTAATAATATTGGGATGTGGATTTTTTTTTCCATTTATCTTGACAGAAAATATTCCTGTTTGCCCTCAAGGAGAGTCTGAAGAGGACACTGATGAGGAAACTTCAGTCTTCATATGTAAGGCAGGACGAGTGTGTCATAAAAGTGTGGACAGGAATGAAGTCCATTGGTAGAAGTGAGCCGTCCTTACCTTGCTGAGGTTGGAGTAAAGATCCACCACACTGTTGCAGAACTTCTCCACGTCTTGGGTCAGTAACTGGTCTGCATTGGCTATCCGGTTGTCCAGGTTTCCCATTTTGTAGTAGGTGAAACCTCTGAAGAGGAAAACATGGATACAAGAGTCAGAGGTCAAAGATGAAGAACTTTTACGTTAGAACTTTTTTTCCTTTTACTTTTCTATCCTTTCCTTTCTCCTTGATCCTATTTTGTCAACCACTGAAGACGTCATGTTAGTTTCTTGTACATTTTATAAAGTCACAGTTAACCCTTAACATCCAGATGAAGTCAGATTATGAGGCTAAAATTATGTAAAATGAATGTATTAATAGATATAGCAGCAAAAAGGCCGACCAGAAGAAGAAAGCAGAATTTATTACTAACAGAACTTTGTAGAAATAACACAAAGTGACCAAGCCTTTTCTCATCTCATCATTCTCTCAAGTCTTGGCTTTCAGGAGAAAAAATATTGGCACGGAAACAAAAACTACAGAAACTATTTCCATGTTTCCACTTTTTCCTCATCTCCAGTTATTTCTGCTACTATTTACCTGCTATCCTCACTAAACCAACTCCAGCTCAGCCTTAGTCCTGCAGTACTTACTGCAGGTACTGGTCTATTTAACCATGTAGTACTTACTGCAGGTACTGGTCTAATAAACCCTGTAGTACTTACTGCAGGTACTGGTCTATTTAACCATGTAGTACTTACTGCAGGTACTGGTCTATTTAACCATGTAGTACTTACTGCAGGTACTGGTCTATTTAACCATGTAGTACTTACTGCAGGCACTGGTCTATTTAACCATGTAGTACTTACTGCAGGTACTGGTCTAGTAAACCCTGTAGTACTTACTGCAGGTACTGGTCTATTTAACCATGTAGTACTTACTGCAGGTACTGGTCTATTTAACCATGTAGTACTTACTGCAGGTACTGGTCTATTTAACCATGTAGTACTTACTGCAGGCACTGGTCTATTTAACCATGTAGTACTTACTGCAGGTACTGGTCTATTTAACCATGTAGTACTTACTGCAGGCACTGGTCTATTTAACCATGTAGTACTTACTGCAGGCACTGGTCTATTTAACCATGTAGTACTTACTGCAGGTACTGGTCTATTTAACCATGTAGTACTTACTGCAGGCACTGGTCTATTTAACCATGTAGTACTTACTGCAGGCACTGGTCTATTTAACCATGTAGTACTTACTGCAGGTACTGGTCTATTTAACCATGTAGTACTTACTGCATGTACTGGTCTATTTAACCATGTAGTACTTACTGCAGGCACTGGTCTATTTAACCATGTAGTACTTACTGCAGGCACTGGTCTATTTAACCATGTAGTACTTACTGCAGGCACTGGTCTATTTAACCATGTAGTACTTACTGCAGGTACTGGTCTATTTAACCATGTAGTACTTACTGCAGGCACTGGTCTATTTAACCATGTAGTACTTACTGCAGGCACTGGTCTATTTAACCATGTAGTACTTACTGCAGGTACTGGTCTATTTAACCATGTAGTACTTACTGCAGGTACTGGTCTATTTAACCATGTAGTACTTACTGCAGGTACTGGTCTAGTAAACCCTGTAGTACTTACTGCAGGTACTGGTCTAATAAACCCTGTAGTACTTACTGCAGGTACTGGTCTAATAAACCCTGTAGTACTTACTGCAGGTACTGGTCAAGTAAACCCTGTAGTACTTACTGCAGGTACTGGTCTAATAAACCCTGTAGTACTTACTGCAGTTAGTGGTCTAGTAAACCCTGTAGTACTTACTGCCGGTACTGGTCTAATAAACCCTGAAGTACTTACTGCAGGTACTGGTCTAGTAAACCCTGTAGTACTTACTGCAGGTACTGGTCTAGTAAACCCTGTAGTACTTACTGCAGGTACTGGTCTAGTAAACCCTGTAGTACTTACTGCAGGTACTGGTCTAATAAACCCTGTAGTACTTACTGCAGGTACTGGTCTATTTAACCCTGTAGTACTTACTGCAGGTACTGGTCTATTTAACCATGTAGTACTTACTGCAGGTACTGGTCTAATAAACCCTGTAGTACTTACTGCAGGTACTGGTCTAGTAAACCCTGTAGTACTTACTGCAGGTACTGGTCTAGTAAACCCTGTAGTACTTACTGCAGGTACTGGTCTAGTAAACCCTGTAGTACTTACTGCAGGTACTGGTCTAATAAACCCTGTAGTACTTACTGCAGGTACTGGTCTAGTAAACCCTGTAGTACTTACTGCCGGTACTGGTCTAATAAACCCTGTAGTACTTACTGCAGGTACTGGTCTATTTAACCCTGTAGTACTTACTGCAGGTACTGGTCTAATAAACCCTGTAGTACTTACTGCAGGTACTGGTCTAATAAACCCTGTAGTACTTACTGCAGGTACTGGTCTAGTAAACCCTGTAGTACTTACTGCAGGTACTGGTCTAGTAAACCCTGTAGTACTTACTGCAGGTACTGGTCTAATAAACCCTGTAGTACTTACTGCAGGTACTGGTCTAGTAAACCCTGTAGTACTTACTGCCGGTACTGGTCTAATAAACCCTGTAGTACTTACTGCAGGTACTGGTCTATTTAACCCTGTAGTACTTACTGCAGGTACTGGTCTAGTAAACCCTGTAGTACTTACTGCAGGTACTGGTCTAATAAACCCTGTAGTACTTACTGCAGGTACTGGTCTAGTAAACCCTGTAGTACTTACTGCAGGTACTGGTCTATTAAACCCTGTAGTACTTACTGCAGGTACTGGTCTAATAAACCCTGTAGTACTTACTGCAGGTACTGGTCTAATAAACCCTGTAGTACTTACTGCAGTTACTGGTCTAGTAAACCCTGTAGTACTTACTGCAGGTACTGGTCTAGTAAACCCTGTAGTACTTACTGCAGGTACTGGTCTAGTAAACCCTGTAGTACTTACTGCAGGTACTGGTCTATTAAACCATGTAGTACTTACTGCAGGTACTGGTCTATTTAACCATGTAGTACTTACTGCAGGTACTGGTCTAATAAACCCTGTAGTACTTACTGCAGGTACTGGTCTATTAAACCCTGTAGTACTTACTGCAGGTACTGGTCTATTTAACCCTGTAGTACTTACTGCAGGTACTGGTCGTACAGCTTCTTCGTCAGCCTCTCACGGAACCTCAGCTTCAGCTCATTTAGACCCAACTTCAGGAAGTTGTTCACTAAAGCTATCTGCAACGAGCCAGTCACAGTGGACAGACAGAAATTATACAAATACATCCTAAAATATCAGTTTTTTACTTCTTTAAAGCCTGAGTCGTCTTTTCTCTCTGAGCTTCATTCAGCCATCAGTGAGCCAGAGTTACACCGGGTGACAAGATCCAGCACAACACTGGCTCTTTGTTTGCTTCCAAATCTAAATGACTTTGACCATTAAACAATAATTACTGTCAAACATTTAACATCAGACATATACAGCGATGTGCTATTCACAGGAGATTTATAATTACATAAAAATACTATGTCTTAACATCATATTCCATTTCTCTAGAAATTTAAAGATAAATATAAAAAGATATGTAAACAGAATCTCTACCATCCAGATCAATGTGTCCCAAACATTAAAGGTATTGGAAAAATAAATAAAAACACACTTACAACTGGCATGAATTTCATAAAGCTGAACAAGTAGATCTTGAAATCTTTAGTGGAGCGACCAATAATTGCACTGCAAACCACAACATGCACAAAGATGAGCAAACATTTCCATGTACAAATATTAAGGCCATGCATGTTTTCTAAACATGAAATATGAGACTATAAATGCAGATAAAGTAAAACAGTCAAATTCATTTATCCTGATATAAACCAGACAAATGCACAGAACAGATTAATACAAGACCAGCAGTCAGTTTATGTATATGTAAGGTATTTATGTCACGTATCCTCATATGGTTTACAGTTAGAGACACTGTAAGACTAAATATGTGAATTATTTTATTTTCTACCAGGAGAAATTGTGTTTATTTAAGGTTAATTGTCTATTTTTGGTCATTTTTACAATGAATATTTATTTTTTAAACAGTTTCTTTACTAAAACTAACTTTTAAAACATAAAAAATGTCAAATATCTCCAGATGAAAAGCTTTTCCAGTTAAAGGAAGACAACAGTAATATTTAATTAACAGACAAAGGCCACGACTCGTCGTTATCTCAGGCATGAAAAAGCAGAAAACATTTCCACAGCCAGGTGTTAAAACCACAGCATCAGTGGTTTAAAGCTGGATTTCCAACTCTGGGAGGTTCATGTTACCGCTGGGATGACTGATATGTAGGAATAAAAGTGCGTCTTGAAGAGACTCATGTCTCTGCTTATAATGCCGCTGTGAAGAATGAAAACAATGTCATCAGTTCTTTAATATGCAAAGGGAAAAAAAAAAGACGGATTTTTAAATTTTCCTGCTTTACTGAAATCTATTAGTATCTTTCTGGGAATTTATTCTTTACACTTATTTGCCAGATTAAAGGCGAATGCTCTACAAGTGTCTGAGCGATTGGTCCGAGCCAGAGTCTCAGTGTGGAAACAATGTGGACACAAAGCAACCTTTGACACATCAGCTGCAAATCTTTACAAACTCGCTGTCATAAACAGTAAAGGTCGGACGGCTGATAGAGGCTCTTTAATAATCTACAGTTTCAGAATAATCAGTGTCTCGTTTGAATCTGTACAAGCCCCATAAGAAGATTAAACAAATTTTGAGCATTGCACTGAAGATTGAATAAATTCTGATTCATCCTAGAGATACATCCACCGTCCACTTTATCAGGTCCACCTTCTAATTCTGGGTTGGACCCCCTTTTTCCTCCAGAACTGCCTTAATTTGTGGTGTCATAGATCCACCAAGGTGGTGGAAACCTTCCTCAGAGATTTTGCTCCATGTTGACATGACAGCATCACACAGTTGCTACAGGTTTGTCGGCTGCATCCATGATGAGAATCTCCCGTTCCACCACATCCCAAAGCTGCTCTACTGGACTGAGATCTGGTGACTGTGGAGGCCGTTGGAGTCCAGTGAACTCCTTATCATGTTCTAGAAAGCAGCTGGAGATGATCTGAGCTTTGTGACATGGTGCATTATCCTGCTGGAAGTAGCATCAGAAGATGCTCCACTGTGGTCATAAAGGGATGGACATGGTCAGCAACAATACTCAGGTAGGATGTGCTGGTTAACTGTTGATCCAAGGCAGGAAGGATCCATGTTTTCATGATGTTTCCACCAAATTCTGAGCCTAGCATCTGAATGTGGAGCTAAAATGGAGACTCATCAGACCAGCAACATTTCTCCACCTTCTATTGTCCAGTGTTGGTGAGTGTGTGTGAATTGTAGCCCCAGTTTCCTGTTCTTAGCTGACAGCAGACACCCGGTGTGGTCTTCTGCTGGTGTAGCCCATCTGCTTCAAGGTTGGACGTGTTGTGTGTTCAGAGATGCCATTCTGCAGACCTTGGTTGGAACCAGTGACTATTGGACTTCCTGTTGTCTTTCTATCATCTCCAACCAGTCTGTCCATTCTCCTCTGACATCAACAAGACATTCTGGTCCAGACAACTGCTGCTCAATGGCTATTATCTCTTCTTCAGACCAATGAAAAACTGAACAGGTGGAGGTGATAACGTGGATGGTGGATATAATTCTTTATTAGCAGATTTCTGCATGTGTGAAATAAAAGTGTACTTGCTCATAACATGTAGCAGCTATATCTGCTACATGCTAAAAAACCCTAATATGTTGCTTATAATGTAAAAAAAGAAATAAATAAATTTTTTAAACACAAAATTTAAACCTGGCGTGAAATCTGACCTTTCAATCATGGTACCGTTCTGGATCATCCAGACATCACAGTAGGTTCTGGTCACCAACATGGTGGCGATGAGGACAAGGTAGGCGGTCTGTGGTGAAGACAAAACCACAGATAACAGTTAGTGGACCCTGTAAAAAGAGAAACAAACTGCAGATTAGAAAGTCCTTTATCTTCCTGCCCTTGGCTCAGCTCGTAACTATGTAACTGATCAGATACGAGCGGCCACCTGGACGTGACCTTGGCTCATGAAGCTGACGTTTCTGTGTCAAAGGGCTCCACTCTGGGTACAGCCAGGATAATGGCATTTTCAATTCATTCATTCATTCATTCATTCATTCATTTCATTTATTGGATTATCAGAATCTGTGATATGATGAATTCCAGCTGCTGCACACTGTTGGTTGTGAATTGTTTAGGAATTAGAAATAATAATGGAAGGAAATAAAATTAGTAATAACTTGGTACAAACTGCTGTTGATTAAAGAAGCACATCTCTGCAGGGTCCTGAATCAGACTGCATGAAGTGGAAAATGTGTGTCTTCAAGTATAAATCTGCTCATCAGTTCACTCAGAATATAACCATTTTTGGTGAAGAAATGAAGTTTAACTCATACTGACCCAGGCTTATCAAACAAATCCCGACTCAAATAGATATTTGTTACAGGTTTTAAATTGTTGTAACCAAACTGACAGAACCAGTCGTTCTCCCAGCACCTGTCTGGGACTGCCTTCTGCAGGAGGGGGGGGTGTACAGGGTCAAAGTGACCATGGCTTGTTTAACAGATTAACTCTTTGTGGTTCATGGTTTCTTATTAGAGTCCCCTCAGACAGTTTTATTCAGCTCCTTTACATAAATATAAAGAAGTGAACGCCCTTAACAGTAAATATGTTTTAAATATTTTTAATGCATCAATGGTTCAAATCTTCCTTCTTTCAAAGCAAAACTCTTTCTACATCTCTACAATCTAAGCTCATCTTAGCTACAGCCTAACTTTACCTCCATGCAGAAAACTTGAGGCACCATGATCCGCAGAATCCGAAGGATCCTAAGGAAGAAAACCTTATCCACTGCTGCTTTGTCTTTTTTCCCATCTTTCTATAAGAAAAGAAATTTAAAAGATGGCATTTAATTGCAGCTGTATGTGATCATCTTCATAGGAACTACTTCAAGCAAACAAGAGTGACAAACCTCTGTGTTCAATGCAACCTGAGAGCCTCCTTTGCTACTGCAAAAAAAACAACAAGTACATTAAACTGATGTTAGATCCCTGAACCAAAGACATTAGACTAATTAAAACCGATGAACCCTCCATAACGTGACTAGGTAGGTGTGCTGTTTCAGTTCATTGAGGCTAAGAATTAGTTTTAAAGGTCCCATATTATGCAAAATTCACTTTTTAATGGTTTTGGAACAGTCATACTGGTCCCCCCGCATGTGTAGGAGACCCGTAAGTGTGAAACTCTTTCAGGCGCTCTCTCTCCCCCCTGCTCCACCTCTTGGGAAGTAAGCGCTGAATTGAGCGAGTTTGAAAGCGTGTACGTTATGACGTCATAAGGGACAATAACCACTCCCCACAGAGCGATGGACCCGTCTACCGGCTCTCAAAGCCCGCCCTCTAAAAATCACCTAGCGCCCAGTGTTTTTCCCTCTTCGGCAACCCTCGTTAGCGGACATGGCTAAGCGACAGAAGCACTGTTCTGTTTGTGGCTGCATAAATGAACACGAAAACGTTTTTTTACTTCCATCCACTGAACCCACGAGGACTGAGTGGATTAATTTTATTTTTGGAGGAAATGTACCCGGAAAACTTCCAAAGGTTTTGCATGTCTGTGGCCAGCATTTCAAAGAGGACTGTTTCCACAACATGGGGGCATGGAAAGCAGGCTTTGCCAACCGTTTGAAGCTGAAGCCAGGTTCAATACCAACTGTCCGTGACACAGCTGGAGAGGTAAGAGCTGGCAGTTATTTTATCGTTTCAGCCTTATTAGTCTGATAGCTTGAAAATATATTAGCACTGTTGTAAATGTAGCCAAGTCACTGTTTCTACTGTTTGTATCCGGTGCCATTGTGCATCAGATTGATGAGCGTAGCTAGCTGTGTTCTCCGTGCGTCACGGTTTGGGTCGGTAATGGGGGCTTCAGGAATGGGTTCCGGTGTTCCGGCGTTTGTTTATCCTTCACTACGCTGTAATCAGCGTCTAGTTACCGCTAAGGCCTAACCTGTCAATCACCTCATGACGGGCGATGCGATGGGCGGAGCCAACAGCTGAGCTGCTCCACCAGGGTTCCGCCCACCATAAACGGCACATTTCTGAAGCTGCTAAAAAGAGGGAGGTGAAGAGAAGCCGCTGCACTCAAACTGAGGGTCGATTTGTCCATACCATGGCGGAAATATTTCATTTAGATATTAATGAATGGTCTCAGATTGGGAATAAAGTGTATAATATGGGACCTTTAAAGTATAACCTTTAAAGTTAAAAAAAGGCATATATTTGGTGGATCAATTTCCAGTCTGACAGTTTATTTGGTCTACACAATTATAATTTCCTTTTAGGTCACATCAGGTATTCATTATTTTAGTTTTTTGGTACAGAAAGTTTCTCTTCTTTACTTCCATCAGAGTGGAAAGTCTGTAAGTCTGTAGAAACTTGTTAAAACATTAATCCATTCAGGTATTTTCCTGGTCTACTGCCAAGCAAGATGGAAGTTAAAGCATCAATCACAGCTGCAGGTTTCCTGGAGTTTGACTCAAAAATGACAAAACATTTTCTTTACCGTTTACAAACTTTGTTTGACAGTAAGTCATAACAAATTCAATAATATGTTTATCTGTACATTTATGCCTGTAGCTTTGGTATTACTGGGATAAAATCCATTAAGTGTCTCAATACATTTCAGTTTTTTTGGCAAGCATTACACATCTGTAGGTGATTTAGACAGATGTGCATGTGACAGTGGTGACGTTTGTGGTGTCATTTATCCATTTATTTATCCACCAGGCAGAATCAGAATGAGAATTTCAGCATATTTCTCAGATATGCAGTAAAGCAAACAGCACAAAGTTAAATAAATCTGCACAAAATCTGGAGGGGTCAGATGCAAACCAAGCTCAAATTAAAACTCTGGAAATAATAATACATGATTTTTTTTCTAAAAGCTTGGAGCCAACAGAACAGCTTTATGAACAATATCAGCTGCTTGATGTGGGTCTTTACAGTGGGCAGCAGAATCCAAACAATGGGCCTCTGATTGGATAAATAACTGGAATTTCAAAGAGGCTTAAAATATTTTGTCACTGAAATGTACAAAAATCTTTCTATTTACATTAAGATGAAAAACTTTTGTGGTTTGTCAGTTTTTATCCATCAGAACAGAACCACATGGAAACAAGTTTAAATATACTTAGAAAGTTGGTAAATGAGTGTTTGGTGGATTATTTCTTTGTTGTAACAAAGCTTCCTGGAAATAAATCTGATACTCTTGGAAATACTGTTTATTTCCCTTTTAAATGAGCCACATCTGTAAAGAAAATGCATGTGTGGAATGAGCAGCAGAGTTGAGTTTGTGGGTTGAGCCCATGAAAATCCTTTCTGCCAATGACAAACAGCTGATTCTTCTACTGACTGCACGACAGGAGCCTGAACGCTGAGCGTTATGCTCAGCAATGAGTCCAGATTCTGACTACAGCAGTTAGATCATAGGGTCAAAGTGTGGAGAAGACACGGAGGACACTGTGTTGATTGCTGCTCCGATAGGATAACAGCTTTTGTTGGAGACAGTCTGATGGTGTGGGGCGGAAATCTCAATGCAGAGAGATGTGGACCAGTGGTGATCCCATACCTCCACAGTCTGGAACTGAATTCTGTCCTCCAAGATGACAATGCTGACCCACACAGAGCGAGGTTTATGAGAGACTACGTCCAGAGGATGGATAACCTGCCTGTAGTCCTGACCTCAACCCCATTGAACACTTGTGGGATCAGCTTGGGCTGCTGTTGGTACCTGAGTGACCAACACAACGACGCTAGTTGACCTTCAACCCTTCCTTCTCAAGCCGATGACCAGCATGAAGAGAAGGCACCAGGCTGTTGAGGCTGTGTTTGGTTCTACTACATGTTAACGAGGACCCTGTTTGTTGAATGAAGAAACTATAAAACTGCCAATATGTCTTGTTTCTTCAGACTTTGATCATCCAGTCACGTAAACCAAATCAAACAAGAGTCAACAGTAGAATCAGCTTTGGAAGAGAAGATTTTGCAAGTTTTTCTCACATACTCAACTCCACTGTTCATCCGACATCCATTTTCATTATAAATATGCCTTCATTTAAAAGAGATAAATAGACTTTCCAACAGTATAAGATTTACTACCAAGAGGCACTGTTACAACAAAGTAATAATCCACCAAACACTTATTTACTAACTTTCTGTGCCAACTTTGTATCCTAATCTTCAACTAAAGGGTCCTAAAACAAAGTAATCGTAAATGCAACAATCTTGAGACAAAGTTTTTTTTTTGTTTGTTTGTTTTTTTTTCTGAACAGGCATTAGATCAGTCACCTAATTTGTTGAAACGAATAACAACTGTTGATCTGTCACCAGATAACTATAACACCAGTGACGTTCAAGTCCTTGCAAGATAATATAATCTGATGCCCTTAAAAGTAAATCTAAATAATTTCAGACAACAGAGTAGCGATAAAAACTAATTTCCAGCTCAACTCACACAAAGACTTGATTTACAAGTTATCGTCAAGTTAGCTCAAGTTACAAAATCAATCTGCTGCGGGTGCACAATAAGGTGCACAACACCTAACAGGCCAAATCCATTTCTTGTTAAACAAAATACACGGATTTAATGCTGTTGAGTGAACAAAACAAGCTGAATATAAAGAGAAGCGTCTTTCGGCAAATATTCAGGGATGTTTCAACACCTGTCAGAATGAGCAGCTAGCTGCAGCTAATAGCTTCAAACACGAACTCGTTTACAGCTAAAATGGAATGTAACAAATAAAAGCTGTAGCTCGCTGACCTGTGTCGTTTAGTCGACCGACTTCTGTTCTTTAACAGGTATAAAACCAACAAAATGCCGCCCGCTATAGTGGAGTTCTTGGCTGTCAAATATTTGCTGAAAGTCGCCATGTTCCTGACACAACGACCGGTCTGATTTGTCCCAGGCACGGCTGTGAAGCAGATGAACTTCCTGCTTTTTTTCTTCTTCGTGGGAGTTTTACAACAGTTTTTAGTGCCTTGACGCCCCCGTGTGGAATGAAATGTTGCTGCAGTAGAAAATGCTTACAATAATATAATATAATATAATATAATATAATATAATATAATATAATATAATATAATATAATATAATATAATATAATATAATATAATATAATATACATTTGGAGCAAATCAAGAAAGATTAAAAGTCATCATTCATTTTCAAACAGTGATGTTAAAAAACAACATCCAAGCCAGAAATCTGAGATAAGTCACAGAGTTTTGAATTTCAGTATCACATTAAAGTACGGAAGCGTAGAGTTGCCACCCTCATTTAAAAAGGGGACTTTGTCATAGGCGGTTCTAGCCCATTTTTAAGGGTGCTGAAGCACCAAAGCACCCCTAAATTGAATCCCAGCACCCCTAAAATTTGAGATTTTTTTTTAATGTATGTGTTTTTAACAAACTAGAAATGTTTGATCCCACCTGCCTTTCCCCACTTTGGGTTCTGCACTCTCTGCACAGAAGGATGCGCTGCCTTCCTGAGTGGATATATCCAGCAGTGGTGTAAGTGCCTGGCTTAAACCAGGATATGTGGTACAATTATTAACTTCTACCACTCAATACCTACACATTATTATCTTTAGCAGTCCCCATGTTTCCTGCATTTAAGCTTAGGTTAGTCTTTATGTTGTTAGGTAGGCGTTAGGCTGGGGCGACGAAAAGGGGGGGTAAAGGAGGAGATGCCCATGTTATACTAACAAAACAATCTAATACTTAATGATAAACTTACAATCATGCAAACATTTTAGTTACAATGCAATGGTATCACTAAGTTTCTTTGTTTTGGAAACATTTATGAACTGCCACCGCCGCTCTATATTTCCTTTAAATGGTTCAGTCCACCTGCTCTATCAGCTGCGGAGCTCAGCGCTACAGACAGTGAGTGGATGCTAAGACGGCAGGATGCCTGAAAAATCAGGAAGTTAAAAAAAAGAAAAAAAAACTGAGACTGGAGAGAGAACAGAGGGGTCGACAGTTAGGGGTGGTGAAACCGAGGCCTCATGAATCATCAAGTTAACTTTGACCCAAATGCATGAAAATGGCTTGCTGTTCTGAATCATTTTACCAGGTCAAAGAGCTCCATCTGCTGGCTGTGGGCATCTGAGGCTGTGTCACTGATGTTATACAGTTGTATTAAAATGTATGATGAGACAAATGCTTGTGCAAGTTTGTGACGTGTCATAGCCGAATCAGCCGATACTCCACCATGTTGTCAAAAGTGAAAACGCTTTCATCCTTAGCTGGACAGCGTCAGTGGAGATGTTTACAAGACACATTATAAAATGTGTCAACATGTGTTTTCAGCGGAGCGCGGTGGACTGTCGACATCATGCACGTAGGAACACAGAAGACTGGAACACCGTGTTCCAGTTCTTCATCCCACAAATCATTAAATCATCTCCTGAGACTGATCCAGTATGGGACATCATGTCATGATTGATCCATGTCCGGAATTTAGGATGATGAGTTTTCAAAGTTGAATGTAGGATCATTTATTTAATATACAGGATATTAGCCATTATATATAGGCCTATATGTATATATATATATATATATATATATATATATATATATATATATATATATATATATATAAAAATATATAACTTTGGCCCAAATGCATGAAAATGGCTTGCTGTTCTGAATCATTTTACCAGGTCAAAGAGCTCCATCTGCTGGCTGTGGACATCTGAGGCTGTGTCACTGATGTTATACAGTTGTATTAAATTTTTGATGAGACAAATGCTTGTGCAAGTTTGTGACGTGTCATAGCCGAATCAGCCGATACTCCACCATGTTGTCAAAAGTGAAAACGCTTTCATCCTTAGCTGGACAGCGTCAGTGGAGATATTTACAAGACACACTATAAAATGTGTCAACGTGTGTTTTCAGCGGAGCGCGGTGGACTGTCGACATCATGCACGTAGGAACACAGAAGACTGGAACACTGTGTCCCAGTTCTTCATCCCACAAATCATTAAATCATCTCCTGAGACTGATCCGGTATGGGACATCATGTCATGATTGATCCATGTCCGGAATTTAGGATGATGAGTTTTCAAAGTTGAATGTAGGATCATTTATTTAATATACAGGATATTAGCCATTATATATAGGCCTATATATATATATATATATATATATATATATATATATATATATAACTTTGACCCAAATGCATGAAAATGGCTTGCTGTTCTGAATCATTTTACCAGGTCAAAGAGCTCCATCTGCTGGCTGTGGGCATTTGAGGCTGTGTCACTGATGTTATACAGTTGTATTAAAATGTATGATGAGACAAATGCTTGTGCAACTTTGTGACGTGTCATAGATTTTTATTTAAAAACAGTATGTTTTTTCAACAATGTTAGGCTTCAGTCTGCTCCCCTTCTGGCACACTACCTCTCCAGCTTTGGAGAAGACCTGCTCGTAAGGCCCAGATGTGGCTGGTATGTGCAAATACCGTTTAGACAGCCTGAATAGACTGGGGTACACAGATTTGTGTGTCCTCCAGTATTCGAGCGGGTCTTCTCCTCTAGAGAGGTAGGGTTTGGCTAGGTGTCGTTGGACCTCGACTCTGGCATCTGCCGTTGCTCTCTGAGTGCTCTGGGTTGCACTTAAACAAGAAATAAATAAGTGACAAAAAGCCTGTTTCAGGAGGAAATAATGCAGATGTAATCAGTAGCTATACAAACCAACTCGGTCCCACAAGGTCCCATAAGTTGTCCTGGTTCTCTGCTGCTGCAGATGTAGATGCCGCTTCTGTTAGTAACTGAATGTAACATATTTGTTACATTCAGAGACATTTTGCTTCAATTTATGGTATAAACTTTGCTCAAAATCCTGTTGAACACAAATTTGATACTTGTCTTCTGTCCCCTAATAGATACCCAGAAGCAGAAAACCATATTATAATATTATACTGTAGTCTCTGTTTGAACTGGAATGAGAGAAGCTAGCTGTTATGTTGTGTGCATGTGTTAATAATAAAGCAAAGGTGCTACTGACTAGCTAACTAACAGGATGCCCATTAACATAACTCCTGTTGTGTGTGCATGTGTGTACAGACACAGACAGACAGACAGCCTCATCATGGACATAAGATTGTTTTAAAAAAAAAAGAAGAAAAAAAAAGCCAGGTTCACGTAAGAGTGTAAGATCAAACGGCCTATCAAAAATAAGTAATAAGTTTGGTCAATGTATTCCTGCTTATTTCTGTTATTAGATATAAAACACATTGTTCAGTTATTAGCCTTTTGGTTGAAAATACAAAGAGAGAGCGGGACAGAGAGGAATTTATTTATTAGTATTTTTACTAGGATTTTTTTTTTTTCATATTTATGTATTTTTTTATATCTAGTTAAATAAAATCTATTTGTGTATGATTGTCAGTCCAAAGAGGGAAGGAGAGCAGAGAGTGCAAGGTCAGGAAGAAGCAGGTAAGAAGAGAGAGTTGAACACCAAAAAGTAATCGACAGATTTGTTAAAGTACAAGGAATAATCTGCAGTGTCCATACAAAGATAACACAGACTGCATACATTGTACCATAGGCAGAGTTGCCTCTCTTTTAAAACTGTATAATTATTGTTGTTATAGTTGTTGTTGTTGTTGTTGTTATTGTTGTTGTTGTTGTTGTTATGAAGATTTTAATCACTTTTCTTTTTTTGAAGTGTATTTTTATTCATGTATTATATACTACATAGATTGAAAAAGTCTAATTCTGGAAATGTGTTTTACATGACTCGGCCAAGGCTGCCCTTTGTCATCGATTCTGTTCATAACTTTTATGGACAGAATTTCTAGGCACAGCCGAGGTGTTGAGGGGATCTGGTTCGGTGGCCTCAGGATTGGGTCTCTGCTCTTTGCAGATGATGTGGTTCTGTTGGCTTCGTCGGGCCGTGATCTTCAGCTCTCACTGGAGCGATTCGCAGCCGAGTGTGAATCAGCACCTACAAATCCGAGACCATGGTCCTCAGACGGAAAAGGGTGGAGTGGTCTTTCCGGGTCTGCAATAGGGTCCTGCCCCAAGTGGAGGAGTTCACGTATCTCGGCGTGTCGTTCACAAGTGAGGTAAGGATGGAGCGGGAGATCAACAGGCGGATCGGTGCGGCATCTTCGTGGTGAAGAGGGAGCTGAGCCAAAAGGCAAAGTTCTCGATTTATCGGTCGATCTACATTCCTACCCTCACCTATGATCACGAGCTGTGGGTAGTGACCAAAAGAACAAGATCACAAATAAAAGTGGCTGTAATGAGTTTTCTCCGCAGAGTGACCAGGCTCTCCCTTAGAGATAGGGTGACAAGCTTGGTGATCCAGGAGGGGCTCAGAGTAGAGCCCCTGCTCCTCCACATCAAGAGGAGCCAGGTGAGGTGGCTCGGGCATCTGGTTAACATACATAACATAACACTTAGATTTAGATTTAAACATTTAGATTTAACATTTAGATATAAGATTTAGCATTTATATATAAGATTTAATTTTTAGATTTAAGATTCAAGATTTAAATATATTATTTAAGATTTAAATATAAGATTTAACATTTATACATATCATATAATATTTTGATTTAGATTTAACATTTAGATATAAGATTTAGCATTTAGATATAAGATTTAACTTTTAGATTTAAGATTCAAGATATAGAAATATTATTTATGATTTAAATATAAGATTTAACATTTACATATAACATATAGCATTTAGATTTAGATTTAAAATTTAGATTTAGATGTTCTATTTGACCATTATATATGTGGTTAACAGTTATGTTAAATGTAGGAAAATGTAGGAGAAATGTGCTAAATGTGAGAAAAGTGAGATAAATAATGAAAATGTGTCAGCTACAACTTTTATACTGAATTTTTACACTTGGCACCCCATACTATTGCAGATTCAATCTTTTCAGCCTGTGCAGGTCTAAGATTTTGTTTCTGGTGTCTAGGGTTGCCAATGCCAACTGTCCCGTATTAGCCGGGACGTCCAATATTTTTTATCTAAATTGGATTGTCCCATCTCTTATTCTGAGTGCTGCCCGTTGTCTTTACCAGTGTGTTGTGGTCACGGTTGCCTATGTCATGATTGATCCATGTCCGGAATTTAGGATGATGAGTTTTCAAAGTTGAATGTAGGATCATTTATTTAATATACAGGATATTAGCCATTATATATATATATATATATATATATATAGTTCTCAATGTATTTAGTTTATATTTTAAAAAGTCTGTGTTGCTCCACACAAACAGATCTGCTTTTAGTTACTGGTGCTACTGCCGTGTGATTATACAGTATCTCTTTAACTAAGTTATGTGATTGTACAATAACTAAGTTGTGTGCATATGCATATGGTACTCTGCACTGGGGCGCAGAAAAGGGGGGGTAAAGGGGAAGGATTCTCGGGGCCCATGACTGACAGGGGGCCCAGAAGGGCCCTCAATGCAATTGTAATACTAACAAAATTATCTAATACTCAATGATAAACCTACAATCACACAAACATTTTAGTTACAATGCAATGGTATCACTAAGTTTCTTTGTTTTGGAAACATTTCTGAACACCCACCCCCCCTCTATATTTCCCTTAAACGGTTCAGTCCACCTGCTCCTTCAGCTGCTGAGCAGCGCAACAGACAGACAGCCAGTGGATACTAAGACGGCAGGATACCCCCAAAATAGGGAAGTGTAAAAAGGAAAAAAGCTGAGACTGGAGAGAGAACAGAGGGGTGGACAGTACGTCACCCAGTTTTTTCAGAGGCGAGGTGGTCAGTTAGCTCGTCTGATGGAAGGTTGTGGAACATCAGCTTGTTGTCTGTCCTAAACTTTGTTCATATAAGCTAGCTCACTTTACTCCCATATTAGCTCATATTTCTGAAGAAAACTCTGGATTTAATTTAATTTCACATTTGTTTTAATCAAATAATCAAGGCAGGCAAACGATTAGCAAGCTGCTCTGCTAAAACATCGTGCATGTCCGAACAGACACGAGAGCAGCCGAAGCAGATGCTGCCAGACCCCCCCTCCATTCCCCTCCCATCTGAACATGTCCAGGTGACCCTTGAGGAACGAGGTGAGCAGCTGAGTGTTGAATTGCTTGATTATTGTGGCGAAAAAACATTATATAATAGAAAAAAGTTCTGAATTATTAATATTAAATAAAAATAGTTTGCATTTATTTTCTCAGCTGTCACTGTTGGTTAGGTCAGTAGTTTGGGACTCATCCTCCTGCTTTGCAGTAGGAACAGAGACATTTGTAGTGCAGCAGACTGGGTGACTGCTTTCAATCCAACCAGAGAAATATTTACATTTTCTAGATATCAGAAGATTAACTAGCAACAACCATATAGCATCATATATGTTCCCCACTAATCTAATGCTTCACCGGTGAGTCTACAGAGCTGGAGATAAATTAGACTTCGTGTTGCTACATGAGAGAAACAATGACGTGGAGGATTGGTAGTCAAATCAATTTCCCTTGACATTGTTGGTGAAATCACTGAAAGCACCTTAAAGGAAAACAAAATAGTGTGAGACCACCAGAAATAATGATTGTGATGCTGTTACATAGATATTACGAGATTGGAGATACTATATGATAGAACAGCTGATAGAATAGAAAGCTGGACTTCAGGACTTGATAAGTGATTTTCCTCAGAGAAAGCTCCACGTTGGGTTCTTGCTGAAAAGGCTGAGCAAGGACAGTGATGGTGAATGAGATTGCAAGAGCTTGACTCAATAATAGCGGACCTTTACCTCTCCTTGATATCTTATTACACAAAGTTCTACCTTTTAAAATGTGATTATTTTATTTTAAAGACGCTCCCAGCCATTGTTTGGCTGTAAATCTCCACAGTGGTTTGCTTGTGACCGTATTACATTTAGTTCTTATAATACAATAAACCATGTAAGGTCCTGCTATGTTTTGTTTATGAGCCTACCTAATTTATTTTTACCATTGGCTTCTGATTTAATGATGATAATGCTCGTAATGCAATAAGTCATAAAAATTGAGTGGTCATTTAGTTTTTGATGGTGTTTTAGCTGAGATTTGATTTATTTCTTCACAGATTATAAATGCATTTCATTTTCATGAACGAGGTTATTTTGTATTAAAGTTTTGTATTTATAATTTGTTTGTAATTATCATGAGATAATTAAGTATTTAAAAAAAGATAGATGGGTTTTTAAATATAAAGTATTCGTCTTGCAGCAGATAGTTGAATCTAAATTAACTTCATTGTATTTTTAGTGCTTCCCCTGCCAACTAGCCTGTCATGCTTTTCTTTTAATTTCTTTTATTTAATTTCTTTTAATGCCATTTTGATGGTCAAAATAGCATTAAAATTGCCAATTGGATGTATTACGCTATTAAAATTTTCAGGGGGGGACCCACTCAGTTTCTTTTCATGGGGCCCAAAATCTCTAGCAGCGCCCCTGACTCTGCATATGATGCATATGGTATTCTGTTATATATTTTCCTCTTGTATGTTAAATAGGGATGCATGTTATTACACCTTTATGGAGCCTAATTAACAGGACTTTATATGCAATAATGTTGCACAATAATCAATGTGTTCATTGGTTATTAAGCATTTTAAGCTTTAACTTATTGCTTTTTTGCTCACCTCATTACTAAAAAATGAAAGACACCACTGCTGCAGGTTCCCCACCACAGCAGTCGGACCGTGGTGGTCACGGGCCTCAGGAGCTGTGGAACTTATTTTCACTTCTGAAAGTTGGCACCCTACTGGTGTCCTTTGACAGCTCTTAGGGCTTTGCCATAGTGGAGTTTGGAGTCTGACTGTTTGAGGTTGTGGACAGGGGTCTTTTATACTGATAACGAGTTCAAACAGGTGCCATTGATACAGGTTCAAGTGGACAGAGGAGCCTCTGTAAAAAGTTACAGGTCTGTGAGAGCCAGAAATCTTGCTTGTTTGTAGGTGACCAAATTTACCAATTAATTAATTAAAAATTAGACAATTGTGATTCTCTCTCTCGCTCTCTCTCTCTCTCTCTCTCTCTCTCTCTCTCTCTCTCTCTCACTCTCATTTTGTCTCTCATAGTTGAGTTCTCAAACTATGATGAAAATTACAGGCCTCTCTCAGCTTTTTTGCCCCACTGTAAGTGGGTACTAGTGGGAAAGGGCCATATGACCAAGAAAGAGGATCATAAAACACTGACTTCCTGTTTGTCAAAGAGCGGACTTCAAAATTCTGCTGTAAGCTCTGAATGGTTTACGGCCAAAATACCTTCTGTCATTTATTTATTATTATTTATTTTGTCATGGCATAATGGAGGTTGGTAGTGATCCATTTAATTTCCTGTAAATAATTTTAACTTAAAAACCGACCACGCCACCAGGGGAATTTCACCCCGGGAAATCTAAACTACTAGGCACACAGGTTTGAATCAAGCATGTGGACAGACGTGATTCAGACATTAACATTTTATTAAAACGTATACAGAGTTAAAGACAAAATGGAAATTATTCCAACCTAAAGCCAAAGGTGCAAAACAAGGGCTGAGTTTGAACAAAGATCACCATCCTGCAAACATTAGAAGAGGGTTAATCCATACAGTAAAAAGAAAAGCAAACCAGTAAAACCAATACAAAACAACACCCTCTAAAACCCATAAAATTAAAACCGGATGTGGTCTGTTCCTGACAGCCAGGTTTCTCACGCCTATAATGTTCAGGTGTCTCGGAGTGATAGTCCATATACTATGAGAGCATTGATTTATCCTCGCAGTCTCAGGATACCAGGCGGCAAGGTCCAGGGCATCAATAAAACCATAAAACAACCAGTTGGGACAAAACAGCAGCATGTCCGCCACAGCCGCCGTGATGCGCACTCCTCCTCTGGCCTGGCGGAACACAAATGCATACATTCAATTCACTAATCGGCTCAAGCCAGCTTCCAAGGGTATAGCAGCCTCACCCACACATGCAGGCTTCCACGGGGGGAGAACCAGACCTGACACGGGATCCGGCCCGACAGCCTCCAGGAACCCACCCTGTCTCCAGCTCCAGCCACTGAGCTGCTTGGCGACTGCTCCATAACAGAAACTCCCTGCTGCCATAATGACAACGTGTACGTATGGGGCGCAGGCGCAGCTCCACACCGCGCTGTAACAAGACTGAGCCACACACACATCTGCAAACAGAAAACCAGAAAAAAAGACCTGATAGTGGGGATATGGAGCAATTCTCACGGGTACACTCAGCCAGCACGCTCGTCCACCTCTTCCATGACTGCTTGGAGGTCCATCCGGGCCACCCAGAAAGGGAATGTGCCCAACAAGCAAGCTGCTGTTTAATATATCCCCCTTGCTTCGTCCCCCCACAGTCAGCACTGATCAGATACATCTGAGGTGCAATTAAGGAGAGAGTAGACAAAGTAACCTTCTCCTGCCACACTCAGATGACCCTGCCCACATTGAACGTGGCCTTAATTGCCCTCTAGTGTAATGGGGACAATCAAAACCAGGGCAGTGTGGTGTTGGCTGAATTAAGGCAGGGCTAAGTGGGTACTAGTGGGAAAGGGCCATATGACCAAGAAAGAGGATCATACAACACTGACTTCAAAATTCTGCTGTAAGCTCTGAATGGTTTACGGCCAAAATGCCTTCTGTCTCTTTTGGTTTGTTATGAGCCAACCAGATTCCTCAGGTCATCAGGGTCAGATCTACTTTCTGTTCCCACAGTCAGAACTAAACGTGAAGAGGCAGCGTTCAGCTTTTATGCTCCTCACATGTAAAACAAACTCCCAGAAAACTGCAGATCTGCCGATACTCTGCTGCTTTAAATCAAGGTTTAAAACATTTCTATTTGCCCCTGCCTTTTTTCGTCCTTAAATTCTTTCTTCCTTTTTTTTTTTTGTTTGTTTCAATGTCCTTTCAATGTAATGCTTTTAATTCATCCATCCATTTTCTGTACTGGAGCTGTAGCTCATCTGGAGGGATCCTGAGGCTTTTTCAGGTCATTTGAGAGATGTAATCCCTCCAGCGTGTCCTGGGTCTCTCCCGGGATCGCCTCCTGGTGGGACATGCCCAGAACACCTCACCAAGAAGGCATCCAGGAGGGATCCAAACCAGATGCCCAAGCCATCTGGTCTGGATCCATTTCTCTATTCGGAGGTGCAGCGACTCTACTCTGAGCCCCTCCCTGATGACCAAGCTTCTTACCCTATCTCTAAGGGAGAACCTGGCCAATCTGCAGGGAAAAGTCATTTTGGCCACTTGTATTCACAATCTTGTTCTTTTTAACCCTTTGCCTTTTGGCTCAGCTCCTTCTTCACCATAACAGACTGATAAAGAGTCTGCATGCTGCCAATTTACTGCTTAATCTTTCCCTCACTCATGAACAAGACCTCAAGATACTTGAACTCCTCCACTTGGGGCAGGACCTCATTCCTGACCTGGAGAAAACACTCCACCCTTTTCCGGCTGAGGGCTATAGTCTTGAATTTGGAGGTGCGGATTCTCATCCCAACCCCTTTACACTTGGCTGTAAATCACTTCAGAGATAGCTGAAGATCACGGCCTGATGAAACCAAAAGAAGCACATCATCTGCAAAGAGCAGAGACCCAATCCTGAGACCACCAAACCAAATCCCCTTAAAACATTGGTTGTGCCTAGAAACCCATTAGCCCAACAGGGCCCCATGGGCAAAGGCCCAGCCAGCAGCATTAGGGTTGCTTCCAGGGGCCCCGGTGAACTACTTCCAGGCAAGAGGAACTTGGCTTCATTAATATTTTTCTCCATGGGGTTTGCTGAGCCAAACTTTGTCTGGTCCCTCACCTAGAGACCTGTTTGTTATGGATGACCTTACCATGGCCATGAAGCCCACCACAACATGTATGAATCACTGAAACTGGTTGTTAACCAGACCATTTACTGGTTGATAAAAAATTGCTTCAAATTTGCAAAACTTAGATGGACAAAAACAAATGAGTCAAATCTGTTTTTTATTTTTACTTTTTATCCAGTAAAAATTCACCATTACTAACTTGTTTTGTATAAATTTACTTTGGATGTTGCAATAACATCATGAGTCAGCAGTTTCTAGATAATCAACCCTACTGTCAATAAAAAGCACAACCCTGCTTGACGTCAAAGAGGAATTTGTTTGCATGAATTTGGCAGAACAATAAACAAAAGTTCTTGGAAACTTCTTAGAACTCTTCCTATTTTAGATTCTGTGGGAAACTGTCATGTGAACCATGTTATCTTATCAGACAATGAAAAGCTTTTACGAAACCTGTTTTATCACATTACCATTCAGGTATGAATGAAATCACAGCTGTTACCTGTAAATGTTTAATATACAGGATTGGTCACAAAATTAGGAATAGTACTGTTTCTTAGTGGGGTTATTATTTCTTGTCATATATCAGCTGGGTCAGTAAGAGGAAATCCAGTTCAGTAGCTCTGAATTAACATAATTTCAAACAGACTGAAAGTAAGGAGAGACATACAAACCCAGTCTTATATCAACATTTTATCTTTGGCGAAACAAACATACCCACTCCACTGGCCTGAAAGACAGCATTATCTGAATGTAATTGTTTGTATAGTAGTCAATTATGCTAACGTAATCCAGGTTAATGTTAGCAGAGGTTTAATAATACACAAATTACACTAATTATGACATCATTCTTATTGTACCGATGTGTGCTGTAACATATATTTATAATGTATAATATATTGTATAGTTTAGTTGAAATGTGTTTTATTCATATAGCACCGGTTCCCAGAAAACTCAGGTGATTTTGCAGTTTCTCTGGGGGAAAGAAATGTACTCCTTTTTTTTTTTTTTTTTTTTTTTTTTTTAACCTGTCTTGTCCAGCATCGTTGCAAACAGAATGATTGTCTGGCTGCTGTCTGGTGCTGGGCAATTTTACTCTATCAAGCAGGGATTTATACTACATGTATAAAGTCCCTCTTGATGAAAAACTTTATTAAATCAGACTCTTAATGCTGGACTCGACCGGAGGGGACAGAGAGAGAGAGAGAGAAAAGAAAGTAGAGAGAAGAGGGAGGGGAGAGAGAGGGACAGAAAGGGTGTGGGGAGTGCGGGTGGGGACTTGAAACATCATACAGAAGACCATGTAATCCATACTACTTACAACATATATAGCTACGATCATCCTAGCCAGTAGGTCATTACACAACTAGTTGATAATAGTAACAATAATAATAATAAGAGTAAGAGTAATAATAATAATAAGAACAGAAATAATTAAAAAAAGAAACAAAATATGATAATAGATATAAGTGAAACTGCTGTATTCAAGAACACGCGCAGAGAAACCTGTGTGGATGTGTTGGAGAACTCGGCCACACGGCGACGCAAAGACTGTGTGGAGACGTTCAGGAAGGAGTGACCATGCAGAGTGATCATGCAGATGCCACCTCACTTGAACAGAGGCCAGAGTCAGGCCAGCGGTCCCGAGACCCAGGCCACCAGCCCCCCCGCAGGCAACAGATCCCGACCGGTCCACAGAGACGACCACTTGCCCGCCCAGGAAGGCAGCAGCAGGAGACCCCAGCAGGAGCCGCCCCGCGGACCCAGGGCACCGGCCCCGGCGGGCCGAGGCCAGCAGTCCTCGACCCCCCCGGGCACCGGCCGCCCGGGACAGACGGGGCAGAGGGCCCGGGCCCAGGAGCGCAGGGACACCTCCCTCCCCCACAGGCCGAGGGCCAGCACGCCACCCGGGGGGACCCGGCCCGCCCAGACGGCCACCACCAGAGGCCAGCCCCACACCCCAGCGCACAGCCTCACACCCCGAGAACCAGTCCTGCCCCCCCCCAGACCAACACACACACACACACAAACACACACACTCTCCTTCCACTCCTCCATTTATCCTCCCACGCATACACCATTCAACCCTCACATACTCTGTCCTCCCACACACACACACCATCCTTCCACCATCCATCCTTCCACACACACACCATCCTTCCTCCCACACACTCACCATCCTTCCACCATACACTCTCCCACACCTATCCCATCCTCCCACACACACATCATCCCTCCACCACTCATCCTCCCACACATACACCATCCTCCCTCTCACACACCATTCATCCACCTTCACACCTCCCATACACACACACACACAAACACCTTCCTTCCACTACCCATCCTCCCACACATACATCATTCTCCTACACCAAACATCCACCTTCACGTACCCCATCCTCCCACACACACACACCACCCCTCCATCACCCACTCTCCCAAACATACACCACTCCCCCACACACACACCATCCTCCCTCCCATACACCATCCATCCTCCCGCACACACACCATCCTTCCACCATCCATCCTCCCACACACTCCCCCATCCCTGCACCATACATTCTCCCACACATACCCCATCCTCCCACACATACATCATCCCTCCACCATTCATCCTCCCACACCCGCACCACCCCCCCTCCCACACACCACGCATCCACCTCCACACACCCCACCCTCCCACACACCATCCCTCCACCACCCATCCCCCCACACCCACACCACTCTGCCACCCACACACCGCCCCCCCCCCAACACACACACACACAAACACCATCCTCCCGCCACCCCACGCCACGGGGGGACAGCCCCAGCCAGGAGGCGAGGAGACACGAGCCAGGCCCCCAACCCCCCACCCCGCCCCCGCCCCCCACTCCCCACCCCCAAAACAGCACCTTCCCCCCAGGGCCAGCAGCCAAAACCCCCCGGGACAGCCCGCCTACGCCCCGGGCCAACGCGACAGGCCACCCGGCCCGCCCCGCCCCCGGGCCATCCATGGAGACAGGGGCGCTTGAAGACCCCATCCCCCCTCCCTCCCCCACTAGTGATGGAATATATTATGTGCTGTTTGCAATTAAAAAAAGAGGGTTAAAATTGGGGGGCAGTAACTGCATTGAGGAGGGGGTGGGGCCACCTGAGCAGTCCCACCCACCTGACCTCGCATGTTCCACCCCCCAAAACGTGTTTGTATGTTGCAAATGTTATTTGTGCTCAGTGACTAAGTGGAATTAAAAGCTGGGAGGCATGCTGCCGCTCGGCGAAGCAACAGGGCCACTATGATGACCCCCCTGCCCCGCCCAGCGCAACAAGCACACCTCCCACAGCCCTACCTGTGTATGTAGTGAAGAGTGGGGGAGGGGAGGGGTCAGGAGATGTAGGTCCAGAGGGGAGTAAACCTCCCCCCTGGAAGACGACCCGCCAGTGGCTTAGGGCGCCCCCGTCCCCCGCCGGCCCCGAAGGGCGTCACAGGCCCGGAGCAGGCACCCCAACCCAGGCACGCCACGAACCCCCCCAGGGGCCAGCCACCAGCCCAAGGGGCCACTTTCCTCTTTCTGAGTGGGAGGGGGGCGAGGCAAAGGAAGGGAACCCCAGGCCCACGCCCCCAACACCCGGCCAGGGCGCCCCCCAGAGGACACGTCCTAACCCCCTGCAAACGCACACACTTTTTTTTTTTTTTTTTTACCCCAGCCACTCACACACCCTCTCACACACCTCTATACACCAACACCTCAATACGTGCACATACCTCCACACACACACTTCACGCACATACCTATGAACACACACACCGGTGCCCACATACACACACACTCTCATACCCCTCCATACACATACACCACAACACACGCACTCACATACATACCTGCATATACACACAAGCACCTCCATACATACTCACGCCTCCACCCACTCCTTCACTCCTCCACACACACCTCGACCTCCACGTGCACACACTCATATATACACACCTTCACACACACCCACACACACATCCCACATAGACCTCCACACACACACCCGCACACCACTCACACACACATACACGCACACACCTAGACCTTCATACACACCCACACACACATACAGCAAGAAATGTACTCCAATGTCATCCATGTTCCTGTCAGTGCACATATAGCACCATGTCACATGGTAAAATTTTAGTTTCAGTAGATTTTTATCTTTAAGAGTCAGAAAAATCTAATTTAGCATCAGAGACTGGACACTTTCTGACTTTACAGCAATAACACATATACACATTACAGTTTTTCTCTATTGCCAAAACACAAAACCCAGTACTCTAAACCAAATGACCAGTTGCCTAAACACATTTAGTAAAACTCCCCCCCTTTTGCCACAACCACAAACACAATTCACCTGTAGACACTGTTCACAAAACCCATCCCCTTTTTCTCAAAACTCAAAACAAAAATTGCCGTGCTAAAACACATTTTGCATATAACTCTGCTCCAATATGCATTGTGAAGCTCATGTGATGCAAAATGCTACCCACAATCAGCAAAACTTGAACACAATGAACATACCTGGTGCCAATCAGTAAACACAACGACTCATAATTGAAAACACCTATTGCAAATGATGTGACCACACCTATATAAGTCAGTGCAGTTTGCTGAAAGTTCAAAAACAAAAATGGATGATGAAGACAGAAGAAGAGGAGTTTGTGTCAGAGGAGGGAGAGGAGTTTGTGTCAGAGGAGGGAGAGGAGTTCGTGTCAGAGGAGGCAGAGGAGTTCGTGTCAGAGGAGGGAGAGGAGCAGGTCAAGGAGGGAGAGGAGCGGGCCGAGGAGTGGGCCAAAGAGGGCGAGAAGCAGTCCAAAGAGGAGCAGGCCAAGGAGCGAGAGGAGAAGGAGGGCAAGCAAGACAACGCATTTTCATTACAGATGAAATGAGAGCAACAGTCATTGACCACGTCATTGTCCACGGCATGACAATGACCGAAGCGGGACAACGAGTCCAACCAAACCTCAGCAGATTCTCAGTGGGCACCATTATTCGGGCCTTCAGAGAACACAACAGGTACTGTATGTAGTAGTTTTTTAGTCACTACACTAGATATTCACAGTATACAGTAGTATAGTGGAGTGCACCTACATACAGACAAGTGCAATCATGGTTACAGTAAAAGTGTGTACTGCAAGGACCATTTCTGACCAAATGACTATGTTTGTTTCTCTAGAGTTGAAAGATTGCCATTTGCAGGTGGGAGGGCTTCCAGATTCACACCAGCCCAAGAGGTCCTCATTGTGGATATGGTTCGGGAGAACAATGTGATCAGACTACGGGAGAGGATCATTGGTGACAATTTGAACTTTCCGACCATTGACAATGTCAGCCTGACAACCATAGACAGAGTCCTCAAGCGCCAGAGAGTAAGAATGAAGCAGGCCTATAGGGTACCCTTTGAGCGCAACTCTGGAAGAATAAAACACCTCCGTCACCAGTATGTGCAAGTAAGTACAGTACAATCCATGGCCTACAGTACTTTACATACAATACTATACTGTCGTACTGTAATGTGCTCTATTGACTGTCTTTCTGAACACCTGAAAACGCTATTTGTTTCCACAGAGGATGTTCCAGTTGGAGTCCATGGCCAGACCCCATGAATTTATATTTGTGGATGAGGCTGGCTTCAACCTCACAAAAAGGAGGAGGAGAGGCCGTAACATCATAGGACAGAGAGCTATTGTTGATGTGCCCGGCCAACGTGGAGGAAACATCACTCTCTGCGCTGCCATGAGTTCTAGAGGGCTTCTCCACCGGCATGCTGAACTTGGTGCCTACAACACTGAGCGTCTCCTCACCTTCCTAGGAGAGCTCAGAGATGTTTTGCATGACAATGATCACCTGAATGCTCGGCCAGCAGATCACCACGACCAGCAGATTCCTGGGCCAGCTGATCTTCCCATATACGTCATCCTCTGGGACAATGTTAGCTTCCATCGCAGCATCCAGGTCAGAGAGTGGTTTAACATCAATCAGCAATTCATTAATGTGTGTCTGCCACCCTACTCTCCGTTCCTAAACCCAATAGAGGAGTTCTTCTCAGCATGGCGGTGGAAGGTCTATGACCGCCAACCTTACACTAGAGAGAACCTTCTCAGGGCTATGGACCTGGCCTGTGATGATGTGGCTGTGGAGGCGTTCCAAGGCTGGGTGCGGCATGCCAGGGCATTCTTCCCACGTTGTTTGGCTATGGACAATATTGCCTGTGACGTTGATGAGGTCCTGTGGCCCGACCCAGCCCGACGACGTGATGCCTCTCCATGATTTCGGTGTCAACATACAACATACTGTGTCAATTTTCAACGTACTGTAATAAAAGAAATCGCACCCTGAACATTGTGTTCTCAATTGTTACTGTACAGTATCTATTGTGTGTGTAATGGATCCTCCATGGAGTTTAGTACTCATTTTTGCATTGAGTTGTGATATTACTGCATTTTCTGCATTATGTAACTATTCCCATGAAATGCACAAATCTATAGAAAATGCCCAAAACATATTTGAGAATAAATAAGGGTTGCTCAAATGCATCCTGGCAGTTGTGAAACTGTAAAAAGAACAGTCTCACACTGTGAAAATTGTGCTTTCAATTTTTTTGGTAATGTGGTTAATGATGCTCAGTAGTGTTTACATTTTTGCAGGCCTTGAGTGGTATTTTGGTGTCAGAGTTTGCTTTTGAGCATATGAGCAACTGTTTTGGTGTGATGGGTTTGCTTTTGAGCATATGAGCAACTGTTTTGGTGTGATGGGTTTGCTTTTGAGCATATGAGCAACTGTTTTGGTGTGATGGGTTGGTTTTGAAAAGAAACTGTGAGGTTTAGTGTACGTAGCTTTAGAAAAGTGTTTTGTGTTTAGAGTTTTGTGAAAAGTGAGGGCAGTATCGTGAAATGTGTTTAAGCAATAGAGAAAAACTGTAAGTCAGCATAAAAAGTGTTTAAAGTTCTATGTGATCTCTAAGCTATTGTGCAGGTGTACATCTTTCAACCACTAGTCTTCTCCTGTTACAGACTATGCCACTCCTTCCTTCTTTGTTCTCGCCCTATAGTTTTCTCACCTGACGGGAAGCTCAGTTTCACTCGTAGTTGTTTCCCCAAACGTGTCACATCAGGTAGAAACAGATAACTTCATGGCAATGGAAATTTTTCCGCTGCTGCTGGTTTGTTTTGTCCCGATGGCTTGGTGCTATAAAACAGGTCTTGTTACGGCCAGTTGTGTCAATATGCAACCCAACCACCCTGGGAACCCCCAAACAGGACCTTCACCTTACACCGTTACAACAGATCCCAGCAGCTTCATACCTGGACAGGCGGTGAAAGGTAAGTCGCAAATCTAAACCTGGAAAACAGTTCTCATATTATTCATGACAGGGATGGTGTTCCCAGCATTAAGAACTGAGACAAATGTTCATGAATATTTAAAGGTTTGTGGACCGTGTGAAACACAACAGCTGCAATGAACAGCTGTCAGACAGCTCTCAATAAGGAGAATCAGAAATTATTCCTTTACATCGTCTAAAACAGCTCAGATATCCAAATATTTTACCAGTAATTTTACCTCACGTTACTGCTGAATCCGAAATTTGTTTACTTGTCATCACATTTTCTCAATCACTGTACCACAATGTAAAAACCCAAACTACAAATTTGTCATTTTACCTTATATTTTTTACTTTGGTGTGCAAGCTTAATAAAAAAGAAAGAAAAGGAAACGCTAAGCTAAATGAAAATGTCAAGTTTTCAAATCAGCTGTGCAATGAAGTCAAATTCTTTAGTCTACCTATTGTGGTAGACTGTCACTTCACCTCATTAATCTTTATGAAATTTGGTACAATTATTCTATATCTCAGGGCTGATTAAAAAAAAAACACTTTAGTGGAATGATGGCGTAACCCCGACGGCATTATGCTAGCGTCCCGGAAGAAAAAGATGTATAGTGTAATTTCTCAGCCTGTGACTGTGCCATCAAAAGAGTCAGGAACGCTAAGTTTAAGGTAGAAACGTTACGGATTTGAATTCCTACATGCAGACTTACTGGGTTGCACAATGATGTGGTGGCTAGCACTGTTGTCTCACAGCAAAAGGGTTCCTGGTTCGGCCTTGGCTGGAGGCAGGGGGTTCGAGCCTTTCTCTACAACTAAACTGGTACAATTAATCTCTTCTCCTCTGAAATTGATGTTTCTGTGAATGGTTAAATAAAAATAAACACAATATTATTAAAAGTAAAACATCCATACATTACACTTTTTATTCTAATACAGGGTCGCTGTGGTCAGTTATATAGAATAAGTTGTTCTGTACAATATTAGTAGTAACTGGCTGCCAGGACCTTTAAATAAATAAATAAATACATTTGTGTTTTCTTTTCTGCTGTTATGGCCAAAAACAAACAAAAGAATATATGTCACCTTGTGGAATTAAATCATAAATGCATTTATAATGAAAATCAGTGTTAGTTGCAAGTCTCTCATGGTATTTATTGTCAACAGAACATTTTGATTATTATTTATTCATTTATTAGTTTTTCTGTTTCCAAGTTCTACTACAGGCTCCAGCGTCCAAACCGTTTACTGGCTTCCTATTACAGGCTAGAAAACCGGGGAGTAATTCGCCTGTCGGCTCTTTTACTGCAACAACAGGGACTCAACTGCTCAATTGTGGGTCACCTGTGAGTATCCCCCTTTACAGCAACTTACAATACGAGTCATATCCCACTAACACTACATGCCTTGCAGACCTGATGTGCTCATCTTATTTATTTTAATTTTTATATTGGTACTAAATGATCATAAACAGTTCTTGTGTGTATTTTTTCAGCTGTGACAAAACTTACCTCTTGAGATATTTACAATTTGTGTATGTGTGCGTGTTCTGCTCAGCCATTGTAGAACTTTAATAAGGTATTACTGATACCTTTGGAAAACACACATAAGAAAGTGTTTAAACAATAAAATAAAAAAGCCCCTTTTCTGCAAGAATCAACCACTGATTACAGCACTGTGAGGAGACCTAGCAGGAAAGAAACCACAGCAACCACAGGTGTGTCTCACCTTCTCCCCTGCCACCTCCCCCACTGTCTCCCTGGCAGATGTCACAGTTTTTTTCCACCGTCAACAGAAACTCCCTCTTTAATGACAAATGACTTCAGGTCAAAACACCCAAACAGGTGAAGGCGGATCATTTTCCAGTTAGACTCTTCTCTGGTACTAAAATATGTTTATTTACATTTGTGTTATTTATTTGTGTGGCAATATTTGCAAGAATTTGAAAAAGCTCCATAGAAAGGTAAGTTGTTCGTTTTGGGTGTAGTATGTGGAGCTAGATGTAGTAGTTCTGGTTTACTGTCGAGTGGTGGTGGACTGGATCCTTGTGTGGCTATTTCTATGTTGGTAGATGTTGGGCTGCTGATACTGGAGCTAATCTGTGTCATTATTATTATTTTCAGCTTCAACGTGAAAGTCTTAAATAATTGAGTTGATGTGTAGTCCCTAAATACACTCACTGAAAACTAAATATGACATCATATCCCAACATTGGATAGTGTATAACTAGACTAAGTTGAAACTACTTTAAAATTTATTTAAAACTGTTGAAGTGACACCAATGGTCCATGCTTGTCTGGAAGATGTTTCGGTCCTCCTCCAGTGACCTTTCAATCATCTGAGGTGGAACCAGAGGTGTCCAATCCGATTTCAGAGGTGGCCAGTGCCCACTGAAAACCCTCTTCCTTTGCCCCGGTCTGTGACATCTCAATAATAAATAAAAATAAATAAATAAGTAATAATATATAAAATAAATAATAAAAATAATCCCACAGGGCTTTTGATCATTTTACACAACAACAAGAGTGACAAGCTTTGCCATAAACATCATTCACGAGGCAGAAAAAAAACCCCAAAATGAAACTCCTGCTAATCCATAGCCAGCCTACTACAACCATATTGCATCTAGTCAATTCATAGGGCAGATTTGTTTCCAGGATATTCTGTAAAAGTCCAACATCTCTGTGTTTGTGTTTTTGTGTTTGTGTGTGTGAAGAGCACAGCTGTATCCCACACATCAGATTCTGCGAAGACCCAAATCCAGGTGACATGGACATCAACGCCATCAGTAAATGTGGATGCTGTTCAGTTTCAGTAAGTTTAAATTAGTTTATTAAATCCTAGTCTACTATAAAGCTTAGCAGACAAAGCAGCATTGGTCATTACTTTTTATAATCCCCATCAGTTTCTGCCTTAAAGTTTGGAAACCGGTTTTTTATGCCCTTCAGTGCAACCTTTGTGCAGAGTTACAGCACTTACTGGGTTGATGTGACAACTCCTGTCCTGAAATCCACTAATTCTTCATCAGGTTCTGGCTCTATACCACAAGCTGTGAGTCAAGATGTTGATTTAAATTTGGAAAGTGAATTCCCATTGAAATATAATAGCACAATACAACACAATTCTTTTTCTTTTGCCTCTGTAGAGCAGCATCTCCAGTGCAGACTGCGGTGTGACCAAAGTGTGCTTCAGTAAGCCGTCCAGCTGTGACCCTTCAGCCGACTTTACCTGTTATTTTATGTCAGCCACGATGCTGTCTCCTGGTGGTCCAGCTGTCCGCTATGAGATGACGGGCCCCTCTAATGGATACATCTCTTTTGGATTCTCAGATGATCAGAAAATGGTAATTTTTTATTATTTTTTTTTTATTTATTCTTTGTTTTGCTACCACTTGCCTTATGTATCTTATTTGAGTTTCTGAGACCTTTTGCATCACTTTATGGTAAAATACTTTCCTTGCAACCCAGATGTGCACAATCTGATATTTATCTTCTGGCCATTGGTAGATACCTTTTGCACTACAATAAATTTGACATCACACAGTAATAAACAATAAATACATTTTGTTAAAGAGCCAAATAAAGACTTCAGATTTTAAAATTTGAATTTTTCTCCTATTTTTGTCTTGAGCCAGGCTTTAAAGGGTTTATTTTTAGCCACAAACTGGTACTACTGCACACGTCCAACTGAAAATAATCTTGTGGACATGTCCTCTCATACTCATGGTGTCTAATCTCTGAAAAGTGTTCAGTCTTTATTATGAAATAAGGAGCAAACCCATATGTTTTTAGGTAAAGGTTCATGAGCTAAGGAGAGAGGAGTTGATGCCTGACCTAGCTTATGCTACCTTATTTTGCTAGAGCTTTACCCTACCTGCACATTGGTGCTGGTTCTTCCGTGTAGCATACGTACAACATGTGGGTTGTCTGATGTCACCTTTCTGAGGTGGTGTGTTCCTGATCTAAATCAGACATTTTCATCCATGTTGTTGATGGTTAATTTGCTTGTGATACGCCTTGTAACACATGAAAAATACTATTTATACAAGGGGGAAAGCTGGTTTTTAGAGGGACTTTGATGATGGATGTTCATGCTAACCAGGCTTCAGCTTCATATCAGACTTAATAATTCTTTGTGATAATTTCACTTTGACAAAATATCTCATTTGTAACAAAACAACATCAAAATCCAGTAACAATGTAAACATAATCTATTAATATTTCAGTATATCATTCATGTTTTAGGCATTCTGATTTTTCTTATTTTTGTCCTGCAGGGAAACGATGATATTTATATTTGTGGCATGAGCAATAACGGCTCGGTGATGGTTCAACACGCCTATTCGACAGGAGAAACAGCTCCACTACCTCTTGCTCTGGTAATAATGAAGTTTTCTAATACCAAAAATTCACATAAGGACAAAATGTTATCACACACCGCTCAGACAATAAGAGAGCTGCACGTATGTGGTAAAACCAGTACTGAAATTAATTCTTTATCTCCAACAGGGAAATGTTTCTGATATAAAAACATCAATCCAGAACAATGTGATCAGCTGTTCCTTCACTTCCATGAATTCTATTTCTACTCAGAGGTCGTCTTATTTAAATAAAACCTACTACCTCCTGTTTGCCTATGGACCCAGCAGCAATGGTAATGAAAATGTTGTATATTATGGAGAGGTACAAAGATGTGTTCCTGTGTAAAATGTAAATGTAAACAGAACCCCATTATTTCCAAGTCTCTTCAACCAATATTTAATTCCCAGTGGAAGATAAATAATATATTAGATGATGAAACTAAGACATTTTTACCATTTCATGGAAAATATGAGCTGATAGTGAATCTGATGCAGCAACACTTCTGCAAAAAGTAGTTCCAGGGTGATGTTCAGCATGGTGTAGCATCCCCTCTACTTCTAACAACTGTCTGGAAACGTCTGGGAAGTAAAGAGACCAGTTGCTGGAGTTTTAGGAGAGGAATGTTGTCCCATTCTGGTCTGATGCAGGATTCTAGCTGCTCTACAGTCCTGGACCTTGGTTGCTGGATTTCTGCTTCCATGATGCTCCAGATGTTTTGTATTAGGTTTTTATTAAATGAACATTTTTCCAATGATTAAAATTGTAGCAGTGGGGTCAGTCATTTAAGAACAATGGTGGTTTTCTTTCTGGGTCATGTGGGGAGGAAGAGCAGACGGTATGAAAAGAGTTGAATCTGATTAAATTGGTCAAGCAGATAGTTATCTCTTTTAGTGGTTCATTGCTGGTTCTTCATCCAGTTTTGAGTTGGTTTGTGGAAAATGGTTTGGTTTTCCACAGCCACAGAGCCACGTCATGTCATCACATTAAACATTCTTCCAGTTTATGAAGAAGACGAGAGCACAGGGAGACAGTTTATCCACACAGGGCAAGGTTTGGTCTTTACCTGCAAACATCAGTGTTTGTATCACCATTAACAGCTTAAAACTGTTTGTAAATTCCTAATGATAACTGGTGATTATGAATTTTTGGAAACTTTTTTTTGTGTCTGTCTAACAGGAAATATCCAGTTTCATACTGGTACCTTTGCCAGTACTAACAAGATGGACATCACCACACCTTCGGTAGCCTCTCATGACGATTTTTCCTCTATAATGCGAGCACATGGTAAGTTCTTTCCCACTTAGATGTCCAAGTCCAGCTATTCACCATTTATTCTGCCAGCAGTGTGTTTGGTTTGTACAACACCTTTCCATCTTAAAGAAGTACTGCTAAACTGCAGATTTTCTCAGTGATGTGCTCCCTGATGACAGCTAATCCAGCACCCATCTTCATCCTGTCTCTTCTCTGAGTTCTCTCCAGCCAGTAAAAGTCAGTCTGATATAGAGATAAGAGTCTTGCTCTGTCACTTTCTTTCTTTTCCTCACATCGTCCAATAATGTCTTCTTGTATTTCTTTGATTAATCAGCCGTGATGCAGGTTCAAAACAGCCAGTCTGTTGATATCCAGTTGTTAGCATGGGAAAAGCATAACTCCGATGTAAAATGATGCTGCTGGTCAATGACAGCTTCAGGAATGTATATCAGTCACGATGCTCTCAAAATGACTCAGAAACTCATATCTTTAAGGTCAGAAAATGTAGAGCTACAAACAACACATTCACTAACAGACTTTGATTAGTTGATTGATTAATCTCTTTCTTCTATTCCACATTTACATCAGCTGGTAAAAAAAAGGTTTTCGGTGAAGCTAGGTTTTTATTTTTTTATAAAATCTTGTATTTTATAGTAATCTAAAGGTTGCTACCACCTTTATGTTGGTTTTAGATTATTGAGATGTTCTGTACTTGCATGCCTCATCTGAGTCTACGTTCTCTGGATGCTGTGTATCATGAAACTTTGAGGTTTATTACTAATTCTAAGTCACTTACCCATCATTGTTTATCGTACAAATGTGTTGGATTGTCTTTTTATCCATACAAAGGCTAAGATGTCAGTATATTATTATTTACCAAACTATTATTGGTCTACTAACCCTTCTCCAGCTGAAGAGTTGAGGACCGTACAGTCTTTGTTTACAGTTTTTTTTTTGTTTGTTTGTTTTGATAACCTCTTAAAGGTAGGGTAGGCGGTCCTGGAAAAACGTGTCTAGAAAGCTACATTTTGAAAATACTCAATGTATTGATGTAAAGGCTGCTGAATACGGAGAAAAGACCTTTAGCTACAACCAGGCAAGAACGAAGATGAGTGAAAGAAACGAAAATGTAGAACTGGAGATGCCACTATTGTGATTAAAGCATCCCAGAAAAGGGTTTGTAGACTAGTCTGGGGTTTTGGTGGTAGCTTAACAGATATCCCTGAGTTAGCTGGTGCATCTCTATCTCAGACAATATATACATATAAACTGGTTACAGCATTTTCCTCTGCCATGACAGCCATATAAACAAGCAAAAGATAGATGAGCAAAAACACAATAAACTACGTTATTTAAATCATATTAAAACTGTGTTTTAGGGGCACTGATGCTGATAGCCTGGATGACCACAGGATCACTGGGAATGTTGGTGGCCAGATATTTGAAAAGAGCAGGCAAAGGATTTAAATTGTGTGGAAAGGATTTCTGGTTTGTGGTGAGTTTGGAAATCCTTGCTGCAGCATCTGATCCTTTCATTTATTTATTTTTTTCTATCTTGAAAATTAGAGGTTATAACTTGTATGTAAAAATACATTCTTGAAGTATCATAACATCTCAGTTTTATCATAATTCTATGATATTGTTTCTGTTCCTCCAGGTCCATGTTGCAGTGATGAGTGTTACCCTGGCAGCTACTGCCATTGCTTTCATCCTTGCCTTTGCACATGCACAGGACTGGTCTGGGGTCAGTACAACTCTGCTAGAATCCATAATTTAGTTGAATACAAGCATGCAAAGCAAATCACACAGTTTCATAAAGGTCTAAGTTTTAATTATAGAAATAATTAGGTAATATATTATACTAATGCTCCCCAAAGTTCGATTAAATTTGGCTTTGAAGTTTGTGCACAATAATGCTGTTAAACAGAAAAGGCAATATTTTAGACAGAAACATGTGCAGTGTGCTCAGCTAGAGTGCACATGAGGGGAAATGATTGTGACAGGTCCACTTTAGGTCTCTAGCCATCAGGTAGTCAATAATCCAGGCAGAAGGGGATTTTCAGCTGTATGTGCATTAACATCCATTCAAGGGCTCACTAAAGAAGGCAGATTGTGACACTTTTAGTTTCATCCTAAAGCTCCCGAGAGGTGCTTTTCAAACCATTAACAGCTTCTCTTGGACTTCCATGATGTGGAATTTAAGGGCAGCTGGTTTAAATGTGTTTTAATGTATTGAACCATCCTGAAACATGAAAACACGCCTCTTAACTTATCTCTTAACGCCTGGTGTCCCAAATTTGTATCAAACCACTTCTGGCCTTTGTTTATTTTATTTATTTATATCTAGTTATTCTATTTTATTGATTTATTTGCTTATATTCGCTTTTATTTATCTATTTATTCTTTTTTTTGTTTATTATGAGTCTTTACCTATTTATTGTTATTCATTTATTTAATATTAAATTGCACTTTATTTTGTTCCAGTCTTATTCCTTTTGTCCATGTTTTTCCTGTATTTATTTATGCATTTATTAAAAAAATTTTTTTAAGTAAATTCAAGTGTTAAGGGCTTAAATCACTAAATAATAAAGGTTATTTAGACTGATCTGAGCAGTTGGACTTTTCAATAAAAAGGTGTTGATTTATTTCTTGTTTTTGTCCTCATATTTTTATATCATTTGATTTATAAAGAGTTTAAACATGTATTCATGTGAAGGGTGTGTGTGTTAAAGTGTTGTTTGGTTTGCAGGGAGCTCATCCTGTGTTGGGGTGTCTGGTCACCATTCTGTCTCTGTTCCAGCCCATAATGGCGATGCTGCGCTGTGGGCCACAACATCCGATGTAAGACCAAGTCTGTGTAGATCTGCAGCTGTTTGTACTCATGATGGCAGACTTGTTTCAGATGGAATTTTAAAACTCTTTTTCTTTAACAGGAGGTTCGTTTTCAACTGGTCACATTCTTTAAATGCTCTTGTCATCAAAGCTTTGGCTGGTACGTTCACATCCTCCATTTTGGTTTTGTAGACACTTAGATTAAGAAAAAATATATGTTTACACTGCATATATATTGTAACTCTTGGCTGTAAGTTGGTAAAATGTCTGTTTTTATGTATTACCATGCAGTGGCAGCCATTTTTACAGGTCTGGAGAGGGTTGACAGCACTACGGACGTCTGGCTGATGAAAGTTATGGGTGGTTTTGTTGGTTGGGAAATTGTGTTCTACATCCTGTTTGATTTCCATCTGAAATGGAAGATTCAAAAAACAGGTAAATAAATATAATTTATCTAAATTAATATTATTGCGATTCTAAAGTTCCTACACCAAGCTGATTAAAAGGATGCAGTTACCCCAGACAACAGTTTACAATTGATTCCTATTAACTGTATTTCATCATTTTATTCCTGATTATAGTTTTATGTGGTTTATAATTAATTACTAATTCACTTTTAAATGTTTATATGGCCTAACAAATTAAAATGTAAATAGATCTCGTCAGTTTTAGGGCAAAACTAATGAGACACAATCAGGACACACCAAATAAATATTGACCACAGCTGTTGGTTGCTGTGCTATTTGTCGATAAGCATGTTTGTGGTAAACAAACTGAATATCAGTCAATATCAATGCCAGGTTGTTATATCTGTCTATCCCAAGAATCTATAACATAAGGAGGACAAATAAACCTGCAGTCATAAATGCATCTTACTTATGGCTATAATCAGTAAAAAGAAAAGAAAATGTACAGCTTTTCATTTAAAAAGCATAAACACAAAGCTTTTTAAACTGATTTTGGCAACTTAAATATGTTCAAAACCTTAAGCAGCTTGGACACAAAAGCAGTGGTTTAAACAGGCATCTCAGTTTAGTTTCACACATTCACGATTTCATCATTTATGCTTTATTTTCCATATGAAAAAATAGCCGGCATATAAAACATTTTCCAGAATTTTATAATTTTTTTTAATTATTTCATTTTCATAGTTTCAGCAGTTTTTATTTTTCTTTCTGCTTTGCATTACAGATCAGACTTCTGGGGAATCCAAGGTGGTGAGACTAGAAAGTTAAAATAAAAATCTTTTACAGCAACTGCACAAGTAAAACAAATAATATTCAAATTTGTGTTTCAACAGGTCAAAGTTAGCACTCTGCTGATGGTTCTGTACTTCTTGGGAAACCTTGTCTTTTTGGTGGCACTGCTGGCTGGAATCGGGACGTTGTAAACATAACCAAAGATAAAATAAATACAGACTGCCTGGCCGAAAAAAAGTTGCCACCTGGATTTAACTAAGCAAATAGGTGGGAACCTCCTATTGGGTAATTATTGCGGGGGGATTATCTTGCAGCTGCAACACACTATTTAACCTCAACTGATGCAATGAGCAGCTTCTAATTTCTTAAATAACCATGTGGAAAGACCCATCGCGTGGTCGTGGGAAAGATTAGTCTGTTTAAGAAGGATCAGATCACTGGGATCAAGCAGAGAAAACATCTAAGGAGAAGCAGAAACTACTAAAACTGGGTTAAGAAGTGCACTGTAAAATCTCTTTAGTTACATTCTCCTCCCATGTCTCAATCACAATGTGTGCTGGCTCAGGGATTCCACATTGGCGCTATTTGTCCCTTGCTGGTGGCTGTAGTTTCAAGATGGCAGACCATCATGGCACTTAGCTATCGGCTTACTTGTCTGAACATGTTTGTAGCTGCCGCTTGGATTACCACACACAGAATGCAGAGAGCTTCGACTGATGCTCGTTTGGTTCACTCCTCTTTATATCACACCTCACCATGTGGCACCATGAAAACTACAAATGAACAAATACAGAATATAGTGCCACATTTCTTACAGACAATATACATAAATCACGTTTACATTTACTTAAAGTAAATCACGCACAGTGGTGTGGTGGTTAGCACCGCAGCCTCACAGCAAGAAGGTTGCTGGTTCGAATCTCGGCTGGGGGGAGGTTCGAACCCTGAGGGCCGTGGCCTTTCTGTGTGGAGTTTGCATGTTCTCCCCGTGTATGCGTGGGTTCTCTCCGGGTACTCCGGTTTCCTCCCACCATCCAAAGACGTGCGTGTTAGGTTAATTGATTACTCTAAATTCTCCCTAGGAGTGTGTGCGAGTGTGAGTGGTTCTTTGTCTCCTATGTGTTGGCCCTGTGATGGACTGGTGACCTGTCCAGGGTGTACCCTGCCTCTCACCTGTTAATGCTGGGATAGGCTCCAGCTTACCCACGACCCGTCATGGAATAAGCAATACAGAGAATGAATGAATAAAGTAAATCACAGTCTATGATCTGGGGTTGCTGCAGTTGGTCAGGTCTATGTTCAGGTTTAGGTTCAGCAACATTATGTGTCCAGAGAATGAAGCCAGCTGATACATGAATATATTCTGAATGAGCAGGTTATTCCATCTTCCCTGATGACAGCCATATTCCAACATGACAACTTAACATGACAATCTTTGGTATATGCTGGAGAATGATTTGTGCAGTCGTCAGACTCTCCCATCATCAATACAAGAGCTTGGTGAAAAAAAATGAATGCAACTCTGGATGGAAATAAATGACGTGACATTGCAGAAGCTTCTAGAAACAATGACACAGAGAAGCTGCTAGAATCAAAGCTAAAGGAGGTCCAACCAAATATTAGAGTGTGGCCTTTTAATTTTTTGTGGTGACTTGTTTTTGGCCAGGCAGAGTAATATACTGGGGCAATGGCAATTAAATTTATGGTTATATTTCTTTTCATATACTGGATGTGGGACTTTTATCTTTTGTTAATTTTGCTATGACTTTGGTAATAAGTTTACATGTTTTATCTGTGCATGATTTTCAGTCTCTGTGTGATGTAAACTTACACGTATATTGGTGTAAAGATCTAAATAAAATCCATATTCCCAAAATAATGTGCGGAAATGTGAATAAGGCCCAATCCCATTTCTCTTTGTTACCCCTTGCCACTTGCCCCTTAAAAGCGGTAGGGCTGAAAGTCAACCCCTATGAATTGGGACACCCCTTCAACAATCACATGCTTCATCAGTAGTCACTAAAGAACATTTTACACTGGAACTGGAAGAAATTTTAAATAAATCAATCACAATAAATATATTAAAAAATATTAAACATGGGGCTCAGACAGGGAGAACCAGCAAAACTGCCAGTTGTATTATAAAAAACTAGGAAAAAAATACTGCGCATCGTTGCTGTTTGTGAAGCTGAAATATCTCCCCTCATCACCACTGCGTGTCAGACTGATCTATGAGCAGTGAGTGAACCGCTGCTGCGACGCGACGCTGCGTCTTTTTCACGTATACGCCGGTGTTCCGTCAGTTTAGCATACGCTTCAGAGTAGCACGCGTTACGTTAATGCGCATGCGGGTTAAGGTTAGGGTTAGGGGTTAGGTGCAGTCGTCAGTTCGCACAATGCGTATGCTGATCTGACAATGTATGCTAAACAGACAGAACACCGGCATTGCTTTTGATGTGTATTCCAGCAATTGAAATCGGAGGTTTAGCGTGAGAGCGTAAGAAGCCCCTCAAATGCGTGAGTCTCACGGCCGATGCGTGATAGTTGGCACTGGCAGCCCTGTAAAACAAATGCATATATTGCTCTCTCCGCTCCGTCAGATAGGGGGAGGTACGTGGTTCTTGTAACAACCATGTAACAATCATGAAATATTACTCTTTTAACTCTTGTAATTTCACTATTAAATACTTTCCAACTGTGTATGATATACTTTTTAAGCATTTTTAACCTGAATTTTTAACCTGTATTTTTAACCTGTCACACATACTGACCCCCACAGGTTAAGTCCTTCACTACGGGCTCCTGCTGCAACATGCTGCTGTCAAATATGACATGAGAGAGATCACTCAGCAAGAAAAGACAGCGTTCAGTTGAGATACTTCATAGTGAAACCTGTTGTCATACACAGCCTATGGTAAAGTAAGATAGAAAAAATCTCAATCTCAATACACCCACAACAGTTGCAGGGACATTTAATGTTGGTTATTACCCTGGGTTTTTTCAAAAATTAAATTACCTCTTAGATTATATTTGTTTTCCCTCATTCCAGTTTCTAGATGTTAGGTTGTAATGTCAAGTTCAGTACGCCACACACATACATCACACTGTATATTAAATAGTGCAAATTCATACTAGACAGTTTTTAGGATTCTTCTATCTCATTAAGCTTAAAAACTACAGCCAGTGACACCAGTATCACCAGTAAGATGTAAGTGTGTTACATTTACAGTGTATGAAATGATCAATCACCAGTAGAAGTTAAGCGACAGTAGTGCTAAGGTGGTCTAAAGCAGGGGCCTAAAATCAAATTTTGCTTCGGGCCCCATAAAGCCCCTGAATAAGCATAGTAATCTCTACTTCCTATTTGGTAAATCTGAGAAGATTTTGAAGACACACCCTGATCCTGAACTGCAGAGGCAGCGTCTTATAACGATCCTTGCCATGACCAGTGATGGTAACTACAATAGATTCAATCTTATCAGGCAGAAGGACAACAGCAGGATGTGTAACAGAGTATTTGACCGCTTGAATTAGCCTGTTATCAGAGGACTGGACCCATAAACAAGTTCCCTAAAACCCTATAAATGCACCTTATAAATACACAAAAACCTGTAAAGCCAATGCTTTGAGGGTATCTCTCCTGCAATGTTACAGCCTGCCTGTAGGTGTCTCTATAAACCAAATATCTCTGCAGCGTCTGTTTATTCTATCTTCTTTTGAAGAAAATTTAATTTAGGCAGTTTCCTTATTGGAAAAACACATGATCATCCTGTGATTTTGCAGACTTCCCCCCCTTTTTGCCTCTCAGTTACCAGACGTTTCATTTGAGTTTACAGAGAGAACGTTCTGATGCTGTTTGGAGCAGAATGCATCCAGTGTGTTGGGCCTTTGCAGCTGCTCTGGTGGTTGGTTCGTCTGGGTTTTGTTGTGCTGGACCTCTCCATGCGCAATGCAAAGTAGAATGGTATGATTTATTTCTTTAGTACTTATTTAACTGTGCTGTGTTTGATTGCCTTGACCAAAGCTGTTAGCTGTAGAAAACAAAGTCTGAGAAATGTCTGGGAATGTTTCTGGCTCTTTGAGTTGTTTTGTAATAACTATTTCTTATGTGATAATTGTTCCATTGTGTATATATGCTATTAACAGATAACAAATTTCAGATAACAAATTGGCGAGTTTCTTTGTGTGAAAAATTTTTCTCTCTGATTTTAGTTCAAAGTAGTCCAAAATCTAAAACATAGCAGAGAATATTACAGCTGTTATACAAGCAATAAGGCAGAAATCAACTTTTAAAGGTCTCAGTGAACAGCATACTTAAAAATGCGTCTGATAATAAGAGCCTATTCTTTCTATATGGGGTCATTTGGCTTTAAAATGTCTTTTTTAGATGACTGCAGGAACCGCATGCAGCTGCTGAATGTGTTTTATCCCTTTCAGGTACTTTGGGATACCCTGTCGAGCGGTTTATGAATCCCTGGTTTCACAAATTAAGAAATGGAGAACCATGTCTGGCTGCACAATGGGAGGACAGAGGTGCCTGTACAAGGTTTGGATGCATCACATTACCATGCCACTGTTGACTGGTATTACCTTTCCATAAGGGGACTTTAAAAAATAAAGATTTTATTAAATTCCTGAGAGTGAACCTGCTTCATTTTCTATTTATCCATTTGACATTGTGCTTCAAATCTTTTTTTTTCCAATTTATGTTAGAGAAATAAAAGCAAGCATCTTGCTCAAATAAAAACTTGATCCTGTAAGACAACGTTGTTGTGATTTCAAAGTTCTACTACTTTTTTTTTCTTAATTTGAGGTTCATATTTATTTATGCATTCTTTTCCCAGTTTCTTCCATTTACTGTCTTTAAATAAGACAAGAGCTTATTAAACTTTATATATTTATAGTTAAATTTTCATCATTTTATGTCAGCAGCCAGTGATAGCAGCGCCAAGCATGAAAAAGCTATTTTAAAAAATTAGAAAAATGGTGTGGGACGGTTTGCATTAACCAAAACCATAAAAAGAAAGAACAATGTCTGTGTTGGAAAAACTAAACAAAGTGTTTTGTCTGTCTGCAGCTGCAGTCCGCCTCGGTCCACTTCATAGCTGCCAAGCACAGAACTCCTTTTAAAAGATACGTGGACGACATCAACTTCCGTCTGGTCCCCTACCACTTCTTCACTTCCTGTCATGTTTCAGTGGGTTCTCATTCATCTCAAATTCTTCATGTTACAGTTTTAGAAAGATGAAACCAGTAAAATTACATTTAGCCAACCACTGCCAATGATTCCTGTCCATGTCTAACTCTGTAGCACTTCTCAGTCTCATGTTATAAATGTTTCTTGGTTTTTCTGAGATGAAATGAGTAAGACTGCATAACATCCTGGCTTGTAGGCCACAACATAAGTGATTAATCAGGTGAATGTAAAAATACATATGAAATCAAAGAAAAAATGGGGATAAATAAAGAGAAAACTGACTGACTTCATCATGGCTATGCTAACAGCAATGCTAACAGAGCAAAATGCCTCCACTCATTGAAGGCATCGCCCAACATTACCAGCTGAGACATGCAAGCCAAAGCTAAACGCAATAACCAAAGAAAACAATGAGAGAGAACTGAGTAAAGCTTCTTAAACTTTAAAGTGGAACTTTTCTGACTCACAAAGAGCAGCAACAGTGATAAACACAGGCTAGTTGTCATATATTTCCACAGATTCCAAACCCCGAAGCTTTTGGTGTTTGAGACTCAGGGAAAGCTGTGATACCAAGATGCTCGGATCCATATCTTTGCCCTATGAACCACATTATATGTTCTGAGGAGGCTAACAAGGCTTCAGGCTACCTCTCCATTAATGGGTAAAGCCACTCATCATGATCAGTGATGGTACAAGACAGTGGCTTACGTCCCCAAGGAGGCTGAAGAATTTGTCTTTATTGTTTTTTGTTTTAGTTGGACCTCACCTCCTACACAATTCTAAATGTGGATGTGAGTAACTCAACAAAAATCAACAGAACAGAGTTGGATCAATTCAGGGCTGTTTCTATGTTCTAATAAAATCCCGAATTTATGTCGTAGCATCATCTACCAAAACCACCAACCTCCTTCCTTAAAGACAGCTTCTGTGCTGTGATTTCTAGCTGCATGTATCTGAATTGTTTGTGTTTCAGCAACATTATATGTGTATTTAAAGTATAAATGAAGGGCTTGTGTCCACCTAGAGCTGTCTGTTCAACTTGCATTTAAGATTTAGTATGCACAGGAAGCCTTCTAAACATGAAAATGATCATGTCTGTGAAGTTGAGGGTAAAAACCAGTCAACAAAATACTGATATTTGTGCAGTCTGTAATGTCTGAAAGTGTAAAATTAATAACATTTGTTCAGATTACTTGATATTTGTAGATTAAACACAATTTTCTCCAAGTTACTCACAAAGTGCTTTACATGTTTTTAACAGTAGTGAAACTAACTTTATTTCATGGTTTTGCAGCAATAGACCACAGACAGTTAATCCATACTCACCTATATGATTATAATAATAAAAACAAATACTGTAAACTAAATAGGAACATGTTATGAACAACACAATGAATATCATAATCATGGTTATGTAATATGTAATTGTATTTTTGTACAGGCCATGTCCATCTCTGAGAACTGGTATGCCATTAAAGACCATGGTACCAACTACTGCAACCTTTACAACCTCATGGAAGGTAAGACTTGGTAACAACGTGATGATATGTCCTTTTATTATCCATCCACATGTTCTTCTAGTTTGACTTTAACACTGATCATCATGGCAGTGAGTCAGTGTTCAGACCAAAAACTGATGCCAAACACAACATTGTTGGCGAGAATGTTTTTTTTATCAGATACAGAGCTTTGATGAAAGTAGCTGAATTATAATCATAATCAGTAGTTAAACCAATTTTAATAAGTTTTAAGATGTCTAAACATGAAAAAATAAACAAGTAAGCTTTACTTAATGCAGTCCAATTCAGTTAAGCTTTAATTTTATTATTAGTCAGATTTATGTCAATAGTGTTCATATAAATCAATTCATAAAAGTAACTACTTAGATTAGGAAACCAACGGGTTGCATCAAATCTTCTCTTTGTTCCATCCTGAGCTGCACAGTACACAGTGGAGAGGAAAACCTACGGTGGCCAGGAAGTGCAAAACAACATTGTAGAAACCATATTTACATTTACAAAACAAAAGCAAAATGCTGAGACACTTTTACCAAGAACTAAACAACTTTACATTTCAGAAAAAACACTGTACAAAACCTGAAACACTTTTACAATCCCTGATGTAAACTTACATGTGCAGCTGCAGCTGTATTCAGAGCTTGGTGTGTGTGTATCTACATGTGTGTGTGTGCGACTGTGTGAAAGATTTCATTGAGTGTTTATATTCTTATGTAATTCTATTTTGATGTTTGTAAAGGCTTGTTTTTTTATGCATGAACTGAGATATGCATAAATGTTTTCTATTATGATTTGATGAAGGCAGTGTTGAAAATTTGTATTTAAAAAGAATGGCTCACAAATGAACGGCTCACAGCTGTGAATCGGTTCCCATCGTTCATTTAAAAGAATTGGCCAAAAGAATCAATTCGTTCATGAACGCCACATCTCTAGATAACACTGTCCCAAGCAAGATCCGAGGCTGAATCCGTTTTTAAACCTTTACTTAGGAAAGTTACTTCGGAAAATGAGGCAAACATACAAAAAAATCAGTATCTCACTGAAAATATATTAATTGTCTCAGAGAAATCACGTAACATTACACATCAAAATGTATAAAAACGTTAAAGTTAGCTTAGGGCTAAAGTCTATAGAAAAATTCAATTGCCAAGCTAGCGGTTAGCATGCGCGAACAGACTAAATGGATTAAATTAGAATACTTACAAACAAATTTTTTCTCGCCATAAAGGAGAACATGAAAAACAACATCTTACCTTCCATGTTATACCTGAACTAACTACGGAAGGACTGAGGGGACAAAACACATAGGTTTACTGCAAGGAATCTCGCCACTAGAGGGCTGCTTAACCATTTTTGGTAACAGAACGTAACAGCATAGTAATGATGTTTCTTTATTTTCTGGTAATGGAACAATAAAGTTAAATAATGAAGTTGAAAGTAGCATCATTGTTTACATGTTTATGATGTTTGTCAACAACACTTAAGAGAGGAAAAGCTTCTTTTTTTTTTTGTAAGTTCATAAAGCTAGTAAGAGTGAACACCAGTAGGAGAACATTACATGGGATTTTAGCACCGTTCTGAAGGGAACGTTTAGCTGTGTGGCTCATTCCACAGAAGCTTCATCCAGGTTATACCTGGTTGTAAGGGAAACTAATCAGGCTTTTTATAATACCTATTATTAAAAGGGATAAATAATTGACCAAACACAAATTGTCTTACATTTTATGCCATGCTCATTTGCACACATTTCTCATAAGTACAAGATGGTAAATTTAAACTTTGCATGGAAATGTTCTCACACACTAAATACACATAAATCTCCATACGCATGACTGATAAATGGAGGCCTTGGTTTGTAATGTTTTTAAATGAAAGAGACTATAGCCTACTTTCTGCTTCACTAAAAAAATACCAGCTGTAACTGCTGCAGAATGGGCTCCTCATCAAGGACGTTAACTTATGTGTGTCTTATATCTGGTTTCTTTCTTAATTACAAACATTTACAGTGTTGAAGCTGCTTTTATTATTGGTTCAGACAATAAACAATAAAACTTTCTGTTCATATGATACAAACTCGGATAGGATTGTTCTCATTGTTGTGGAAATGTCCACTCTGACTCGGGATAATAAAGAACCAGGTCAGTGTGTACCAGATAGAAGAGGAATGATGCACAGACAGCTGATAATACCATTACTGATACCTGTTGGTGTGTATGCTGAGCCCTAAATTTATGTTTGCTATAAATGATGTGACAGAGGGAAGAATAAAATTCAGAAAGACTATTTGTTTGGCTTGAAACTTATTCACTAAGATTTTATTTGGTCATAATGAACCTACCAAACCTGCGATGGACTGGCGACCTGTCCAGGGTGTACCTTCTCACCTGCTAATTGCTGGGATAGACTCCAGCATCGCTGCGACCCTTGGACTAAGCGGTATAGAAAATGTATAAATGAATGAGTGAATGAATCTACCAACCATGTCATATTTTGAGTTGACAGATGTTCATTCTGCTTGTTTCTCTCATTTCTTGAACAGGAAGTCGTCTGACTGAATCCAGAGGATATAAAGAGGTCACCAGTGACTTCCTGTGTACCCAGCGCTCTTCTGCTAACTGTACTGTGTACTAACTGAATATCTGCAAAGATGTCATACCAGGAATAATCCCTGGACTGGAATAGATGTTTCTGAATGTGGCCAGATTTGGCCAAGATGTAAACTGAAAAAAATATTTTTCTTCTCTTTCTTTTTTTTTTTCTTTTGTTTTGTTTATATGTATATATGATTTGGTTTATTTCAGTAATCCCATTCAAAATGTGAAACTTGTATAATGTAGACATTCATTCCTCACAGACTGACAGATTTCAAATGTTTATGTCTTTTCATGTTCATACTTTTCAGTTGGCAAACATTTCTAGAACACTTCTAGAAACAGCCAGCCCCTTTAGCAATGACCTTTTGTGTCTTGACCTCCTTGTGCAAAGTGTCCATGGTCGTCCTTTGGACAACTGTCAGGTCAGCAGTCTTCCCGATGATTGTGTAGCCAACAGAAGTTAAAGGGCTTTCCAGGTGTTTTGAGTTAATTAACTGATTAGAGTGTGGCACCAGGTGTCTTCAATATTGAACCTTCCCACAATATTCTAATTTCCTGGGATACTGAATTTGGTGTTTTTATTAGTTGTCAGTTATAATCATCAAAATTAAAAGAAATAAACATTTTAAATATGTCGGTCTCTGAGTAATGAATGTCTCACTTTTTGAATGGAATTACTGAAATAAATCAACTTTTTTATGATATTCTAATTTCATGACAAGTATGTATATAGCTTTATATATACTATAACTATAACTTCATTATAACTAACAAGTTAATCTGTAGCAGCAGTTTTTTTTTTATATTCAAGTTTTTTTTGTTTTTTTTACATATATTTCACATAAAAATTAAATGTCTTTGTTGTTCAAACAATGTATGGCTGCAGGTTTAGTTTGTTTCTACAGAATAAATTATTTTATCCAACAGAAAAGTAACTTAGTTGGGAGAATGTTTCAGTAAACAAATATGCACAGTATAGTTATACAATAGTATAATAGTTTATACAAGTATATATAGTAATTGTATATACAAAGTAGAAGTCCCAGAGAGGGGTCAATGGACCTTTCTACCTTTACAACCCAGAGATGGGTCGATTGACCAGTAGGATTTTAGCTAAAATCCTGTCTTAAGCTGCGAACAGCTTCTTTTGTTTGTAGACGAGTCAATTACTGGCACACCCCAGGAGGGCGCATACTTAGGGGAGACACTGTAGACTCTTGAAACTGGACTGTCAACTTTTGCCCAAAGCTTGGCTTGAGACACTGCTTGGTCCCCTGAGTATGAGATTGGAGTAGACCTCAAACAGATTCAGAAAGGTTTTCCTGCATTCTAGTATATTTCAAATAATTAAAAATATATTTGATATGATATATGATATATACCTCCTCGACACATTTGTGTGCTTTTAGAAGAAAAAAAAAAGATAATCATTGTGGGCCTTCAATAAAAAAGCAAACAATTTAGAATGATATGACAAAATGATGAATTCATATTTTTTTTAAAAATCACTTTAAAAGGTCCAGCTCTCCTCTTTTCATACAAATGAAAAAATACAAATTTTTCAGAATTTTTGACCAATTTTTCAAACTTTCTAACCCAATGTTCATGTACCTTATGTCCAAAAAGCCCAAGCAATGAACAATTTTGAATATTTAAAATGAACATTTTTTGATTGTGGTGGTACAGGCAGGGTCTGTGAGTAAAATGTCCAGAAGCATTAGTGTCTAAGTCAAGAGGGCATAAATGTCAACATGACAAAGATATAAAAGAACAACTGTGAATTTTTTCCAATGCTTTTTATTTTTGTCATAAAAAAAACAACAAAACAGTTAAAATAATGCAAGTAATGAAACAATTTCACAAATATTTACACAAGGCTACAGTGGCATGCCCTTGTGTGAATGGCTTTTCTGCTCTTTCAGCAGTCCGTCTGTGCTAAGTCCAAACATGCTTGGCACTTCCATGGTATCTCCATCCTGCATTTGCCACATGTGTATTTGTAGCAGTCAACACATCTTACAGTTGCGCAATTGTTCTTGCATCGATGGTTGACCTGACATTTTGCCCTTTTCCCAGGGCTAGGTGTGGGAGGTTGCTGCTGAAGCAGTTGCTCCTTATGTGCCTTCTTCTGACTCACATGAGAGTTGGCCAACTCTTTCGCGAGCTCAACCAGGAAGTCCACTCTTCTCTCCTGCACTCCGGTGCATTCCTTATGAAGAACATGAGCGTTCAGTGCCGCCATGTCGATCATGTTGTAGAACACGGCGACTGGCCATCTCCGTGTTCCTGCACGCACGCTGTACTCCCGCACCATCTGGTCCATCACATCCACACCACACTTTGTGGTGTTGTATTGTGTGACAGTGTTTGGCTTCCTTTTGGTGGTATTCTCAGTCTCAACCACATTGTGCATGCTGCTGAGAAGATAGACAGTCTTTTTCCGTTTCGGCGCATATACTGTGAGTGTTGCACCAGTGGTGGAAAACACTCGAGTGGTGAATTTAGTGTGGTCCTTCTGTCTAGTTGACTGAGGAATTTCCCGGCGAATCTTGTTGACTGTGCCAAGGATGGTGGTTTTCCGGCTAAGCAGTCGTTGCGCAAGGGACAGCGATGTAAAAAAATTGTCTGTTGTTACAGTTCTGCCCTTATCCATGAACGGCTCCATCAGCCTCATCACTACACTCTCAGAGAGTCTCTCTCCACTGGGACTACTGGGGTCCTTGCCAAGATATGGCAGGATATTGCAAATGTACTTTGATTTCAAGTCACAAGCCAGCCAAAACTTAATGCCAAATTTGTCCGGTTTTATGCCAAATTTGTCCGGTTTTGTTGCAATGTACTGCAGAAAACTGCAGCGAGTCTTTGTCGGGAAAAGCTGTTCATCAATAGTGATGTGTCGACCAGGGTTATAAGATCTGATGCAGTTATTGACAAAAGATTCCCACAGATTAGAAATTGCAGCAAACTTATTTGTCTCCACTCGCTCACTGCGTGTGAACATGTTATCAAAGCGTAGGTGTTGCATGATGTTTTGGAAGCGGTTTCGGGCCATAGTAGCAATGATTCGTGGGTTTCCCAGCTCTGCTGACCAATTGTCACGTAGTGATGGAACTTTCTTCACCCCCCGCAAGATAATAATTGCAATAAATGCCATTAGTTCTGGGAGGTTCATGAACCATTCTGCCTGCTCCTTTTGCCGTGCATGCTGAATGGTCCATTCTTGAATGCTACGAAGCATTTCAAGTGTTATAAAACAGAAGAAGCTTTGAAGACGAGTCCGGATACTTCTTCTGGCCTTAGCAGTTGGCTCTCCATCTGTGCCGTATGGTTCTATTGGGGTGAAATTGAGACATGTCCCCAGCTGTTCTTCATGCCACACTGTGCCATCTTTAGCCATCTCTGTCCTCTCACTTCCCAACCGAGCCCTCTTTTCTGGCAGTGGAGCAGTCTCATCATCTGCAAGGTAAACAATTTCACAATTTCAGAGGACGAAAATAGGATGTTTTGGAAATAAGATTAAAAAAATCCTTTATTTGTACAAAAATGGAGAAATTCCAGTGTTGCAACTCACAGTACAGGACAAAGCAGAAAGAAAGAAATTTGTCATACCAAAAAGTTCAATAATAGTTTCAAATCTTACCTGAAGACTGCTCAGAGTCAGAGTCCGAATCCAGCTGAATTTGTATCTCTTCTCCATCTGAGTCACAAGGGTTTGTATCGTTGAGGATCAGGTCCAATGCCTGCTGAGTTGTAAGCCGCCTCTGCATTTTGCTTCCTTCTATTTGTTGGAGGTGAAGCTAGCTACTATTTATCCCCCTCAGCCCACCATCCCCCACTGCCACAGAATTTACCAGACGTTTCAAGGTAACAAGGAGGGGCTGGATGCAATGGGTGCATTCCTCAGGTAATGGCTGCATTTACAAATGAAGAGATGCTAATTTTTGCCAGCAGAGTCGTCAGTTTGGACTAAAGGTCTTTCGACCCTTCTCTGGGACTTTAGGGAGATATCAAAATTCCTGGGACTTCTAGTGTTAAAACAGTTGGGGCACAGCAAGTCTTTCATCAAACAAAGGTAAAAATTGAAGGATTTTAAGGAGGTAATCATAAAGTCATATTTAACTTGTAAACTTTGTAGATTACTTAGCTTTAACTTAATTCATTATTTATTTCAACAGGATCTACTATATCACCATTGTCATTTTTATGGCTGTTATTTTGCTTTTAGTTTAAAGTTGGGGGGTTTTCTACTCTCTCTACCTGCATCATGGCTGCAGTCTGATGGTCTGGCTGCCATGTAGTGCCAAACAAATTTGCTTTACTGGGGGGAGTTTTATGTAATTATGCAGAATACCGTAATGGCATGATATATAATGATGCAGAAAATGGTAGTTTAAGAGACATGACAATACTTTATTAATTACAACTCATGAAACAACCTGTATAAAATCCGTATAAGTAACAGTCAAGGTCAGATTATTTAATTTGTAAGTCAACATACACCATTTCTTTAATAAGTAAAGGAGGAGCCACAAGATGAAACTACACACACAGCAACCAAGATCCTCTAAACATAAAGTCACACGGTGAGCTCCAACACTGCAAAACACAGTAACCATCACAAACCAATTCACAGGTAACACTAAAGACCAAGGACAGGGAAACACCTAAAACTAGTCTTAACTAGTCTCCACCCCACTTTACTATATTTTCAAAATTATACCAAATTCACAGAATACATACGCAGTTCATAGAAATTAAAAAGTCACTAACTCTCCCAGGAGATGAAGTAAAGGAAAGTTTTACTTTGAAGGCTTGTGTAACCGGATTGTTTTATTGTGGACGTACAAAGCGGAAGTCACGTGGCCGTTGTCATTTGACCCGATGATGTGCGTGTGGACAGTCTGTGTGGACGAAACTTATATCAGAGCTGCGGGGCTGAAGCTCTGCACCTCTATTCAGAATTCCGCTGGAAATTTGGCTAATTTTAGCAGCCCTGGCTAACCAGCCTGCATCCTGACGCCGTCTACCGGAGTGCCGCTGAGCAAGCTGCTATGAGCCAGTGGCGCGTGTTTACAGTGTGTGAGTCCGACTCTTCAAACAGAATATCAAATTAATACGTGTATAATTAGCTGAAAGGGATTCTTTTCAACAAAACCTATCTTTGAAATCAGCTAACAGTTGCTAAGCTAGCGACTTCCATTATCGGACACCAGTTTTCTAACCCACCTAAAACCCGTTAATTTACAATTACCAGGTATGTAGTACAGGACGCTGGTCGTTTAGATTTTTATTTAACACGATTTCTGTCTCATTGTCAAGACAGTTTGATCCGGTTTAATGCATTTTACACTGAGTTTCAGTTCTCATGTTTGTGTTTTGTTGTTAGAGGGGTATATTTTCAGTCCGTTTTTGTTGTTGTTGTTTTGGTTTAGACGAGTTTCACACGCCCAGCTCACCTTTCACCCGTAACGGTGATGAGGACCGGTGAGCTGGATATAACGGCTCCGGTTTAAGAGAGGAGGTCCGGCTGGATTACACTGACTTTAAGATTGAAGGAGAGTGATGCGTTCAGGGCAGTTGAATTATTAACCACCGAGGACACCTGACACCTGTCCTTACATGCAGTCTTTTGTTCCTGCTTATTAGTCTTTATATAGATTAGTGTGGACCTCAAAATACAAAGTAAGTTATTTATCTGGACATAACGTATTATTTTCAGGAAGTTAAATGAAGGGGCAACAGAATAAGAAACTGGAGCTGAGCCAGCAACTCTGAGATGCTTCAATGTGTTACCTCTGACCCCTGAGGTGATCTGCTGTGTGAGCAGGTGAATGATTGTCACGCTGATTCATCAAATTACCTAACGAGAGAGAAAAAAAAGAAGACTAAAGAAAAATATGAATTTTGACTATTTTTGAGGAATATTTGCTGTAAAAGTTAGAGACAAGACAAAAAAACAGCAGTAAACTGATAGACCCAAGCTTCTTTTGGCACTTGTGGCTCAGTTACGGCACTGGAAAGTATCCCGTGGGCTAGAAGTGTTCCTAATATGGAAAGCCTTCTTTATTTCTTTGTGGGCATCATGTGGAGGTCAACTGGAAGGTCGGTGGATTGATTCCAGGCTTTCCTTGACTACATGTCGAAGTGTCCTCGGGCAAGACACTTAACCCTAGGTTGCCTCCGGATGTGCCTATCGGGGTATGAGTGAGTGTGTGTGAATGTGGCTGGTAGTGTATAGCGCTTTGAGTGAGCAAGCTGACTGGAAAAGCGCTATGTAAGTACAAGTCCATTTACTATTTACCATGGGGCTGAGTTTTGGCAACCACACCCACATTTAGTCAACAGCGTAAGTTAGGGCCAAAAATGCACGTTTGACCCAAACATTTTTTGCTATCTGGGATTCCATGACGAGGTGAACTGGCTTGATAAAATCCACCAGACGGCCCAGTAACCTCTTCTCTCTCTGTTTGCAGCAGTGTAATGTGAGGCCATGCTCGCTCGGCCACCATGGCCAGTGTCACGCTGCGGTACTTCTGTTACGGCTGCCTCGCCACCTCGGCCACCTGGTCTGTTCTCCTGTTCCTTTACTTCTCAATGGGAGCGGAGCCTGGCCATGGCAGGACCCCCCTACAGCACCGCAGCCAGCCCATCACCAGAGGACTGGCCGACCACCGGAAGGGGCGTCGCCCTCTGCCAGCCAATAAGGGGGCAGAGCTGTCACCAGAGATGGGTGAGTGGTCATGGTGTGTTCAGGTGCTGATGGGAACACTGTAAAACTGCAGATAGGACGTTTTCTGGTTCTGATGCCTCACTGAGGGAACCTTGATTTATTGATGCCGTTTGTTGAATTCATGTTAGAAACATGGACAGGATAAGGAAACTCCTGCAGTGGCGGGTTGGATGATGTCAGATGGTTTAAAGTCAGAGGTTTTGGTTTTTTCTTTTACATGCTGTTATTTAATGGTGGAAAGTGGAGTTGAGGGTTTAATCCTCAGCAGTAATCCTCCTCACTGGGATTTCATACTCTGTCTCAAGTCACATTCACTTCAGATAAAAAGAGTCTGAGAACTCATCAGAAACAGATAAATGTTTAAATTTGTCACTGACAGATGGATTAAACTTAAAAACACAGGATAAACAGTTAATGTTGTTGTTTGCTAGTAGGTTTAATCTCAACCCTTCCCACCCAAAAAGTAAGTTTTAGCCATAAAATTCTCAAAGGACTCAGTGTGTATTCCTCAATCTAGGAGGAAACAAACTATATGGTTGTTTTTATTGTGTGTGTCCACATAATGGTGTCTGTTTTTAGCTTTTTAAGCAGATAAGTGTCGTCAGAGCTGATCAGAAAATCACTCCCTCTGGTGTCAGGGTTGACTTCATCACAAGCTGCAGCTCACACTGAAACCAGGAATAATGATGCAGTAAACAGAGCTAGTATTCTGCCACCGTGCTGGGAGGAAAAAAATAAAGATAATTTATTAACTTACTAATGTGGGCTATAGTCACATTACAACCAGTTGAGTTATTTAACCAAATGTATGAGAGGAGTGCAGTGTTCACAAGAGCTGGGTTAAAAAAATCAATCAATTTGAATTGATTCAAATTTAATTAATCTAATATCGAGTCATAAAACTCTGCAATTGATTGTTTCCTTGTCCGGTGACAACAGTGACCCTAGTCTTGCGTGACTTACCGATGCTCTGCAAGATCTTAGCATATATACACGACTGAAAGGTTGCCCGTGTTACTTCCATCCAAAATCAGTTTCTCTCACCAAGATGATGCTAAATTCAGATCCACCATTGGCTTACATTCACCTGTGAACTTTTTATCAGCTTATTACCTTTCACGTTAGCAGCTAACGCAAAGATCCTGGGCGCCACCATGTTTAACAAACACCAAATGTTTTGAAAATAACAGGAAGTGACATCACCACATACCTTCTGTGGTGGGGGATGGGGTTTCTTTTTCACCTGTATTTTTTTGCCAAATTTCCCAGCCTAAGTGTGAATGCACCCTTTTTAAAACACCTCTACATACCGTACACAGGTTTTAAACAGCTTTGCTAAATCTGTAGTTTGTCAAAGACCAGCCAGACATATTTTTTTGCTTTAACACAACAGAAATGTTGAAAATCTAGTTGAAAGGGAAACTGTTTACATCTAGTGATAAATAAATAAATCTGAATCACCTGACAACCTTCAGACCGCCATGAGGTTCTGATCAGTTCTGTCTTTGTGAGGAATGCTGCAGATCAATGAGGAGAAAATTCCCCGTGATCCCAGGGAGTGTCATGCATACTGGTTTCATCTGATAGCAGGATGTGGAGCCCCCCCCTCAACCAATCAGATATTCATTATTACACACAGTGCAGCTCCGTCACACTGCATCCACAGAGTGGCTGATACATCCGCATGAGGACATCGTCATGCTCATAATTTCACACTGTCTGTCTGCAGGGATGATTTTCAATGAAGCAGATCAGGAGGTCAGAGACGCCGGATACCACAGACACGCCTTTAACGTCCTTATCTCGACCCGGCTGGGCCATCACAGAGAGCTACCCGACACCAGAGACCCCCGGTAAGAAGCAGCTGTAGACCAGGACCTGTTGATGGCTGTTCAGTCAGGCTGACAGCTGCTCCCAGGATTAAATGTGTGTGTGAAACAGCTTATGTTGTACCGAGCTGCTCTCTAACAGCGGTCACATGACCAGCGCATTCAGCTCCATTTGCTGCATAATAAATGTCTGGTTTAAAATCTGCAGGCTGAGCCCGATGACCCATTCTATGTTTCCCGTCTGTCTCTCAGGTGTAGAGAAAAATCCTATCCTCTGGCTCTACCTTCTGCCAGCGTAGTGATCTGTTTCTTCAATGAGGCATTCTCCGCCTTGCTTAGGACGGTCCACAGCGTACTGGACCGAACGCCGGCCTACCTGCTGCATGAGATCATCCTGGTGGATGACCACAGCGAGCTTGGTAACAGGCGTTTGATTGGTTCTGAATCTACCTGGGAAAACACCTGTACACTGAACAGTTTTTAAGTCTGTGTGTGTTTACTGCTACAGAGGAGCTGAAGGACAACCTGGATCGCTACGTCACAGAGGAGCTACAGGGGAAAGTGAAACTGGTGAGGAACCAGAAGAGGGAAGGACTCATCAGAGGACGCATGATCGGAGCCTCTCATGCTACCGGTAAGATGACACAAGACTTTATTGATCCCACAACATGGAAATTTAATCCTAAAAAGGATACTCAATAAGAATGACAACGACAATTTACATATTTCACGGAGGAATTTCCAAAATGTAATTTGCATGTATTGCACTTGAGAGAGGGCATGAAGAGCAGGAACGACCAATGGAAGCTCTCCTTCCTGGACGGAGAGTGACTGTCTGTTCTGGAGGAGTTGCTCAAGGACACTACAGCATGATGCATACCTGTGGTTCCCTACATCCTTCCATCCTACATTCTCACATCTTGCTGCCCACCTACCACCTCCATACCCAGGATTACCAGTGTCCGCCTGTCTCTGTGTCCAGGTGAGGTCCTGGTCTTCCTGGACAGCCACTGTGAGGTGAACCAGGCGTGGCTGCAGCCTCTGTTGGCCCCCATCCAGAAGGACCACCACACCGTCGTCTGCCCCGTCATCGACATCATCTCCGCTGACACGCTTGCATACTCGCCTTCCCCCATCGTCCGAGGGGGCTTCAACTGGGGGCTGCACTTCAAGTGGGACCCCGTCCCCCCCTCTGAGCTCAACGGGTCCGATGGAGTGTCTGGACCAATCAGGTAACAGGTCAACTGATCCATCAGATGAACAAAGGGTGGATCAATAAAGCTCAATTTGGTACTATTCGTGGGATCTGGGCCTTCTTCTGAAGTAGTGCCTCCCACTAATGCTCCCCTCCTTCCTGTCAGGTCTCCCACCATGGCCGGAGGGCTGTTTGCCATGAACAGGAAGTACTTCAATGAGCTCGGCCAATACGACGCTGGAATGGACATCTGGGGTGGGGAGAACCTGGAGATCTCCTTCAGGGTGAGAGGTCATTTTTACTGATTGTCAGTGAATGTGTCGTTTTCAGTTGGAGCTTGAAGCGGGGTCTAACTTAACCCTCGCTCTCTCTCACTGCCGTTGTGTGTGGATGCCTCTTGCTCAGATCTGGATGTGTGGCGGTCAGCTGCTCATCATTCCCTGCTCCAGAGTCGGACATATTTTCAGGAAGAGACGGCCCTACGGCTCGCCAGGAGGACAGGACACCATGGCTCACAACTCTCTGCGGCTGGCGCATGTGTGGATGGACGAGTACAAGGTACGCACACACAAAGATACGCTATGTTCTAGCTTCCTCTGACCTAACGTCTTGCGTCTCTCTGGTCCAATCAGGAGCAGTATCTGTCTCTACGTCCGGAGCTACGTGACCGGAGCTACGGCAACATCAGCGAGCGCGTAGCGTTGAGGAAGCGGCTGCAGTGTCACTCGTTTCGCTGGTACCTGGAAACAATCTACCCTGAGATGCAGACTGTTGCCCACGGCAACAAGCAGCAGCCACTGTTCATCAACAAAGGCCTGAGACGGCCCAAAGTCCTGCAACGAGGACGGGTACCTGAACTCAGCCTGCTGTTTAAACATATCATGTAGGAAAAATCTAACCTGACAGCTTCTGTAGGAATTTATAACGTGAATTGTGATGTTGAGTGTTGTTCATCAGAGTATTCATGAGTATTTAACCCTTAAAACTTTTAGATAGCCAGTGTACCTGAGTGGTATCGCGTATATTGTCAACAGTTTCTCAGGAATGGGAAGTTCACAATCGAGCCACAAAATGCATTTTTTCAGAGACTCTATATGGTAAATCCACAAGTGTTTTATAATAGTACTATTATTTATTACATTTTCATGATTTAAAAAAAAAAAAAAAAAATCTGTATCGCTACTATGTTGCTCAGAGATGCTGTGTTGTTAAATTTTTCACCAATCAGAGCTTAAAATGACAATGATGTCCATCTGTGTCATTTCTACAAAGTAGTGGTAGTAATAAGTTAGTTAGTTTTCTTGTATTGGTTGACCTTTATGGTGCTATATCTATTGGTACAATCATTTTACATAATAAATCTGACAACTGAGGCTGTCCTGAAAAGGTTATGTCTAAATGTTGACTGGGACTTAAAAATGTTGAGCTTCTTCATGCATTTTTAGTAAAAAAAAAAAAAAAAAAGTCTTTGAGTTTTAAGGGTTAACAAGGCTGGACTTTATTTGTAGATCAAACTGACTGAGTGTCCTCCATTCTCATCCTTTGTGTCGGCCATCTTTCAGCTCCGTAACCTAGCAACTGGTCGTTGTCTGATGGCCCAGGGCCGAGCGAGTCAGAAGGGTGGAACTGTTGTCCTGCGACCGTGTGACTCCCGAGACCCTGAACAGGTGAAAAAAAGAACACGCATTTAGTGTGTTTCCACTGAACACATCATGTGACCTGATTATGTGACTCATGTGTGCAGGATTGGGCCTATGATGAAGACGGGCAGCTGGTTCTCGCAGGTCTGCTGTGTCTGGACGTATCGGAGGTCAGGACCTCTGACCCTCCCAGACTGATGAAATGTCACGGCTCAGGGGGCTCTCAGCAGTGGAGCCTAGGGGTGAGACGAACACTCGAGAGGATGATGATGGTCAAGAGTTTCCATAGAGACAATAACGTTAACCATCTCTCTCTCTCCCCCTCTCCTGTAGAAGTCTAACCGGCTCTACCAGGTCTCAGTTGGTCAGTGTCTTGCTGCCTCTCAGCCAGTTGGGCCAAAGGGTTACGTTTCCGTGGCGATATGTGATGCCTCGCAGGAGCAGCAGTGGCAGCTGGAAGGATGATGAGGATATGTTTAGTTTTGAAGACAATCAGGAGGAAAATGTTTTAAATGTTTTAGTTTCCAAAGAAATTCGGACCGTTTTATCGTCTCTGTGTTTAAACATCCTGGAAGATCCTGGAACACTTTTAGCAGGAAGGATTGCAGTATTACACCATGGCCACAGGGGGGATCTTCTGAGTTTCAGACCCAAAGACCATGAACATGTCATAATGACCTGGAAAGTCCTGGAGTTGACACTGCAGCTTTTGTTTTTATTTAAAGTGATGATCCTGAGAGCTGCACACTACAGGAACATCATCACACCTGCGGCTGTGTTTTAAGTTTGTCATCATGTCATTTTTAATAAATCTTCCTCACCTGAACCTTCCATCAGACATTCGCAGCAGCGGCCATTTTCACCTTTTCCTCAGAAACTGAGTGTCCTGAGTGTTTTGGAGGATCAGGGAGCAGATCTGAACCATGAACACACACTTCTATGTGAGGTTAAAACTCCTCACCTCTCCATCACCAGCAGCATTCACATTTTTATCATGTAAACCAAATCTGTCAGCAATATGTCTGTTTGAACTTCACTCCATGATTAAATGCACAAGATTAATAAAAAAAAAATCCGATCTGAGACTCTGAGCAGCTGCATCATCAGCAACCATTTCTAATTACTATCAGGAGCTCCTCAAACTCAAAGGATCCTGTTTCCAGATCACATCATAAAATGGCCTTCATTCAGGGAAATTTCAGCAATGCTTTGTGTTGTACCCACAATGCTTTGCACTCACACGCACAGTGCAGACGAAGATTGAGGTTAGTTTGTGCAATATGAATTTAATTTTTTTTTCCTAATCTGTGAGTGTTGTGTTCAGAAGGCAGCAGGGTGACCCGGTGTTTTATCTTTTATTTTTTGTGTGAGTCCTTTTTAAAGGATCTTGAACAGCTGTTTAACATCTGTTCAGTGTGGATCGAAACTTATAAATGGCTTTTTGGAGAAACTGTTTTCTTCCCAGTGTCAAAACTACCAGTTTTTGTTTCTTCAAGATGTTTCACTTCTCATCTGAAAGGCTTCTTCAGTTCTAACTGGTCGCAGAGTTTGGGCTTTACACCATCAGGCTGAGAATGTTCTTATGAGGATGGAGGGAAAACTGAAGGAACACAAAGCATCAATAAAACGTCAAATCTGTGGCTATCCAAACTGGAAACAACATGAACAGAGAAGGCAGGAAAAACTGGCACAAGAATATCATCTCTGTCAGGAGGGGAACTCGGAAGGTTTTGATCCAAACACGATGCACTCGAACACTGATTTGAAGACAGTAATGTCATCTATGTTGAACTGGAAGAACCATCTCTGAACAGAGCAGGTGGTCTCAGGTATCACCTGTAATGTAGCCTGGACTCTCCTCAGGTTTTTGCAACCAAACAGTTTTGGTCGGGCAGGTAAAGAATATGGAGGTGACAGTAAATCAATAATCCAAAGCAAAACTCCCCACAGATGAGTTGGAACTGAAGAATCCTGATGAGGGTTAGAACCGCTTTAAGAACCAAGTGAGAGAAGTCCAGTTTTTCTTTGGGCTCTCAGGATCACTATCCCTTCATCACTATCAAATTTTGTATATTTCTCATTATTTGTAAATAATAAACAACTCAGTGGATTGTTGGTCCTTTGGTTTTGATTTGGGGTCTTGGACAGGAAAGTTTTTTCTTGTGTGATAAATCCTCCCTGATGGGCTGAAACAAACCATTGGTGGTTGCTGTGACATGTCCCTACTTGTTGGGTTTTATTATGTGTTGTCCAAAAGGAAAGTCTAACATGGAAGGTCCAGTCCTACCAAAGAAGCATCCTTCACTCTGAAATGAAGCTTGAGAGCATGAAACAGAAATGGAGTCTAAACCTCCTGATCCAACTCGTGAAAGTCCACCAGCTCACCAGCAGATGGCAGCGCTGTGCAGAAAAAAAATCCACTCAGCCACTTCAAAGGCTCCTAGGAGTCTAAACAGGTTTCCAGGGATCCTTAAGCAGGTTTAGGAGGTCCTGGTTCTTAAGCATGTGCCATAGCTGCTTAATTAGTTTAATCTCACATTGTCCCTGAAATGATTGTAAGTATTTTATAAATACTTTATTAAATTCCAGGACTCTATGTTCCCATAAGTTTTAGGCTGCCCAGGAGTCCATGTGCAGCTTTTAATTTTTTTAAGCGTCAAGTGACTGAATCATAAACTTGTTTCTGAAAGGGCTCCATGATCTCTGCTTGGTGGTCCTTGAGGACATTTCAGGAGTCTTGAGAAAGGTCCATTGAAGCCTAATGAACTAAGAGGCCAATGTTTAAGGCCCCTGTAACACACACCTGTACTCCCATCTGTGTGAGGACCACAGTATTTCCATAATCCTAACCGTAAATATAAACCCAGTTCTTTCATGAACCCTGAAACCAAGTGCTGCATTTCTGTTCCTGAAAGGCATCAATCTGATGAAGACACCAACATCTAGATAGGTTTAAATATCTGTATGACTCAAATAATGCAAACCAGGTGGTAGAAAGAGCTAAACAGTTTATTGCTTTACGGGAACAAAGAGCAGCTCCTGTCGAAAAATAAACCAGAGCTCTTCACAAAAGACAATTACAGCTAAATAAATTATTCCTCTCCGGTGCAGTGTCCATTTCAGTGTATCAGGTTAAGTATGCAAATTAGATTACATAATTTAGTGACTTTTAGGACAACCAATAGCTACATCTCTTACTGAGGTATTGGCTAAACTGTTTCCACAACAGTCCAGCATCACTGGGCTAACACTGATCTGTATTAACAGTCCGGACTAGAACAAGAAGTAACTGTTTTCCCTGTTTCTGACGTGAAACCTAATCAACTTAAAACAAAACAAAAACATCAAGCATATAACTGAGTCAAAGTGTAACCACAGCAAAATAAATACAACTACTTTACATGACAGTTGGCACTTAAGCTAAACAACCACTAATTAGCTAAACATGTTTTCAAGTTTCAAATTAAAACTTTAATGTGCACATTTGAAGTTACTATAAATTTTAACCACATATCATTAATCATTATTAACTTTAATGAACAAGTGTTTTAAACGGCTTAAATGTCTCATTGTTCAAAATAAATTAGCATTAGCGATCATAAAACACTAAAACAATATAGAATGCATCAAGGCATTTCACATATTAGAAACCCTTCTCAAAAAGGCAAATTTTTATGAAAAAGATCATAATTATAAAGGAAGGATAATGTACCACCTCCCACCGAAATAAACTAAAATTCAAAATAGCTAGCTAGCTAAACTTGGCTCAAAATGTTAACAAGTTGGGTAATTTATACTTGTCACCGTGTGGTCAGCACAAAAGAGATGGCTTAGGGAGACGTTAAGGATTTTAGGTTGTTTCTGTGTATTTTACTGAGTGATCTGCACAAATACATTTTCTAAACTTTAAGGAGAAAATCCTTAAAGAAGCCATGGTGCCTTTGACCTTTGAAACGCAGCAAATGGAGTCAGCGCGCCCTCTGCAGGTACTGACCTGTAACTGCACATCTAAATAACAGGTTCGTCTGAGTCTGTCACACATTTTCAGGTGTCAGTAGCTGCCTTAGAAGATGCTGACAGCTTTAATCTCTTCATGAACTACAGACTAAACATTTTCCATATTTAAAGTGGTTGTGTTTGTTCTAAATCTCATCTGGTCCTCACACTGACAAACAGTCTGACAGGTTAATGTGTCATCATGCAGTCTGAGCAGCTGCCACCTGATCGGATGCTTGGATTGAATCTGCCTCATAAATCCACATTTACAGAAGCAGAGAAACTTTATTGATTTGCAGTTCTTTAACAGAATATTGTGTGTGTGTTTGCAGACAGACCAATTTCTTGTACACTTTGCGTCTCTAAATAAACCTGGGAGGAATATCTTAAGAAGGTTCCAGGAGTCCTGCAAGACAGTGGGCAAACATCTATGAATGTCCCTACAAGAGCAGTTAACATGTTCTTTATAGATCTTTATGATCATCCAGGGAGGAGGAGTCAGACCTTCAGATACCTGGGAAAGTCTGACTGAATCTTTTCAGCAGAAAAGTCATTAGTTTACTTTTATGTGTTTGTTCAGTGAGCAGGAAAACGATGGAGCTGAATGCTGACATGTCTGAATGTGATGTTTAACATCCTGAGTGGAAACTGACGGTTTGGTTTTATTTTACCTGGAGAATCCAATCAGCTGCTGAGGATTACTGATCAGTAATCTATTACTCTGTATGAGGAGCATCTGTAGCAAAACATCTATCTGATTACTGTGTGTGTGTGTGTGTGTGTGTGTGTGTGTGTGTGCGTGTGTCTGAGGTAATCAGCAGTAAGTGGGTTGTGTTTTCTGACGAAGACGATCGGCCGCCTACAGCCAATCAATACAGAGATCAATACAAGAAATGGACTGAGATCTAACAGGTCAATGTGTGTGTGTGTGTGTGTGTGTGTGTTCATTATGTAAAACACTTGTTGGTATAAACAGTGAATGTGACAGTCACAATGACGACAAAGTTCTGGGTTCAGATTTTGGTCAGTTCTCTGAAATAAAAGTCTTTCAGATCCAGGTTTTGACTCTCAGACCCAGATTTGGTCTCGCAGATCTGGTTTTAAATCAGTAGATCAAGATTTGAACACTTAGATCCAGATTTGGACTTTCGGATCAGACTCTAAGATCCTGGGTCAGACTGACGAATCCAGGTTCAGACTCTCAAATCCTGTTTTAGATTTTCAAATCCAGATTGGTGTTCTCAGATCCAGGTTCAGACTCTCAGATCTGGGTTTAGACACTCAGATACAGGGTCAGACTCTTCGATCCAGTTTTGAACTCTCAGATCCAGGTTCAGACTCTCAGACCAGGGTTCATTTCCACGCATCCCTCTGACCAACCTCCTCCTCTCTTCTCAATCACAGTGTGATTCTTCTGTTTGTTAAACTGAATTATGTCCAGATTTCAGCGGGTTGGGTTTCGGGGTCTAAGTGTGTCCGTAAAACGATCCGATCACTTTAACACCTCCCTCTCTGTCTCAGAGCTTCACACCCACCCTGACCAACTCCCATCTGTAATGTGTTTTTTAAATTGCCAGAGAAGCTTCTCCCCTACTTTCTTGGTTGCCAAGGTAACTGTTTCTGTCCATATAATTAGTATGCTGACAGAAGCAACACCACTGATCATAGTAGCACCTGAAAAAACCAGATGCAGCTTTTTCTGTCTATGCTCTGATTGGAACCAGAGGAAAACCAGGAGCCAGGTATGGTTTGGACTCTTAGGTGGGGGGGCACCTATACACCTCAAGAACTGGTGAAGGTGGTAATTGTGCAGTTCCTTTTAAGGCGCTCAAGTTTCCAGAACTACACTTTGAATAGTCTACTACTATTATTATTATTATTATTACTGTTTTTAACATTATGAAAAAGAAAAAAACAAAGAAATTATAATAAATAATATTCAAAGCACATTAAAAATTTCCAACAGACATTTCCTTTAAATCCTTGTGGTCTGAAAAAAAAGTTTTCTAGGCTCACTCTCTTTTACTAAGTTTATGTAAATTTGTAATTAATAATATTTAATAATTTTTCATTACAAACAAAACTGTCTGGATAGACAGATGGGTTGGGTGATGGACAGATGGACATGTGAACTGAAGTGTTTTAGTGTCTCCGTGCTACGTTCAGGGACCGTAGGCACAGGTCGATGCAGACTAGTCGATGCAAACTGAGATCAGCTCAGGCTTGTATTGATTTCTGTTCTCATCAGAGTAATAATAAAGTGCTGCTGGCACATTGCTGTGCACGTTTTCCATTTCTATGCGCTTCATGCTCATCAAACACATCATCACATCCACTCTTCACATTTTTTATGACATGACATCAAAGCCCTGGCTTATCCGTAGCCTTACCCAGCATTTCTCTCCAGGGTGGTAACAACCCCCCAGGGGCCTTTCAGAGAGCGTGAGGCAGTGCTGATGTTTTGGAGGTTTTAGTGTCAGGTGAATTGAATGCTACACGACTAACTAAAAACTGCCTAGCTCATCTTAAACAAACAACTGAGGTCTGAAGGTCACAATAACACATTGTGACTCTGCCACAAGAGGGTTGACATCACTGCTGTATGTCTTCGTAATGCTGGAAGAGCCACAGCAGTAGCTTGGGATGGAAACATAAAGCCTCATCCACTTGAACACAACTGCAGCTGTACTGTAAACAATCTGTCAGGTCAAGTTCAGCTGTTGGACCAGCTGTGATCCTGAGAGTAAGACCAGCAACTAACTGGATTTCTCTTCTGGTTCTGGAAGACTTCTCATCTAAAAGATCTGCTCTCCTGTGTTGTTCCACATGTTTGTGAAGTGGTTTGGTTTCTCTTTCTGTATAAAGGTCAGATCACTCACTGCAAGATGATGCTTCTTAGGTTGTGTTTGGTTTTTTTCTCCCTCAGGTGAAGCAGCCTCTGTCTGAGGGTGGTATCTCACCAGAATCTGGTGTTTGAAGAAGATCCTTCAAAGTTTTTCAGATGCTCCTCAACAAACAGGATGCCACTGTTTCTGCACCTTTCTGTAATCAACAAATCTTCCTCATGCATCAGAGTGAGTCATAGAGTTCCTCAGGGTTCTGTGTTTGGGTCAATACTTTTCAAATTATACACACTTTAATTTGGAAAAATTAGTGGCATAAATTTTCAAAGCTACGCAGATTATACTCAGCTTATCCATGAAGCCTGATGTAATCTTCAAGACATAAAGGCCTGGATGAATAAATTTTCTACTTCTCAATTTTATTGTTAAATCCAAAATAAAAATTTAAATTCTTACCCACATGTATGAAGCTCTTAGTGAACAAGCTCAGTTGGATCTAAAAAAGCTCATATTTCCAGATTTTCCCAACCAATTTTCACTTGCTGTTCAAAAGAATAGAATGAGAGGCAGAACCTTCAGTTTTTAGACCCCTTTCTATGGAACAAGCTCCCAGTTTAGGTGCAGGAAGCCAATGCCCCCTCTACCTTTAAAATTTGGATGAAAATGTTAATTTTTCCCTAAAGCTTATAGTTAGGGATGGTTTCAGGACCATAATCCTGCCCCATTTCCACCAATGAGTCTAGGTCTTGATGGGACATTGGGAGCGGTTTGGTTTGCTAAATCCTGATCTGTTGCATGCCCACAGCCAAATGTATCCTTACCCGGTAGGTGGAGTATCAACCAGATAGTAATAGATTCATCAGCTACATAAAAGCGTGATGTTGCAGCAGTGCAACGCTGTCTTTGAATTATAATGAAGAACGTGACACAGTCGCTCCAACACACCTGACTCAAATTAATGGGTCATTGTAATAGGCTGTTAGATCCATTTAATTTGATTCAGGTGTGTTGAAGCAGGTATATGTTGGATTGTGGCTCTCAATAAGAATGAACTGAGTTGCCCTGTTCTAGCACCTTTCTTCTTTTTACCTAAGGACACTCAAAAAAATATGTATATCAACCTGTTGGTGGAAAAGGGGGTTTAGATGTGCTGCCATAGGCTGGAGCTGATAGGGGACCACTCTTTCCTGTCCTCTCCATCCCTACCTGGTCCAGTCAGACGATCTCCCTTCTCGGCTTTGGTTTGTTGGAGGTTTTCTTTCCTGGTTCTGGTTCTAATGGAGATTATCCATTCCACTGTCGTGCTGTGCAGCTCAGGATGGAGAATCAAAGAGAAGAGTCCCCATATGAAATGGTTTATATGAACTCAGTTATTATAAACTGAAGTAATGTGGATCAGGTAACGGATTAATTTTAATTGGATCATAATTAGACTGTGTCTGTAAAAGTGCCTTGAGATGACTTTGTCGTAAATTGGCGCTGTATAAATAAAGCTGAAATTAATTGAAACTGAAAAGAAGCAGAGAAAGAAGTCCATTCTCATTATCAAGATGACCTGTATTACACTCCAGTTTATGATGTAGAGACACGGTAACACTGAAGCAGGAGGTCAGCTTCAGGGCAGCCCCCCGTCCTCAGGATGAGGCTCTGTTCAGGCAGCCTCTGAGCCGGCAGCACTGCAAACCTCAGCTTCTCTTCAATATCACTTTAATTCATTTAAAATATGGAGACAAGCGTGCACATTGGTCCTCTGTGTGAATAATGAGAGAGAATTCCTGCAGCGCATGGATCAATGCAGAGGAAGTGTTGCTCATAACTGCAGATATCAGAAGAGACGCTCTTCTATTGATCAGCTGCTCTGCATGAGCCAATCAGCTGTGGCCCCAAGTAAGTGAATTAAACTGTGGGTGGGTGTGTGTGTGGCCCCCTGGGGTTTAATGAAGAGGAGGGTGCAGCTGAGGCTCTAATCGATCCGGGAGGAGGAGGCAGTCAGGACCCTCCTCTTCCTCAGCTCCACATCAGAGTGAAGACGAAGCAGAGAAACATGAGATGCTGACGGGTGAAGGACTCAAACATTCACTCTGAAAAAACATGACTTCTCATCCAGAGATGCTGCTGATGCTGGGGGCCGTCACGGTGACGGTGGTGGTCCAGGTGAACACGACGCGAGTGATGAGCGGTAAGTGCACGCGTGTGTGGCTGATACATGAAGTGGTGTTTGTGTTACTTATTCTGGATCAGGTGTTTTGAGGTCAGAAAGTTTCTGGAAAGATGCTGGTAATCTGATCATGTGACCAACAAAAAGACGTAATGATGACATCATCATTTGGGACACTGATTACTATTTATGAGACCACATTTTCCCTTCAATTGCTTCTGTTTGTCATCACCAACATTTTAATAGTTTTCTCCATTAAAAATGATAAAACAGCTCTTTTTTAAATCACTTCAGGGTCTTTAAATCAAATGAATCATTTACAGAACTCAATTATATAGTTTATTAAAGACGGGTTTGTGATGAAGCTCTGAATAATTTAAGTTCAAAAACATCTGTAAACTGTTTTCTGCTTTGTACCGTGGACATAAAACCAGTTTTAACCCCCTAATGCTCATATTTATTTACAATTATATAAAAACAAAAATAGTTACATGAAAAAATCATGAGAAAATAACAAAAGAGAGAGAGAGAAAAGACTGGAATGAAATTAGATACAATCAAATATTAGATAAATAAACAATTTTTAAAAAGTAAACTAATAATATAAAATAAATATATAAATAAGAGTATATAAAAACAAATAAATAAATAAATTAGATAGAAAGAAATCACATTTCAAAACACCAGAAGTGGTTTGGTTGTATGTATGTATGGGTTAACTTGTTCAGTAAGCATTGTAGAGGCTGCAGTGACACCTGGTGGTGAAGCAGCAGATTACAACCAACTGAAATCTCTTTGTCATCTTGAAATGAGACAAATGGCTTGATGAGAATAAATTGAAGTTGAAGACCTACCAGACTCTGATCGGTTAATCTACAGCTAGAACTCAACCAGATCATTAAACTGGACCCCTGTTATCATCCAAGTGTACAAGTGCAAGACTCCCTACACCAATACATCAAACTCACAAACTTTTATCTGCTGAGTTTGTACCGAGCTGAGCGTTGAACTAGAAATATTTATGGCTCAGATTCATGAGGTTTACAGGTTGCATGTGGTTCTTCTTCTTTAGTTACTTCTGAGTCCAGTCCTGGGATGGGAGCTGTGGAGCACGCAAAGAGCTTCTGGGATTGTTTGAGTCCAACAAAAGAAAAATAAAATTCTTTCAAATAATGTTATTTTAAAAAAGCACTAGTGAACTTTGGAAGATTTTCTCAGTGAGGCACTCCATAATGACGTCTAATGCAGCATCCACATTCATCCTGTCTCCTCTCTGAGCCCTCTCCAGACAGTAAAAGTCAGTTTGATGTTGACTCTTGTCTTGCTCTGTCTCTTCCTCTCTTTTTCTGATAATGTCCTGTTGTGTCTCTGGTTAATCTGCAACAGTCTGCGTTCAAAACACCCAGTGTGTTGATATCCAGTTGCTGGTTTGTGACATGGTGCCATAAAGCTCAGCTCAGCTGTAAAGTGACGCAGCATCCTGGAAGAAAATGTTGTGAAGTGTGGTTCTTCAGCATCTGGATGCTGCTGGACAATGACGACTCCAGGAATGTACAGAAAAAAGTGTCACTGTGCCATCAAAAACAAACCAGAAATATATTTTTTAAGGTCAGACAGTAACATAATGTTACTTTATATCTCATTTCAGTTGTACTGGCACAGTTAAATCATCTAAATGTACTGACTGTCTAGATTGTCCCTTCTGGGCTCCTATAGCTAGATTAAATAATCAGGAAGATGTGTAAAGTATAATCAGTCTGATCTAAACTGTCTGCTGATTTAGAAATATAATTAATCAGACCACAAAAGTGAATGAAATGTTCCATAAACAGGATTTTGACTCAACTCTACATTTTCTCATTTGTATGTCTGTATGCTGTCTGTATTTGAATGATGTCTGAAAACCATTTAAACAGCATATCACCACCTGCTTAGATCAAGCTGAGAAGACAGCTTCTACATCCTCCATCATTGTTTCTGAGGTGAAAACAAACACATGTCTAACAAACAACTCTGACACAGTTTACAACAAACATCATCAGGATTCTGGACGGAGCTGGACAGACATGAACGCTCAGTTGCTGAATCCTGGATGCTAACGCAGCTAGCACAAACAATAACAACAACACATGTCAGAGAGGTCAAAGGTCATTACTGTCATGAGTCGTGGATGAGACAAGGAGGAAGGACAGCAATGCAGGACAGCTGACAAATAAAAGCTGGTGAGAAATGGGACTGGAACAGGACGGACGAGGAGCAGGTGAGATAAATATGATGGCAGCAACACATCTCTAAAAAATTGGGCAACAAAAGACTGAAAAAGTAACTGGAACAAATTAGAAACAACTGGAGGAAAGTTTGACAACTAACTGGCAACAGGTCAGTAACATGACTGGGTAAAAACTAAGCATTTCAGAGAGGCACAGTCTGAGATGGAAATATGGACAGAGGTTCAACAATCTGAGACAAACTTGGTCTAAATTTCAGGGGAAAAAAATCCTCAAAGAAAAATTGTGAAGCTCCATCAATGCTGAAAAGTACATGGAGGTTTTAGAGCAACATCTGCTCCCATCCAGAAGATCTTGCAGGTTTCAGCAAGACAATGCTGAACCACATCCTGCATCCATTACAACAGCATGGCTTCACAGGAGAAGAGTCCGGCTGCTGAACTGGCCTGCCTGCAGTCCAGACCTTTCACCAATACTAAACATCGGGAGCATCATGGAAGCAGAAATCCAGCAACCAAGGTCCAGGACTGTAGAGCAGCTAGAATCCTGCATCAGACCAGAATGGGACAACATTCCTCTCCTAAAACTCCAGCAACTGGTCTCCTCACTTCCCAGATGTTTCCAGACATTTGTTAGAAGAAGAGGGGATGCTACACCATGCTGAACATCACCCTGGAACTACTTTTTACAGACATGTTGCTGCCATCAGTTTCACAATCAGCTCACATTTTCCTTGATATTATAAACTATTATTTATATTCTATTGGAAACAAATATGAGTTGATGAGACTGGCAATTTTTTATGGGTACAACCCACATACTCCTCCTACACATAGATTTTCCCTACAAATGTCGCTCTGTTTAAAAGAAAAAATGAACAGATGTATTGCTACAACAAAGAAACCATCAATAATTTATAATGCTGCTGTTTCTGTCAACAGAAATGTTGCAGACTGGAACTTTAAGTTCTTAAAACATCTAAATTCTACAAACCCTGATAGCAGATGTACAGAAAGCGTTGCCTGGCAACCATCTTCACCAGTGTTTTTGAGGAGGCATGCTGCTGCTGAGGTTGTTTGTGTGTTTCAAGAGTTTCAGGTTTGATCTCCACCATTAAACTGAGAAGACGCCTTCGTTTCAGGTTTAATCCCATCAGAGTATGCCACACAGACCTGTACGGAGCATGCAGTGTGTATTTAGCAGCGCTGGCAGCTGTGCACGGTACTGAGAGCTCTCAGCCGGACCAACAGTCTGATGGTGGACAGATATATATGGAGCTCTTTAGTGGCTTTAACGGGAAAGTGATGATGGTGCAGAAGAGAATCCAGCTAATCACTTAAAGTAGGTCTGAGTGAGGCTGTTTTAACCAGACGGTGTATTAATCACTGCTGCAGCTGCATACACACACACACACACACACACACACACACACACATTCCTGCAAACATCAGCACAGAGCTTCTCTCATGTTGGGATGTTGGTGGGACAGTAGTTACCTAGGTGATGCAGAGCAGGGATGTCATTTTAGTTTAGGAGCCACATACGGTGCAATTTGATCTCCAGTGGTCCAGATCAGGAAAATGACAGCATAATAACCTAAAAATAATAAAATATTTTATATTATTAATATGTTTTTAGTGCATAGGAATGCCCCCTGGCCAATGACCTGTCACAGCATTGTGGGCGGGGCTGTGTGTCTCAGGTCAGACGGTGTGTTTGGGAGGTCCTGAGCATCCCTGCTACAAGATCGCATACTTCCATGACATGTCGAGCCGAGTCTCCTTCAAGGAGGCGCAGCAGGCCTGTGAGATGGATGGAGGATCACTGCTCAGCATCGAGAGTCCAAGTGAGCAGAAAGACATCGAAAACTTGCTACAGGTGAGACACAAGCACACCTCGTCTACATCTTTTCCCACTCCTCTTCATCACCTCACATTCTCCTCTTCGCCTCCAGGCGTTGCGTTCAGGAGCAGTGGGCAGTGCAGGAGGAAGAGGAGGTATAGCAGATGGTGATTTCTGGATCGGCCTGACTCGGGTGGACGGAGTTGATCAGACTCACTCTGAATTCAGCAACACCTTCACTTCTTGTCCACAGCTCTACCAGTGGACCGACGGCAGTGTGGCGACCTTCAGGTGAGCATGTCAGGTGACTCACTCAGACAAGTAATTGGTACCACAGTGATGATGATGATGGTGATGATGCAGGAACTGGTATTTTGACGAGCCATCGTGTGGAGGGGAAGCCTGTGTTGTGATGTACCATCAGCCAACTGCACTTCATGGTCTGGGCGGGCCTTATCTCTACCAATGGAACGACGACCGCTGCAACATGAAGCACAACTTCATCTGCAAGTATGAGCCAGGTAATGTCGGCCACTCAGCTTCAGCCACCATTAAAAACATCAGATTACGTCAGCAAGTCAGCTTCAACCAATATTAAACACACCAGGTAACATCAGCCAGTCAGCTTCAGTCACACCAGGCGTGTTTTCCTTCACTCATTCTCAGCTCTTCCTTGCAGAGAGCCATCTTGTGAAGGAACACGGAGACACACCTGTTGGGCGGGACTCAGGTGAGCTATGTGTAGCAGAGCTGCAGTTCTTTACCAGTCACCTTATTAACCAGTCTCCACCTGACTGTGTGTGTGTGCCCTCAGCAGCGACTGCAGGTGTGGTCACTCAGTCAGCAGGCAGTGAGGAGGTACCCCCACAGGTCACCATGACCGGAGCTTCAGGTATGAACACCTGTGACCTGTAAGCTGCAGAGATGTCACTCTGGTCTCATGTTCTGCTGTCTCTTTAGGCATGTTGCTGCTGTACGTCGTCATCCCTACGATCCCGCTGCTGCTGCTCATCCTGGTGGCTTCTGGGTCGTGTTGCTTCCAGATGCTCAGCAGAAGGTAAATTTTCCAGTTTTCGATCTGAGTCGGGTGACGTAACATCAACACATTTATACTGATGTATGTGTGGGTCACCACAGCATACTTGATGTGTGTAAGTTCAAAGTGCTAAACTAAATGTGAATGTTTTTCATCTAAATAAATTCATTTCCGGTGTCATTAACCCGGTTACCAGTTAATTTGTCACTCTGACCAGCACTTCCATGGCTCTGATGGTAAAATGTGGGAATCTTCTTCATGGACACTTGAAATGGTGGCATATTTGTTGGAGGAATGGCTATTTGCATAAAAAAAAAGACCACGCGCTTTCATTCAAATGTAAATATAAGGTCAGAAAAAATTAACTAGACAATAAATTCACCTCAAAAAATTTCCTTTTGGTTTTTTTCCACCTCTTTTGTATACAAGTAAGTTTATTTTTATTTTATTTATTTTTTAATCTCACAATTATATCAATCTAATTAGTTTTTATACATACATACATATATGTGTATATATATATATATATATATATATATATATATATATATAAAGGAAGTTGTTGAACTGGAACCAGTTCCAACCAGTTTTTGATGTGCTCATTAAACTTGGCCCAGACTGTTGACAGTCCCATCGGACCAAAAAAAAAATCATCTTTAATTAAACTCATTCTGACAAACACTCATCATTTACACACAGCTGCCTGACATCAGTGATGTGTGTGTGTTTCTGCTGCAGTCTGACACACAGAAACTCCTGAAACCATCATCAGAAACTGATGGTGAACATTTCTTTGCAACCAGACAAATATTCACTGTCAGAGTTTGATTAGTTCCTGGTTCGGTTCTGATCCATCAGACTCAAACAGACCCAGCACTAGGACAGAGAACCAGGGCGGGCCCATTCATCAAAATAATTTTGATGTTGTAAGAGAACAAATTTCAGTTTAATAATTCAATATCTGACCCATTTGAGAGCAGATTAGATATAAAATACATGTTTTTTTCCTCTACTATTAGAAAAAAAACGAAAAAACCTGCTGACACTTAAAATTGGATCCAGCAGATATGTACCGTCAGAAAGCAGAATGAGCCTTTGAAAAGCTGAGGTACAGACACCACAGGGCTTGGTCCGGTTGGTGAATAAACTCTAAGCAAGTGCTAAGCAGTACACCAAGTGATACCGAAAGCTAAACATCAGCACGAGGATCAGAAACTCAGCTTCTCATCATCTCTCTGACCAGTGCGAGGTGCTGTAAGGAGAACTTCCTTTCAGTTTGAGCAGCATCCAGAACACACAGTCTGTGTGTGTTCTGCTTCATCAGCTTAATTGGACAAGCCTTCACAAGTCCACATCAGGGTTAGACTGTGCACTTGTGTGTATATGTATGTGTGTGTGTGTGTTTGGCATCAGTTGAGAAGAAGCTGCTGAATCTGTGTTAACAGTAACTGCAGCCAGTTTGTCTCCAGGCGCCTCTGTGAAATATTCAGATGTAAAAATGAGGAAAAGCAGAAAGCTCAAACACACTCATGTGAAGTGGTTCATGATGCTTAACACAACGTTATGTTACACAGCAGGTAAAAGTTACTGTTATACATTAGGAAAAAGCAATGATGTCATCGTGATTGTGATTGGCCAAATGACGATGCTGACTCGTTCCATCAAAGATGTTATAATGTGAAAACGATAGCGTCCCCCATTTCGTCTATAAGTCTGAGGGAGGGCTCTTAGATTAGATTTTATCAATAATAAAAGATGTCATTTTAATTGCTCCTCCCCTTTCTCAAAAACATTTCAGATCTATGATTTAACTGAATGCCATATTTTAATTTGATTGAAAACTGAATTGAAAAACGTAGATTTTTGCCAAAATGATACAAGTTTACAGGTATGGATTCAAAATTATTAAAGGCTGCCTGTGGGGTGCCTCAAGGCTCAGTACTGGGCCATTTTTATGTTGTGCATAAATGATTTATGTGTGACAGTCTTCAGGCACACATCTCTTCTTCTGCCGTTTGGTAACTTTGGTTACTGAAAAACAAATTAGGTCAACATCAGATGATGACCCATACTCATTATCATTGATGAATATAACTGGTTTATGATGATTGAGGTTTATTTTAGGGTGGGAATGCATTAATTACAATTAATTACAAAAAAAATTAAAGTGTTAAAAAAATGAACGCATTTAATTGCAGTTTGCATTCCAAACAATGCAGAACGTTAGTCAGTGCACAATTTTCTGTACACCAATTAAATTGAGACGCATGATAGAACTTAGCTAAATCAGTGTTGCTAATTTTACTACTTTGGCGTTATATTTAGTGAGTTTTCATACCCATCTAGTGACTATTTCAAAGAAGCAACTAGCGACAAATCTAGAGACTTTTTCTTGTGTTATTGGAGACTTTCGTTGACTTTTTATTTTACAATAATAATGTCTATTGTTTGATTAATTTTTGTGCTTTTTGTGGCAAATATGTGATTAAAATGTGTTCGAGATCAATTAATTGCAAAGCCTGTAATTAATTACAACAGTTTTTTTTTAATTCGAGTCCCAGCCCTAGTTTATTTCTTATATCACCTGTGTCCCCACAGCCACCCTCACACAAAGACCGCCGCCGACCAGTCAACCCTGTGGATCTCCAGGACACCCAAACCCGACAGCATGGAGGTGTGACATCACAGTGACATGACCAGCTGAGCTATGATGTCACACCAGAGTTCATTCATCAGTGGAGATTTTATTTTATTTTTTTTTTTATTTCTAGCAAACAGGAAATACTTTGGTAATCTGCACCCATCGATCCCTTTAAATCCTCAGTTTCTCTCTCTACTTCCAACTTTTCCTCCTCTTTTCATGAGTTCTGTATTTGTCATTTCTTCACATCCGTGTGCAACATTTTCTTCCTCCTCCTCCTCCACTTCCTGCTGATGGAACTCAGATGTTTAATTAACTGACAAGCTGATGAAGTTAATGAAGGAGGATCAGCTGCCGAGAGGAAATGAGGAGTCTCCCATTGGGGGGGGAGTCATTGCGGAGGTGCGTTTGATTTCATAGTGAGCTAATGGAACAGCTGCTCTGCAGGGATGGAGGATGACGAGGAGAATTAATGAGTTTCTGTGTGCACTGATTAGACGTTTGACTGATTACATGAAATGTTCTGACGTGGATGAGTGGTTCAGTTTCGGGTCGTGGACCCGCTTGTCATTGGACTGAGTTTTGTCCATGTTGCTCACGGTGACCCCCATTGCTCCATCACATCACTGTGACATCATGCCTGCACAGCGGCACACATCTGTTCCATTGTCTTGTTCTTATCAAACATGTGAGCATGAAGAAGTACTGATCTGTCAGAGCGCCACCTCCTGGAAAACACCACGATTCTTTCTGTGATAGCCGATAACCAATCATTTCAAATCCATGATGAAGAGCAGCTGTTTGTATAGAGCAGCGAAAAGGGACAAAATTCTGACTTCAGCTGCTGGTAATTGGAACCCAACCGCACCACTTGGTGCACAACAACAGGTCGGTCCAGTTTGAGCATTTTTAGTTGACTAAAATATGATGTAAAAAAATGTAGAGGATATCTTTTAAAGATGCACTACTGAACTTTGGCAAATTTTTGTACTTTAGCACCCCCTAACAACAGATAATTTGGCATTCATCTTCACCTTGTCTCTTTTCTGAGCTCTCTCCTAACAGTAAAGGTCAGTCTGTTGACTCCTGTCACATGTCTTGCTCTCTCCATTTCTGTCCTCTTGTGTTCCTTTGATGAATCAGCCACAGTGCATGTTCAAATTGGCCAGCGTGTTAATATCCAATTGCTAGCATGTGACGTGGTGCTGTGAAGTGAAATGCTGCTGTAAAGTGCCACCCTGTGACGTGATGTTTGGTGATTCAGCTTCGGGATGCTGCAGGGCAACAACAACTACAGGAATGCACATTAAAGGCTAAATAAGTAGCATTTATCTGTAAAAATAATTTAAAATGGTCTCATTTGTTGAGAAATAAAAGGAAGTTTCCCCATAAACAGAGTTACATGACGGAATAACTTTGGTGCACTGTGTAACTTTTTACTACTTCCTGGTTCCTTAACCAATCATATGCGACACAGTTGCCAAACAATGCAGCGTTTTGTATTCTATGTCGGCCAAACAGCAGCAGCGTGCAGGTATGGAAGCTAGTAAAAGAAGCGGATCAGAAATAATTTCACAAAAACCTAAAAAGCCTCGGCATCCTGCTAAAAAAAGCCAAAGACCAAAGACGGAATAAAACGAGGATCAATATTGGAGAATCTTTTGCAAGGTGGAGAAGTCTGAGAAATTAATTTCAAGACAGATGCAGAGCTGGCAAAGTTTCTCCTCGGCAGGTAAACACTTAAAACTGGTACACACATGACAATTTTTTTAATCTTGTGAGATTTTTTATCTGGTCGAGACCTCACACGGGAAGATAAAAAAATCAGTTATGATCGTACTGTGTGTGGTGTGCTCTGAAAATCTAATCATGGAAGAACACACACATGACGATGCTGTCCAGTAACTCAAATACAATCTAGTCCTCCGAGCCGGACAAACGTTGAAACGTAGAAGAAGAACCATAGCAACAACCGGCAAAAAACGAAGAAGAAACATAGTAACAATTGAAAAACACAACACAGCATGGAAGGGGATATATAGGACGAGGGAAAGATGGTGGTCTTGGGACTATTGTTATAGCCTGGTACACACATAATGATATTTGGGCTGTTTTTGTCCCGATTTTGCCTCATCCCGACCTCGGACGGCAAACGCCCGATCATCGTGAGATTTCCCTGTCCAATCATTATTTGGTCTGTGGTGTGTTACGAGCTGATTTGTCCCGATAATCCACTCCAAAACGGGTCGTAGCCGACAATTGGGAGCATTGAACATGTTTAATATTTCAGTGCCGATTTCTGTGGAAAGCGGACGACTCTCTTTTTTCTTTTTTTTTAAATTTATTTTATATATCTTTATTTCAGAACAATGCGGTTTACAAACAAAATGATCATAAAGAACATAAAGACAGCAGAATGACATGCTACATGACATGCTAATGACTTGACAAGAAAAAAAATGTGTATATAAGAATAGAATCGCAATAAAGAGGACAAAATAACAGAGGTAAGAACACAGTGGCAGTTATGTGCGTAATATAAAGTGATTCTTTGAGAAAACTCAAGTAACCTCTAAAGAAAAATCTCTCTCTCTGAAGATAGAGAGTGTAAATGCACTTTTTTGGTTGGATGTAATATTTGCATAAATATGCATCAAGTTCAGCTGTAAAAATGTGCATGTTGGGGAAGGATTTCTTGAATCTACACTTGTGGTTCAGGGGTTAATTTTTGCAGTTGTATCTGCAAATAATATCTTTTGAGGAAATTGACATCGATAGACCACTTTTATTTAAAATAAGATTTTCCACCTCCTTCCAAAACATAACTGAGTGGAGGCAATGCCAAAACAGGTGTATGATAGTTTCTGGCTCAGTATTGCAAAATGTACAAGTGGAATTAGTGTTTATCATTTTGGTGATGTTGGCATTAGAGGGGTAAACGTGCAGAATTTTGAAGTGCACTCCTCTTATTTGAAATACAGAATTGAAAGGAGATAAGCCAAGATTTCTGCCAGTCAATATTTTGGAGTTGCTAATCCAGAAGGATTTTCCTCTGGGCATAATTTTATTTTTGCTTTTCAGTTCTTCTCTAATAAGCTTATTTGTGCATTTGATATTAGTAATATTAATACCTCTAATTTTTAGCTCTTTTAGTTGAGAATTTATAGGTTGAGGGTTTGAGTGGCCTTTCATCAGCTCAATTACACCTGTGGGTACGGCGTTTATTACAGAAACAAATTCTTTGTATTTGATGGGAAATTATTTTTCTGTCAAGAACTGTTCATATGTATAGAGGTAGCCATTGTCATTAAACAAGTCTTTGATGTGAATTATGCCTCGATCAATCCAATTTTTATTGTATAAGGTTTTGTTTTTATTTGTTATATCACTATTGTTCCATATTATGTATCTGTGGGGTGAAAAGTTGTGAACATAGCAAAGTTTCCAAGCTATTGAGGCTTGCTGGTGGAATTTAGATTAATCCTACCAACTCATTAAAAATGTGATTGGGAATTAAATTCCATAAAGATTCTGGGTTTTTCAAAACATTTACGAGCCATCTGATTTTAAAAGTGTGGTTGAGGTGGAAAAAGTGTAGCGTTTCCATCCCTCCTTCATTTTTTCCTAGACATAATATGTTTTTCTTAAGATAGTGGTGTTTGTTTTTCCATATAAACTTTATGCATAGGTTATTCGTTTCTTTGCAGAGGTTATCATTAACAAAGAGTGATAAGGCAGGATAAACAAATCTTGCCACACCTTCAGCTTTGGTGAGCAACACTCGTCCAAAGATGGAGAGGTCTCTTGGAAGCCAAAGATTAAATATTAAATTGGTTTTCTTAATTTTGGGTATAAAATTCCGCTGTTGTCTGAAAAGTTGATCATCTGTGATATAAATACCTAAATATTTAACACAATGTTTAAAGGGCATATCGGAGATGATGGTTTCTGGAGTTTTTATAGGCATAAAATTTCACTTTTTTAATTTTTAATTTAAGGCCTCGAAAGCCAGCTCTTTTTTCTTGCTTCCTAGCTGCTTCGACCAGCGGCCATTGCTGGTTTCTTTTCATCTTGTCAGCATGCGTCAGGTCTTCCTTCATTTGCAATTTCATCACTTTGAGGATCTTATTTTCACGGGTTAGCCTCCAAATTTTGTTCCTGAAAGATCGTTGAGAGAATTGGATGATGATGGGCCTGCTTGCTTTTTCGTGGGACGGACCGACTCTGTGAACCGTGCCAACAAAGAATCCTAGATTTTGCTTGTCATCAGGTGCAAGCGCCGCAAACAACTTAAGAACTTCGACTTTGATCTTCTGTGGTTGTTTCTTTCATTCCATATAGATGCAAGTTCCATCTCCTGCTGTAACGCTCAGCGTCTTCACATTTTTGCTGTAGCTGTGACACTTTTCCAGAGAGCTCTTTGACACGCTCCTCTTTGTTTTTCATTTCAAATTCCATTTTTTTAACATGTTCGCACACCATGGCGATGGATTCTGTGTTTCTTGATATGTGTTGCTCTAGCGAGGTGAAGCGTGCCGTCAATTCCAACACAGCTTTTAAGATGTCTGCGTTGGAGATATCGTCTTTTGGTTAAGGTTCTTTGGAGCACGGCTTTTTTGGGTCAGGACTTTTTGTCGGTGTGACAGGTAAAGGAATACACAGACCGTCAAAGTTATTAACTTGATGGTCCAGTAGTAACGTGTTGCTACTTCTCTTAGCAGCATCTCTTTTCGGCATGTTGCACATGTTTTGGCTAGTAGATTTACTTGGGTCGCTTTGGAGGTTTAATCCCAGTCCACTCCCTTTCTGGCGATATTTAACTTACTTGTCTTGTGTCTTCTTCCTCTAAATTAGGCCAGAATGTTGCATTTGAATGGTTTTGTAGTTTTCTTTTTGCGTGGTAGAGCTTATAGCTTCGGAGCTCACCGATGAACACCCTCCATGGTCGCCATCTTGATCGACCCTTCGGAAAGCCGACGACTCGTGCTTTGTGACTGCTTGGATGGTGACGTGGAACGGAATGTAGCCAATCGAAGAGCGAGCTGGCTGTGGAACAAGGAAGTAAATAAAGTCTGTGTTCACACCGTCTCCAATCTGTTATTTTTTCAGTTCTGGCTTTTTCTGTTAACGATACTCCCAAGACCACCATCATTCCCTCATCCTTTATATCCCCTTCCATGTTGTGTGTAGTGTTTTCCGATTGTTATTATGTTTCTTCTTCTTTGTTTTTTGCCGGTTGTTGCTATAGTTCTTCTTCTACATTTCAACGTTTGTCCAGCTCGGAGGACTAGATTGTAGATGAGTTACTGGACAGCATCGTCATGTGTGTGTTCTTCCGTGATTACATTTTCAGAGCACACCACACACAGTGCAATTTTTTTTATCTTCACGTGTAAGATCCCGACCAGATAAAAAATCTCACAAGATTACCAGAACAGAAAAAAATAACAAACTGGAGACGGTGTGAACACGGACTTTGTTTACTTCCTTGCTCCCCAGCCAGCTCGCTCTCTGACTGGCTACATTCCGTGCCACGTCACCACCCACACAGTCACAATGCACGAGTTGTCGGCGTTCCTCAGAAATCGGCACTGAAATATTGAACATGTTCAACGTTCCCAATTGTCGGCTACGACCTGTTTTAGAGCGGATTATCGGGACAAATCGGCTCGTAACACACCACAGACCAAATGATGATTGGACAGGGAAAACTCACGATGATCGGGCGTTTGCCGTCCGAGGTCGGGAAGAGGCTAAATTAGGACAAAAACTGCGCAAAAATCGTTGTGTGTGTGTGTGTGTGTGTTTATCTATGCTATGTTCTCCATCCTGCATAGACTGTATATAAAATAGCCCTCCTCTCACAAACTGGCAACCTGCGTGAAAGTTTCCGTGTGGGGGCTCTCAATGTTTTTCTCTTTTGACTACAGATCTGATTAGAAATACCAGGTGTCAGTGCTACTTATTCTGAATTAAACTGGATCATGTAAGGCTAGCTTAGTCAGCGCTAATTAATATGGATACCGAAGTACATTTGGGGCATCTTTAAAGTTGATTATCAGCTTCAATGTGAAAGTCTTGCTTAACTGAGTTGATGTGTAGTCCCTAAATATGCTTGCTGAAAACACTAAATATGACATGGTTGTGTCCTAATGTGCACCCAACTCCCTACATAGTGCCCTATATAGGGGGTCACGGCCTTTTGAAGGGGTGTCCGAATGTCCAGAGAAAAAAGTAGTGCACTCAAAATTACCCACAATGCATCTTAAAAAGTAGTGAGCATCGATGGTCACTAGATGGGTCAATATAGACCACAATGCATCGCGGGCAGAAGCTCAACATGGCGCAAAAAGGCAAAAAAAAAATTTTTTATTAAATAGATTTGCAACAAAGAATAAAATACAACATAAGGAATATAAAAAAAATATTTACACAAAACTTTGGATTGGATTTGGAATGACATCTCGATGGGCGTTGTGGTTGCTGTGGTGACGGCTGGTAGTCACATGGTCTGCGGCGAGGGGAAAATAGGCAGCTTCGTGTCCGAATTGCCAAGAGAATGAGTGCACTAAGTAGTGTGCTTTATAACAGCCCTGTGTAGTGGTCGAGGGGTTAAGGAGTTGAGTGGACATTCAGACACAGCCTGTCTTTATTTACTTCATGAAATTTCGGAAGTTGGACTGTTATCTGTTTTTTGTTTTGTTTTTTGTCTGCGTTTCAGTCATTTCATTGATGGAAAATTAGTCCATGATTGGGTTTTAAAATGCAGCTTTACAGCTGAGTGGAGCCGTCACATTTAAATGACAAATTACGGCTTAAGGAGTAGACGCTACTTGCGACATCTTGAAATGCAATTTCGATTTAAAAACTGTCGCTTTGGATCGATGTGTCCATACGTCAGCTCTTCTTTTAATCCCCAGAGTTTCATCACATTTCATCTTCCCGGGTTACACTTGTTAAAACTGTGAGAAATGTCTTCTTGTTCTGAAGGCTAAGAGAACAAAATGACCTCATTTTATCCTCTCTTCCTGGTTTAGGAGTTTTTATGGCTTGTTCTAGACACAGTAACAGAATAATTTGAAGCAGGCGTGGTTAATGATCTCAGTTCTGTTTGGATCCATGTTTTGTCCCAAACAAACCAGCTGCTCTGATTGGATGTTGAGGTGGATATTTTCGTCCCTGTTTGTTGAGAAAAGTGTTGAAACATTTCGTCATTAGTTTTTGTCCCTGTGCGTAAAAAAGCTGTTTTTCATTAATAAAAGTTAAAACTGGTTTACAGAAAAGTCTTCAGAAATGTGACTTAAAAAACGAGTCAAATAAAAACAGCAGCTAGTCTCAGTTTGGTCCCGTCTGCTGCTCCGTAAGGGTCTGGACTCTACAGAACCACAGACAGCTGCAGTTCTGATAGGAAACAGCAGAACTTTCTCAGCTGGTTCTGGCCGCAGCAGCCTGGGAGGTCCTGATCCAGGTTCCTGAACATTCTATGATCCAGATGATCAGAAACCTGAACCTACAAACAAGGCATCCAGAACCCAATCAGAACAGGACTCACCACTCACAGTGAAATCAGAAAAAAACTCAAACAGCTTGGTTTCATTCATTTATGTTCAAGTCCAAAACCAGGAATTTTTACACAACTTTGTTCATACTGTCCAGTTTTAACACACATCATCTTAACATCTGCATCAGAACCACAGAGTCCAGACCTGTACCTCACTCAGGATCTGGATCTAGTTTAATGAAACTGGACTGAACACGCGGGCACGTCCTGATCATGGTCTGGCTGGTGACATCATCACTATGAGACATTACTGACCCTTAAAATTCAGTCCTTGTTGTCATGGGGACGCCTCCCTCTGCTCATTTGTCACACATCTAAACACTTAAGCCAATCAGTTTTCTCCATCTGTGTCCTTACAACACACGGCTGTTTCCATGACATCTGAGGAAGATCATGTGATGTGTCAAGTTTAATTGAAAGAATCGGTTAATTGGAGCTCTCCTCTCCTGACTGTTGACACTGAGCGTGCTCAGTGCAGCACTTCATCAGGTGGCGTCCAGCTCCTCCATGATGTCTGCATCATCGTTCGTTGCAGCCTCAATCTGCTCACCTTCCGTATCCATAGAGACCACTGTCTCCTCCTGTTTGTACGTTAGAGCGTCCCCCATGTCATCGTCAAACAGGATGGGTGGGCCCTCTACGGCCTCCGGCTTGCCCACGCCGTGCATGCGCCTCTTGTGCTGCTGCAGGTTGCCGTGGCGATTGAAGCGTGCGGGGCAGAGTTCGCAGGCATATGGCCGCTCGCCGGTGTGAATGATGACATGTCTGGCAAGCTGCGAGCGGCACTTCTTGTCTTTGCCGCAGATGTGACAGATGAAGCTCTCTGGCAGACGAGCCCCGTTGGCGTGCACCACCTCGCGGTGACGCTTCAGGTGGCTAAGGCGGCGGAAGGTGCGGCTGCAGAAGTCGCAGGCGAACGGGCGGACCTCGCTGTGGATTAGGGCGTGGCTCGCCAGCAGAGACCGAAACTTGAAGACCTTGCTGCAGACAGAGCAGGGGAACACGCTGGACGAGGATACGCTTCTCCTGCGGCCGGCAGCACGCTGGGAATCGGCAGTTTTCACCTTCAGGTGGACGCGGGCGTGGTGCTGCCTCAGGCAGGTGGCACGCTGGAAGCTGCGCAGGCAGAGGCTGCAGCGGTGCGGCTTGTCGCCCGTGTGGATGTGGGCGTGAGCGGCAAGCTGTGCCTCTGATTTTAGACGCTTCCCACAGACGCCGCAGGTGAATGGGGCGTCTGGCGACAGGTTCCCCTCGCCATTCGCCTGGTTGGTGTGGACAACGATTTTGTGGCGCCTCAGCTGGTACTGGCGTGCGAACTTTCGGCCGCAGAGGTCGCAGAGATGCGGCCGTTCGCCAGTGTGCGTCTGGAAATGGATGGCGAGCTGCGACCGACATTTAAACTCTTTGCCACAGAGGTCGCAGAGCAGCGAGCTGGGTCGCTGCGGCTCGGTGGCGCCGTCCACATGGACCACCTTCTTGTGGTGCTCCAGGTCGTTTACCCTCATGTAGGCTTTGGGGCAGAGGTCGCAGCGGTGCGGCTTGACGCCCGAGTGGATGACCTCGTGGGTCTTCAGCCGTGAGCGGCAGCTGAACGTTTTCCCGCACACGGCACACAGCCACGACGCCGCCGTGCGCTGCTTCTCCAGCTTGGTTACGCCGTTTGGGTGCAGCCGGTTGAGGTGGTGCTGCAGGTTGTCACGGCGATTGAAACGCATCTCACACAGGTGGCAGGCAAACGGCTTCTTCCCCGTATGGATGAAGGAGTGACGCGCCAGACTCGACTTGTTCTTCATCACCTTACCACAGACGTCGCACACCGTGGTGTCGGGCTCCAGCTTCACCGAATGCAGAGGTGCATGCTGGGAGTCTGAGTCCAGCTGTGGGTCACCAGGAGCTGAAGGAGGCAGAGAAGCTACATCTGAAAGGAGAGAAAATGTTTGAACATAACACAAATAATCTGATAATTATTTTGTTCTGATAAACAAAAACAAATCATTAAAAAAAAAAAAAAAAACTGGGATTTTCTTTTTTATGAAAAAAACCCTGATCAGGTCAGAACTTGGACCTGGTTCTGACTCACCTCCTTTAGGTGGAGTCCAGGTTGGGTCACCTGTGTCCTCCTCCACTGTCACCACCTCCTCTTCCTCCTCCTCCTCCTCCTCTGGTTGGGGATCAGGTGGTTTACGGCGCAGGCGACTTTTTCTGGTGAATTTGGAGCTCTGAGTCGACAGTCTCTTCCGGGTGCTGGTCCTGGGCTGGTCAGGCTCTGAAAAAGGTTTGTTGGGAGGTCGGATGGTTCTGGTTCTGGTCCGGTTGGTGGTGCAGTGCTGCAGCAGAGCGCCGCCGTCGGCTCCATCGGGTCTGACAGTGAGGCACTGCAGCAGCATTGCAGACGAACCTGCAGACAGAGTTCACATTAACAGACCTGGACCAGGTTCTGGACATGTACTGAAGCTGCTGTTTGCCCTGAGCTGTGGTGACTTGCAGAGACAGCTCAGACTATGGATGTTTCTAATGTCAGAGGGAACTTCCTGTTTCCTTGTGTGTGTGTTTTAGAGGTGAACATGTGTAGACATGACATCTGATGAGGACATCCAGTATGTGTCTCATGTGGAAATGTAAATAAAAATTGTATGTGTCGAATAATAAAAACAAAAACAACATGCTGTGTTTCAGTGTGACTTCATACAACACACTCTGACCCTGACAGACACAACTCAGGGTAAACATGCATTCACCAAATGTTTTTCTCAGACACACATATGTAAACGCCTCAGCTTTTTATTGTTAATATTAATTTATATATTAACATGTACAATTTCAAAACATAAATGCTTCCATTTGATGCACTGTACCAGAGTTAGCATGAGTCTAATTAAAAATAATAATAAAATATAATAAAAACCATACAAGTATCATTGTTGTGATAAATGATTGTCTAAAGGAAAGAAGTAAAGCTTGGGCATTAATGCACCTATAAGTAGATGCATTTCACTATTTGTAAAAAAAAGCAAAGCAATTTTAGAATATAAATCAATTTCATTTTGATGTAACTACTTTTATACGGGTAAAATACTCCAAAGCAGACATTTCTAAACAATAATAAACATATACATCTTTAAGGATCTTTGTAATATTTACATGATATAGTTCAAATATTACTAACTATTCTACCCGTTTATGATGAAATTATTGACAGAATACCCAAACCCCACATATTTATCATGTATGAAAGTTTTTCATTCTTGTGTATAAAAACTAATTCTGCTTAAACATGTTTTGACTGTTTTGGTTGAATCCTGGGATCATTCCTCAACTCGGTCCTCTTGAAATTTTAAAACTTGTCCGGGCAAATATGGTGGTGCCATACATGTACAAACCAGAAACCAGTACAGAATCTACTTATATGGTTTTTCTGACAGAAGAATTCAGATTAACGTGAACTGACGGAGGTCCTCTGCTGCCCCCTGGTGTCAGAAACATGTCACTGCACCACAGCCTCTGTTCTCAGGAAGAGTCCTCTGAAACCTGAACCTCAATGCATTTTTTTTTCTCCTGTCGGAAATCAAAGCAGGTACGGCAGTTTTAACAAAGATCAATGACAGAATAACGTAATATTTTATTAAAACGGTGTTTCTGTTGATATCTAATCAGCTTATAAAATAAATTTGTCTTAGAATGAGCCATTTATACCTACTTATGTATCCACATACAGGGCAGCTGCCATATTTGTGCTACCATTTATACTACAGTGTTTCTGAATAGACAAAAAACTCTAAAAAACTTTCTGAGCTTTAAAACTGCAGTACCAGCTTTATTTGATAGGTGTAGATCAGCGATTCCCAACCTATTTTCCCAGAGAACCCCCTTCAAACAACTATCAAAAAGCTGTGGACCTCCCCCACCCTGTGGTGAAACCATGCTTGGTGTTATGCATTTACTAGCTGCTTCTCACCTGCTTCTCACCATAATTCTGGCTGACTCCTGCCCTTTGATAAAACACAAAGTTAAAAGTAATACCAACATACAGCCTTACTCCTCCCACACATGGCTTTGAAGAAAACAGTACATAGAAGTGCAGTCATGGGTCCATTCACGATGGAAATATGTTGTGGAAGAATTCAAACCCTTTCACAGCTCTGCTATGCCGATATTTACCACTAGATGCCAGTAATTCTTACAGACTGTAGCTTTAAGCTCAGAATATTCTCATTTCACACAGAGTTGTGACACCGTAGTAGAAACACTGTATTTTTCTGGAAATAAACATTTCCTTCTTCACATATTTTGAAATAATTTATTTTGTGGATGTCTGAACACCAACATTTAACTCTGTTGTTATTGTGGATAAATACCACGGTCATACATTTAACTGCTCATTTATGAACTTTCCGCTATTTTAAAATCGCTAAAGTCCGTCATACGTGAACAAGAAAGATTTTTTAACACTTCATGGCAGTAATATCTCCCTCCTGTTTTTATGATCTTGTCTTGCATTTGTACTTTGAAAGCTGACATGATCTGGTGTTTCTATTCAAACACCAACACGCTGCAGACGGAGTCACAATAACAGATGGATTCGGTCAACATCTCAAACCAGCGTTTGCTCTGACAAGAGTGAAACATGACATCATGACTCAGCAGGTTTTTGCTGACTGGAGATACAAAATGCAACTCAAACTTAGAACCAGTCTGTGAAATCATCTGGTTTAGAGTTGGGCAGATACTAATACTAGCATCGGAAATACTCGCCGATCCTACCAAAAGTAAGGGGATCGGTATCAGCAAGTATTTCTGTCTAAACGCCATCCGATACCATGGAAACGGAATAATTGTTTGTTTCCTGCCCAACACCACCACACACAGACACAGGAAGTTACGCAGTCTTGTGTGACTGTTGTTTTGGGTTGGTAGGTGGAGAAGCTGCTGCGCGTGAGTCACTGTTTAGCATTAATGAGATGTTAGTAATTTGGTGTCATTACTCATTAGAAAATCCTGCTAGCAAAACAGCAACATGCCTAATATAAAGGACTGAAGTTTCCAGAGGCGACATGAATGCTGCCAAATTTACCACCAGCGACTTTATAAAGCATTTTGGTTGAAATCACGTGAAAGAGCACGAGTTTGTTGCCTTAAAGGAAAGGCATAACGAACCACAGCAATAACAAACGTTGGTAAATTAAATTAAAAAACATGAGAAATTTGCTGAAGAAAGCCAGAAAGACCCCACAACGTCACAGAATTTATTGTCCTGGATTAACAGCCTCTGTTCTTAGTGGAAAACGTTCACTGTACATCCAATTTCAATAGTTTTTAATAGAAATTCTTTGATCCGAGTCTATTTACTCAATAATTAAAACAGTTCTAATGATCCAGACCAGCTGGATGAAGTCTACATGAAACCCACGAGTGGTTACACCTGGACTACAGGTAAACCCAGATCCAACCTCACCTCCACACACATCTTCATGAACAACCTGGACCCATGAGGTCCTTCATTACAGCGTCACACAAAAACTGATAAAACACACACATACATACACACACCTTTATCCTCACCTGAGTGTCTCCAGCTCAGTTGCTGACTCAGCAGGTCCACCTGGATGCCGGCGTCCCTCGTCTCTGCAGAGTCACTCTGACAGCCCACCTCCTTCCTCTCCCTCTCTTCCTCCTCCTCAGGACTCTCCCACTGGCAGCCCACCTCCCTGCTCCTCACCACCACCAATTCTTCCTCCTCTTCTTCCTCTCCTCCATCTCTCAGCAGGAACACACACAGCTGTTCTCCTGCAGGCGCCTCCATCTCTGCAATACCTGAGAACAGTCACATGATCACAACCTCTGCTGACACCCAGTGCTCTGATTAGCTGCTCGGCCAATTAACTAGTCGCAAATCAGCACCACTGACAGACACACGGGGCACGCGATGCAAACTACAGTGTTAACGACCAACTTTTAGATGGTTGCTAAACTGAACTTAAGAAGGTTTGTGTATTCATGAACATCAAACCGGCTATTTCCTGACCACTCACCTGTTCACGTCTCCTCCGAGGATCAATACCAACCGATTCCTGATCGATCAGTCACCTTAGCTTAATTCTTAAAGCTGCTAACAGAACACAGACGTTATACATGGAGCACGTGGCCGCGTGCGCAACGGCTGAACTAAAACGACGAGTTAAGCCGAACTTCTGATCTTTTGGATTCCCACAACAAGACACGAGCACATACACCACCGGAATACCAGGCCGCACCGGAAACATTTACTTTACTTCCCTGTCCTCTTCTTCTTCTTTGGTTCCGCTGCACTGTGTTGTCTGCTGCCCTCGTGTGGCTAAAGCTGGAACTACAGCAGCTGTTCAAAACAAATCACGAAGGGGGAAACGAATAAACAAATGAACTGACGAAAAGAAAAAAAAATTTAAATAACTTTTTAAAATGATAATTTTGATGAGTTATTTTCCATTTGATAATCATTCTTATAAAACTTTTTTTTGTGAAAATGAGGACATCCCATGAAAATCAGATCCAGTTTTTAACAGGTTGATCTTCATTGACAGGCTGAGGTTATAAAATTAAACATAAAAAAAAACAAAAATGTTTAAAACTGAATAGTCAATTCCTTAATCCTAGGCCAAATCTTAAAAAAAAAACCAAAAACATAAACAAACAAACAAAAACTAAAAAAGACATACCCCAAGTAAATGAAGAATCTTTTCACAATAATCAGGTCCATCTTCATGTTATTGGTTTCTGGGGAACTCAGAGAATGGATTCGCTGTGTAAAAAAATTTGTCTTTTAGTATGCCCAAGTCAATCACAAGAAAAAACAAATCCATAGGAGAAATGTGAAATTTCTGTGCCAATCTCACAGAGGAAAACAACATTCTAACAATGATTCCATGACCACAGATGCCTTTGACAAACTTTAGCTAAAAAAAAAAAAAATTAACAGTAATGTTTGACATGAAATACTTTCAGTCTTGTTTTGTGACATTAGGTCTAAACTATAAACATTTCAAAATGAACACCATCGTTCTGTTTTATTAGAGTATATAAAATTCTATACACGATGTCATTGTTTTAGCCCTATTAGAATAAATCAGGTTTTTAGGGTAAATTTAAATGGAAAATGTTCAGAATCAGACTGAGATGCAAAGACAGTTGACCATAATTTGGTTAAAAATATTAAGGAAAGGATTCTGTCTTATTTTAACCTGGGACATTTGGTTTAGTTGATCTTCATATTAGCATGATGGTGAGATCAGAAGTGTAGATGAGTTTGAGAGGAGGTTTAAAAATAAAATAAAATAAAATAAAATAAAATAAAATGCCTGTTAACATGATGTGATAGGCTCCTGCTTCTCCGTGACCCATAATGGATAATGAATAAAATAAAATAAAATTTTTCATAAAAATTAAATTAAATTAAATTAAATTAAATTAAATTCCCCAAAGAATTTGACAAATCATTTCACTTAAAATAATTTAATTAATCTTTATTATTTTGTTTGAAAAAGTCAGATATTAGACATTTTATTTAACAGATAAACATTTTACATTTGTAAAAGTGCTATAAGACTTATATAAATAATAAGACAACTTGTAATTTACATTTTTAAAACAAACATCTTTACAAATCTAAGGTCCTGATGTACGCGTGGTAGTAAATCAGAAGGTGCTGATGGGAGTGGAAAACACAAAGGAGATGACATTAAGCACTAAATGTTGGATTGTTTTTGTTCGCACTGTGTGCTGCAGCTCACATTTATCTACACAAATCAGTCAGTATGTCAGTAACAGATCTTCTGATGGCTGCTGCTCAGATACTCCATCATCTCAGCAGGGAACCTTTCTGAGAACAGACGTCTTAGTGTCTGTGACACATTTTTATCTGAATGATTCAGTTTCATTTAACCAGCAGACAGCAACAACAGGGACTATTTCTTCAGTAGAAAGTAGTTCCGTTCAGAGGAACAATGAAGCGCTGCTGCAGCGGAATCAGACAAATCTTTGTCCCAGCACACTGCCGCGAGGAGAACTTTATGATCCCGTTCTTTACACATGTTACTTGTGGAGAACTCTCCTGCTGAACAAACCCAGATCAGAATAAAGTTTTGTGAAACTCAGCATACATCTGTCATCTCTGACCAGGAAAACTGCTTTTAGAAAACAGATGTAGAATCTACTGCAGCAGCACTCGGTAGAAGTTGGATAGAATCATCTTTCCATTGTGTTCCATCATTTTCCTTTTAATGAGACTAATTATTTTAGTTTATCTGAAGAATCTGTGTCCATTCGTTCTGAATCCAACAGGGTGTCGTCTCCCTGTTCTCCTCCTCATGATGCTCCTCTTCATCAGTGGTTCCTTCACACAGTCATCCATGGACACTGATGCCCCCCATACCCTCACACCTTTCTCTGATAACAGGCTGGATGATCTTTCTCTCCTTTTAGTTCATAGAAGTGTCAGTTTTTCCCAGAAGCAGCTGAGACGTGGACTCATCTTCTGCTGCAGCATCATGTGAACAGATTGAAGCCATCTGATTGGCTGCTGTCAGAGAGCACACAGACGCAGGCTGAAGGTGTATACAGATTTTTATTTGCAGTATCTTTTTTTAATCATACAACATAAATAAAAGCTTTCATTACAATAATGTTCTCATCAGCACCACATCAGCAAGGTTCAGTCAAAACCCCAACCACTCATCACCAGAGTTAGACCAGAGCCACGTGTCTACAGGGTTACTGGCACAACTGGTCTCACTGTGGTTCTGTTGGTGGAACATTAAATCATCTGACATGATTGTCTCTCTCTGTGTGCTTCACAAGAACAACGATGACGACACCGACAACATCTGAAGGAATAAATATTCTTCCTGCTTCCTCTTCATCTATGTACAGTATTAACATCTCGTCTCCATCACTGTCTGAAACTAAACCACCGAGCAGACAGCACAGCCTGAAGGGGACCAGCATCCAAACCAAACTGTCCTGGTGCCACGTCCCTGGCTTGTTAGTGTGCATCAGTGACAAACTAACACCACAGAAGAAGATGGAGAGATGGATGGACGGTGGCTCTGAACAACACCTGGGGTCATGATCCTCTGTGGAAATACACTAAATAAAAACCAAAACGAGCTCAACTCGTTTTCCTGCATGTTTAACCGGATCACAGATCAGCAGGTTGGGTTTGTATGGTTGTCACGGAAACAGACAAGTTAAAATGTTTTATTATCCTGAGCTCTTCAAAGGGCTCGTCAAGCTGACAGCTTCTTGTAGTGGATCAGGGAAACTAACCAGGGTCTGACCAATCCATAGTCTTTCATAACCCGAGTCAGACCAAATCAGGGTCATTGATAACCCGGGTCAGACCAGCCCAGAGTTCCAAAAGCAGTCAAGACTAACTGATGACTTTGCAGACTCAGCGTCTTGTTGGGTTTTCTGGTTCTGAACCTCTGGCTGTATCTTAGTGACCTTTTATTATCTTTAACTCTTGGTGTTCCACATGGCTCATATCCTGGTCCTAAGATCTTCCCTGAATCCATCAGATGGCAGACTTCAGCTCTGCAGTTTTAACTAATCGAATCTGCTCCAGAATGCTAAACCAGAACCAAGTCTTTGGATCTGAAACGTACGTGTGGAGCTCTGAGTGGAACCACAAACCTTTTCAATGGCCACAGTTACATGGTGTTTTTTTTAAATTGGAATTTATTATTCAGAATGAAATCATTTGGAATTAAATATCCTCCTTCATGTTTACATGGAAATAGTAATTCCAAATTGAGGTTTACATGGAAAACATGTTTAATCGCCTTTATTCAATTCTGCTTTAGATCTGGGGGTTGGAAAGGGTTGTTACTGGACAGGGGGCGGACATGATGGATTTACGGCTACTGGAAGAAAACAAACTCCAGTTCCTGCTTCTTTTCAGTTCGTCTGCAACATGGAAAACCACATAAAAAAACCCTCATTCGCTTTTTATTCTGGTTTTGAAGCAGCAGCTGGACACCAGCTGACTGCTTGACGTTGGTCAGCTGAGGAGGAGAGGCAGAGTACCGTATTGTCATGGCGACAGGACAAGGGAACGAGCATGCTCAGAACCACTGGAATTAATTTAAAGTGGAATGAATGTAAACATGATCTAGGAATTACTCCATTCGGATTTAAAAGCAGAGTAAACCAGGCACATACTTCGGATTTAAGTTTAATTCAAAATGGTCATTTTCATTTGGAATTACGTGTTTACAAGGTCATTTTTAAAGAGGATTTAACTTTCATTCTGAATTAAAGGAGAATTAAAACTCATGTAAATGTGGCCAGTGTGTGCAGATAAGCTGAAATTCTGAAACCTTTGGAAAGTTTTGGCATTTTACTTCATTTTATAAATAAGAATAAATACCAAAGTTGTTGGCATTAATTTCCATTCTAAGCTTCTAACCAGTTTATTAGCTAATCATCCTGAGCTCCAGACTGGTCACAGAACTGATCAATACTGAGATTACTGACTAGGTTTGGTCTCTCTCGGCTGCCTCTGTTTCACCTACAACAGCAGCTGGTTACTCAGTCCAGTTTAGCTGCTGGTGAAGATGAAGACTACTCATGTTTAAAACTACTCATGTTTGTCGCATTCAGCCTCCAGAAGACGTTTGTCTTCAGTACAGAATCTGCTGTTTTTAGCTTTTCTCACTTATCACAGTAATCAGTGACAGCTGTGTGGACGTCCATGACGTCCCTGGAACCAGCAGCTGCTCAGGCACCATCCAGCCGTGGTCATGTGACTCTGACTGAATGTAAACAGTAATCAGCTGTCCTCCAGGAGGGGGGCGGGGCCTAACATCGGAGGACCTCTGCTCGCCGTCGGCAGGAACATCGTCAGACTGCGGGGAGTTTATTGGCACTCTGATCACGCTGATGGATCACAGATCAAACGAGGGGGTTTGTTTGCTTTAGTTTCAGCTCATCAACACAAAACAATAAAAAACAACAAAGTGACACGAGGTGAGAAACGCTATGAGTCTGTCAGTGTGTGTCCATGCTCGCAGACACTTCAGTCAAACAAGGCAGTGCAAAAGACACCAAAACTCTTCCTCCTCCTCTTCCAGTCAGTAGTCGTCCTCCTCTTCCTCTCAGGAGGAGGTGATGAAGGAGCTTCTGGTCAGAGCTAAGCTGAGTTGAGATACTCGAGAGCCACTTCATAACAGAACTTATACTGTTCCTGTGGAGGCACAAACACACACACACAAACAATATAGTCAGATAAGAAATTACTTAATGTAAGTAAAAACAAAATGCAATGATTTATAACTCTCATCAACCCATATTTTATTCCCCGTAGAATATAAACAACATATCAGATCTTTAAACTGAACAATTTTAATTTTTCATGGAAAATATGAGCTCATTTTGAATTTTAAAAGATTATTTTATACAGTTTGAACGTTTTAATACCTACAGATTTCTATGAATCTGTACTGTTAATGCTTAATCTGATTTATCAGTTTTCTCACTGGCTGTAAGCTGAGACTATATATTAAATAAGATAATAGATTAAATAGATAAATAATAATAATAATTTTGATTACAAATACATAATAAAGATTATACAGAAATTAAATTCAGATTCCATCAATTTGAACTGATCTTAAACTGAACAAACATCAGGAAATAAATCAGATAAATATTCATGAAGAGGAGAAAAATGTGATGATATGTATTTACCAGCAGGTCCACCATGTTTGGTTTGTTGTTTCTGAGCGTCTTCACGGCGTGAAAGACGTCGACGCAGCGCTGCTGTCGCAACATCTCACACACGATGCTGATGCTGCAGAACACACCGCTGCGACCGCCGCCATTTCTGAGGGGGAGGAGCCACAGCAGGTGGGGCAGGTAGAAAAGGAGGAGGAGGAAACAGGTAGAGATGAAACTCAGTGTTGTTCCTCGTTTTCAACACCAGATGGAGACAAAACACCACTGAATACAGGAAACTGTCAGAATGTCAAAAATACTACTGCTGATACTACTGTAGTATCCTTAGAAATAACGTTGTACCCAAAGTAAAATTGTAGTACCTAAAGTAAAACTTCAATACCTGCAACATTACTGTTGGTTTGTAATATTGTAGTATCTGTAGCAATACTTTCATATCTGCAATAATACTGTAGTATTTAAAGTAATATTGTAGTAGCTGTTGTGAAAATGTAGTATCTGTTTAAGTACTGTAGTATCTGCAGTCATACATACTGTAGTATCTGTAATAATATTGAAATATCTGTAGTAAAACTGTAGTATACAGTACTATTCCTGTAACTGCACTAATATAGTAGTTTCTATAGTAATCAGAATCAGAATACTTTATTAATCCCGAAATTAAGTACTTCCAGTACAACCTGTCCAAGACAGGACCAGGCAGACTGAAGCAACAGCCGCCCGGGCCTGTAGTATCTACAGTAATACTGTAGTATAGGTGGTAATGCTGTCATATCCACAGTAATACTGCCATAATTATGGTAATACTGTGGTATCTAAATTTATACTGAAGTATCTGCAGCCATACTGTAGTCTAGTAATTCAGCGTAGCATATTACCATGGTGTGTACTCCGAAATTACAATATGTTTGACCATGTCTAGCTCTGTGTAGTACAATGTAGTACTTACAGGCAGTGTACCACCGTCCGTCCCTCGCCACCGTCGTACTCCTCCTGCCATTTGTCCACCTGGTGGACGAGTTTGAGGAAGGAGCGCTTGGAGACGGGCGTGTCTCGGTACATGGGCCAGCCCAGGAACTGGAACTGCTGCACCATGCGGTACCCATCCTGCGGCTGGATGACGGGGTGGTCGAAACAAGCAGAGGGAGGGCGGAGAGGAGTAAAGGAGGGAGGAGAGAAACATTGGAGCATAAGTGTTAGCAGACAGGGAGGAGAAAGGCTTTAAATCAAACGCGCTCAGAGTTAAACTGGACCTGCCACAGGGAGGCAGGTGGAGACGGCAGTCAGGATCCAACACAGCTGTTATTTGTTGAGACAGTGGGTGGAACTCAGGAACAAATAAAACGCTGTGAAATGTAAACTCACCCTCACAGGGAGGTAAAGAGGTTTAAATCAAACACACCCTGATCTAAGTTTGGTGAAACTAGACAGAAAATGGAAGTTTGGGTCAAACAGGAGCACAGCTTAACTTTAACACACAGAAACCAAACAAATTCTAAATACCCACGTAGCGGGGGAGAAAATCAAACAAACCAGCCGTGAAGGGCTGAAAATACATCAGTTGTTTACGTTCCTCTTGGTGAGTCAAACTACTTTAACTGAACATCAGCATCTGCTGCACCTGGTCTGAATCATGGAGCCAATGCAGACTTTTCTTTAGGTGTAGTACCACGGATGACCTCTAGGTGCTGCTCTGAACGTGTGGCTCCAGCTGACTCATTAAAACGTTTCAAGATAAACACGGACAAATATTTAATTTATCCAGTTGATATCAATCTGATCAGAGATTCCAGCTGGCATGTTTACATGGACGCTGGATAAAGCGATCCAATCAGTTGTGTTTACATGATGGAAAGATTGTAACACTTTTGACATGCGCAATCTGTACTAATTAGAAATAAAAAAAAATTAATATATATATATATATATTTTGACATTCAAGTTGCTCAATAATCTTTAACTTTTTTAGTTTCCAACTAAAACGTTGTATCCACCACAGTCCCGTTATGTCATTTAACCCCTACGTGGTTCAAGCATGCGCTAAAACAACATCCACCACAGAAACCATAATGAGTGCAGACATGTTTTTTTCTGCTGATGCCAATATAAAAATGATCGATCGGATCAGCTGACATGTTTACATGACGCATTTTTTCTGATTAGACATACTATCAGATCAAAAGTGCTCCATGTAAATGTTGCTATAGTGACGCTTTTCCTCATGAAAAAAAGACTTTTGCCAATCAGATCTTTAGTTTCCAGCTCTTGTCCAAATATGGTCACTTCCAGTTTTAAATATATGGTGACAGTTAAAAGCCAAACTCAAATCTTCGAAATGACAGTTCACAAAGTAATGGATAGCAAAAAGGTGGCCACACCCACTTATAGACTATGATTTAACCTCCCATCTTAACAGGTAAAATGATGATGATGATGATGATGCAGGAGGTGTTGTGTCATGAACATGTCTGGGTGCTCAGTACAGATGGAAAGACCAACAATGATTTGAAAAGCTTCCATCATGCAGACCTACAGAAACTTGAAACTGTGGACACCATGGAGGGTTGGAAATGAGGCGTTCAGGGAAGCTTGGACTTCTGAACTTCCAACATATAAAACTTCTGTATCATCCCTGCAAAGCTTCAGGACCTGGACAGGTGACTAAGTGGAGATATGACAGGAGGTTAAGGTGTGAAAAGGAAACGTACCCTGGCTGTGTTGTAGATCCTGAAGATCCGACTAATGACGTCCTCCTCCAGATCTGCAGAGACAAACTCCACCTGCAGAGAGCCGAGTCGATGGAGGCCGTTCTCGGGCCAGTACTGAGGACACAGCTGAAAGACAGACAGACACGGGCCGTTATTTATCCTCATAATCAATAATCTACAACAGCTTTAGATCGATACCGCCATATCAACTCTGTTGTCAGACATGACAGGTTTTATCTGAACATTTATAATGATTACAAAATCCTCTGCTCAGTGACAAATGACTAAATATACCAATAACAAGAACTTCTTTGATCATGAATCAGCTGATCTAACACACCTGTCACACGTGTGTGTGTTTGTGTACCTGTGCAGGATCCACGTCGTTCAGCATGACTATGGATGTACAGTGGTAGTCAAGGACCAGACGCCAGAAATCCTTCACTGTGTTGGGCAAAGGATGCTGGGTAACGATGAAGGCTGATGGCTGCTTGTAGCTCTGCGGCAGTAACACACACACACAAACACCGTTTATGGTCACTCGGATAACAGGAAATGAGGTCACACAGGTAAACTACTGACATTAGCAGTTAACAATTGGTCCTTTGAGTCTATCCTCTTCACCAGTTAACATTTTGGGGAATATCGCCCTCTAGTGAGCAGTTGCTGTAACTGCTTGACAATCCACTTTATGTGAGTCTGGTTTGTGGGAATATTGTCCAATGATGAGACACTGTCCAATGTGTGGACATTGTCCTATATATTAACATCATACAATGTGAGGATGTTGGACATTGTCCAGTTTGAGGACATTGTAAAAAGTGGGAGTATTGTCCAATGTTAATACACTGTCTAACGTGAGGACATTTACAAATGTACGGACATTAACCAGTGGGAGGGCATTGTGTCAAGTGGTAATATTGTCCAATGTGAGGACATTGGACCTGGTCCTCACCTCAGGATAATGTTTGGCGGTTTGAACTTCTTGAATCCTTGGTTCCTTGTAAAAAGAATGTTTAAGTCTGGCTCACCCTTCAGTCTGTCAAACTGCTGTTTTTCTACCCAAAGGCATTATGGGAGCTGTAGTCCTTCCTTTAGTAAGTGTTATTTCTACCAACAATATATTTTTTTTATTTAACTCTGCTCGTGGTTTGTGTGTGCGTTTATGTGTGTGTGAGACATACATCCATGAGCGCGGCGTTGATGTAGTTGGAGCTCTCTCCATCGATGGTGATAAGGAACGGCAGGCAGCGGTCAGGAGGCAGCACATCCATGCAGCGGTTCTTTTCGTGGTTTCTAGGCAACAGAGCGATGCTGCAGTCCTCCACTCGCAGTGTGGGCGTGACCATGTTCAGGGTCTGGGCGAGCACACGCATCAACATCATGTCAGCACTAATTAACACAAACTTTATGTTGATTAAATTCAAACTCAGGATGTTTGACTTCCTGTCACATGACTTTGGTCTATTTATGGCTTCATTATGTTATTAAAGACCATCAGACGTCTTGGTGCTGATACCACATAAACATTATATTTAGTATCTTTATTAACCTATCAAACCTTACTTTTTATTAATCATCTCATATACTTGTGACATGTTATTAATGTCATGTTAATTTGAATAATTCCAGAAATACCAGATATTAACATCATAAAGACTGAAGTAGTTTTTTACTTGTTTAATGTTAAATAATCAGTGTTTTTCAGAGTGAATGGATCAATACTTTACCCTGAACTCCTCTTTGATCTGACAGGAGTTGGTCTGAGGATCCAATCGGTTCATCTCATAGTAAACCGAGCGCAGTTGATTGGCTGGAACTGCTGTGTCACCGCAGAGACACGCCTCCAAGATGGCGTCATGGATGAAGACATATTGCTCCTGTGGACAGAGAGAAAAGGTTTGTGCTCTTCATCACTCCTCCTCCTCCTACAGGGTTGATTGATAGGAGTGTTCCTTAAATGTCACTTCATAAATGATTCATGTTGAAATGCCGCAGGAGGAAGATGAGGAGGAGGAGCGACATTCAAAGTTTGAAGAAGACCATGCCTTTGTCCATCTGTCACTTAGAGCTGGATGACATCACAGCCTCAAACAACAATAACAACACCAACAAGAGCAGCAGCAGAGCGGTGGGATGACGCCACTGCCGTGCTTCATTCTGGTGGTTCTGTGGAAATACGAAGTAGCCCTGCTTTGATATCCCCTTAACAACTCTCCCCTCCATCAAACCAGAGGTCTGTGGATAGTTTCTTCATGGACCTCATTTAGGAGACCAAAATGTTCTCCCAAAGTTGCTGTTTGAAAGTTTGCATTAGTTAGGGAGGCCCAAATATGGCTACATGCATAACTGCAGCCTCAGGAGTTTTCTGCATGGAGAGGTTCACCAGCAGCTTCAGATGCTTGCTGCTGATCATCAGTAGATTTTTATCTGCTCTGAATACGTTGCAATTACCAATATAATCTGCTCTCTGAATCACAGAGAAATCTTTAATGGTGAGATGATCTCAGTGTTCCTGACTAATGTTTACATTCCCTTCTTAAGGCATTGGACTGTTTTACATTTTTCCTTTGTAGAAAGATCCTTAATTTTCCCAAACTGAATGGGAACTGGGACTTGCTTAATAATGTGGAACAACCTCATTCAGTAGTTTTCCTTTAATGAAGCTCACCTAGAAACTAATGATCACACCTGACTGAGACTATTACTGACCCAATCAGACAGAGAAACAGCACAAGATAAATCTAGCACAGAAACTAAACTAAACTAAAATCCAAATGTTTATTAGCTAAAATCTGAAGCACAGTGTACACTGTAAAAAAAAAAAGGTAATATTCTAGCGTAATATCCTATAAATATATATATATATATATATATATATATATATATATATATATACACTACAGAAAAAAAACTTTAATTTACAGATATTTTTGTGCAGGAGTTATTCAACCTCCAGTTGCATTATCTGGGAGTGTTGGTTTAGTTCTGAGAGTTTTAATACAGTCAAATGAAAATGATTAAAAATCCATTTTTTTGCTGGAGCTTAAACACAACAGTTCTTTTAGCATCATGTTACACACAACTCTAGTTTTTAAAGATTTTTTCTCTCTGTGTTGCAGGTGAATTTTTGAGATTGAACACATGTGAACACTGCATGTATGTGTGTGTGTGTGTGTGTGTGTGTGTTACCTCAGTCTGGACCATGTTGACTCTTCGTGCTCTCAGCTCTCGGACACAGTTGTAGATGTCAACCACACCTTCTCTCTCTGCCATGTCCAGCATGATGTCGATCACTATGAAGCAACCTGTACGCCCTGCCCCCGCACTGACACACACAAACACACACACACATCATGTTGTGTATACACAGGTAAAGCTGCAGCAGAGCATCAACTGATCATTAATAAAGCAATCAGAATCTGTGCCCACCTGCAGTGGACCACCGTGGGACCAGCGGTGGGTGGAGTCTTGGTCTTGACTCGGCGGATGAAGCCCAGCAGCCCGGTGGCGTGGAGCGGGACGCCGTGATCGGGCCAACCAGTAAAATGAAACTGACGGATCTCCCTGATCTCGGCCACGCCCCTCTGTGGAGGAGCACAACTAGTGTTAATTTTCACCAAACTCATTTTTTTTTCCAAAAGTACAAGTGGATGCATTTAATTATACATGTTTCTTTAAATATATTTTTTATTATTAACATTAATTTTTTAATGAAAATGCTAAACAACAACTCTTAAAGCAAGGAACACAGTAATTTATAAACCAGTTACTAAGCAGCCTAGCTTTTCCCCGTCCAACCACCACATTTTCATTTGCTTTTTCTTACAGCACACACTGAAGTAAACATGCAGCCATTGGATGTGTGATACATCTTTAAAAGGTGCTATCAGGAAATGTAATGATATGCTTCTTTATTCATGGGAGATCAGACTTTTTTCATTTATTTGGTTCCCAAACTGGTTCTTGTTTAGAATCAGTCTGAGCTTCTGTAACCTGGTTTGTGCACTGAACTGTGTTTTATTCAGTGCTTTTTAAAAAGTTTTATTTTTATCCTTTTCTAAAAAAACATTATCATCATTGTTGGTTTAGTTTGGCATCAAACCTTTAAATGAACAAAAGAACACAGAACCACAACGAACAAATGAATGAAATAAAGGCCAAAATGTGAAGATATTGACACTTTCATGTAAGAACTTCTGCTCTCAGCTTTTCAGTCTAATATAATTAAAATGCAGCGAGATGCTGATTATTTTTCGGTTGTAGATTATTTCTTCACTTCTTCCTGTCCTGCTTCAGTCACGCTGTGAACTAGTCCAAACCACTACACTGTCTTCCGCGTCTGCTTCTTTCTTCTTTTACATAATGGTATAATCCTAGTCTATGATTGGCCAAATAGTGTGCCCATCAATCTAAGGTCCCGCCTACTGCCCGCTGAGCAGCAGTGGCTGAAGCTTCGCCTTTCCTCAAGTGAAGTCGACAGTTCTCGTTCACTTTAAAGGTGTGTCACTAATTTATTACCCAAGAAAGTGGCTGATAAGTTTTTTATTTATACCCGCTAAATTGAATTTTAACCTTTATTTGGCTGGCGGATGTTAATCTGTAGCCCTGGCTGTATGTATAATATTGGTCTAAACTGAGATTACTACAGAGTAAATTTACCTGAAAAACAGTAGAAATGTGAATGGTTATCTCCTCCAAAAAGAAAACCAAATTACTTTCAGTGAAAACCAGAGGATAGCAGCCCAGTTCATCTAAGAATGAGTAAAGTAACATCTGATGAGGAACTGTGCTACAGCAGAAGGTAAAAAGTGAAGCTGAGCAGGTTTCCAGGTGTTTAATAGAGGTGTTATACAGGTAAACATCTCAGGACGCCATCAGCCGATGATGATGGATACTTCCATCAATGGTCAGAGTCAGGAGAATTCAGGGATCGCCCCCACATTCACCTTAGAAAAACCATGAGGATCCAGAAAGAAGTGAAGCCCAACATAGTCAATGGCTGTGTCCGAATGTCCACCCTACTCCCTAACCCCCCCGTTCACTACATAGGGCTGCACTACATAGCGCAATACATAGTGACTCATTCTCTTGGCAATTCGGACACGAAGCTGCCTATTTTTTCGTTGCCACAAACCACGTGACTACCGCCATCACCACGGCAACCACAACCCACGTCAAGATGTCATTTCAAATCCAATCCAAAGTTGTGTGTAAATATTTTTATTTTTATTCCTTATGTTGTATTTTATACTTTGTTTGCTTATAGGTAATTTCGCGCAGCTCAATTTTTTCGCCTCCTTGCGCCATCTGTCTGCAATGCATTGTGGTCTATATTGACCGGTCTAGTGACCATCGATATTCATTACTTTTCAAGATGCATTGTGGGTAATTTTGAGTGCCCTACTTTTTTCTCTCTGGACATTTGGACACTCCGACAAAATGGCGTGACCGCTATATAGGGCACTATGTAGGGAGTAGGGTGCACATTCGGACACAGCCTGTGATAGGAAGAGTGAATCCTTCACTATAAAACCTCCTTCATCTCCATGGAAACCAGCAGGACCTTCATGATTCTTTTCAAACAAAGGCAGATTCAAAGGAGAACACATTAGCAGAGTTTTTAGAGCCGGAATCAAACTTTTCACCACAAAACAGCTAAAGTAAGACATGATTTCTGATTCTGGCTGCTAGCCCCAGAGTTTCTGTCCCACAGTGATGAGAGACGTCTCATCACAGAGTCTCGGCTTTCATGTGACTCCTTGTTTGTGTGGAGAAATTAGCAGAAGCTCTAAAGTGGACAGAGCTGTTCTCATGTTTTTCTTACATTCACATATAATTGCTTGGGGTTTGAACTGTGTTTGGTTTGGATGTCCATGTTTGGTAGAGTCTTTAATCTGAGTTTCTCCCCATCATGTTGCTATGCTACATGTTAGCATTACTGCTACAAAGCATGTGCAACATCTTCTGTACTAAACATGTTGCTCCGTGTACTGGGGGCTGTCTTGAAGAGTAGAATTAAACTGTTCAGGTTTCTCTGTTAGGCAGGATTCTTCTTCAGGTGTTTTACCTTCTCCACAGCGAAGGTCCGGATCACATACTCTGACAGCAGCTGCGTCTCGATCAGCGTCACCTTCATGTCACCATAGATCTCTGTGTCATCCGGCCAGTACTTACAGCACTTCACCTGCGCACACACACACACACATACACAAACACACATAGATAGTCAGATTTACAACAACCACGTGCTGAAGATTCAAATCTGAACCTCAGTGTGATGATGTGTTCTCAGAAAGATGCTCAACACACTGGTATTATTATATATACCACTAAATATCATAATTTAAATTATTAAATATTTGTAATTATAATTATATATTTCTAAATTTCAGTTTGAGATTATCAAAGTTTGGGTTTAACAGACACACGCTCACACACACACACACACACACACACACACACACACACACACACACACACACACACACACTGGCTCTTGTTTATTCACTCATGTTAAATATGTGCAGAAATAAATGGACTTGTTAATTAAAGTCAAACAGAACAAAAACAGATGATATTAAAATCTCATTAGAAGCTCCGCCCCCTCCCTTCTCATTAACAGCTAATTACAGCTGAGCTAATCACACTGTCACCACGACAACCAACGATGTGAGCAGAGGGAGGCCTGACAGGAAAAATCAGGCTAAAACGTGTGTGTGTGCGTGTGAGTGTGTGTGCGTGTGTGTGTGTAACAGGGAAAGACAGAGGCAGATAATCAGCTGGATCTATCCCAGAATCCCCCTCTGTGGCTCTGGGAGTCCCTGGTGCCTTGTAGGTAATGAGAGCTGGGACGGTGAGCCCGCCTGCAGGTGTGTGTGTTTGATCTCAGGTTAAATCCACCAATTTCAGGAGGAATCGGTGTCGTGTTTTATCCCACGACTGAGTGCTGGGGCTCAGCTCGTCTTCAGATTTAACCTGAGCCACATTAATGCGTTCAAACGTGATCACGGCTGCGCCGTTCAATAACGTGACTCTTAAAGACAAACCAGAACACACACACAGTATCTGCAGGGTTCATCTGCTCCCACAAGATCAAAATGAAAAGTTTTGACAGGCTGTTCTTGAACAGCAGTAAAAATAAAACTATTGGAGTTTTATAATTGATTCAGTTTAATAATTGGAGCAAAAATCGGGGTCAGATTTAGCAGGAATCAGATTTCACCAGCTTCCTACTTTGCAGATCTTTCCTTCAGCACAAGGAGATCATCAGGACTCGTGATCGGGACCAGGTTTGGTTGTGTTGTTTATCTCATTCCTCTGCAGCAAGATTCCGTTTTTCTCTCTGTTCTTTGTCTCCCTGTCTTACCTGATTTATTCAACAACTTTATAGCAAAACAAAACAAAAGATAACATAGTAACCATGGTAACGAGTGCATGATAGCATACCTTAAGAGACATGTCATTTGTTCCCTTCTATGTTTGAGATGTAGTCTGAACCCTCCTACAAAAGCTTTCTGGAATTATTATGGGATGCAAAACTGATGAAGAGGTACCAAAGATTGAGAATTAAATGGCTGCCTGGAAAAAAAATGTGAAGAAATGTGTACTGAATCAACACTTTTGCACAAAAGTCTTTTCTTCATAACATCATGGCTGTATCCCAATTCAGGGTCTGCACACCTCTGAGTGTGCAGACTACGTAGGCTACGAAGTGTCCTACATAGTCTGCACACTTTGAAGTCCGCTTAACGTTTTTGAGCGCCTACCTAGCCAACAAGCATTTCCCATAGCAACAACATAGGATGTTGAATCACTTAAACCTCTGAAATTACTGTTTGCAAATCATAGGACACTTCAGCGAACGTTAACACCGACCGGGTAATAATGTAAAAATAAAATCGTCTCAGGCTCTGTTGTTTTCCAGCTGGTACACACTTCATTAACCCCTTAAAAATCCACCAATTTTAATGTCACCATTTAACAAATGTGTTTTTAATATACCTGGTTTTGTAACATTTCTAGTAAAGTGTAGTTTAAAGAAATATATATACTTTTTTTTAAGCAAAACTTTACTGAAACCTAAAACATACTCTTCTGAGTTTGGTTGCTCATTTGCCGCTGTCTTGTGTGCAATGAATTCCATGAAGGATGCATCACCAGCAGACCAAACGAAATGTGGATTTGGAGGCTCCTTTGAATTTCCATATTGGAACAGTGCTTGATCCACCACAATGTCGTATCTAGCTAACGAATCTACATTTCGAACTGTGCAGACCCTGAATTGGGACACACCTCATATGTTCATTATTAATTTCAGCAATAAGAGGTTAATTTTATACCTTGTGATTTGCCCTTTAAAACTCAATTATTTTGGTTCCTGAAAACAGCTTATGATGCAGACTGGATGGTAGTTTAATGACATGTTCTGCTTTCTAAGCTAAAATCTTTTCTTCTATCAACAACAAAGCTCCTCCATCCAACACAAATGAAGCTACAGTGGTGAGCTAGTTCAGGCTGGCTGTTTCCATATCATCTGCCTCATATCCTACATCAGGGGTGGCCAACGTCAGTCCTTGAGAGCCACAATCCTGCAGGTTTCCCTGCTCCAGCACACCTGACTCAAATTAAATGGATCCAACAGCCTATAAGGATCTGCACAATGACTCATCAGTTTAAGTCAGGTGTGTTAGAACACCCTACATGTTACATATCAACTATAACCATCCAGTCTGGGCTGTCTATGATGCTGCTGCACCACAGCAGCAGCCATTTGTAGACCAACTGTCACGATTATGGGATATATGTGGGTCTTGACGTGATCATGGGTCTTATGTTTAAATTAGTTAAAACCTTGTTTTGGGATCGTGGGGTGTATTGGGTTTTTGTTTATATTATGGCTTTAGGGTTCTTGGTTTATAATGGCATGTTGGGGTTCTTGTGTTATAGTCAAGTTTTGTTATGTTATTGTTAGGATTGTTGGTTTCACCGCATTTCCCCGTCACGGTTTGTCTGAGTTTTTCATGTTTATTTTTAGTCTTAGTTTGAACTTTTATTATGTTAAGTCTTGTTGTTTTGGGCTGGAATAAAATCACTCATCATCTGCACAATTTTGCCTCCTGTCCTCAACTGCCTGCGAGTGGGTCCACACTCATCCTTCTCCCAGAAATCATTACATATGGATCCAGCAGACGGTATGATGACTTTGTTCAAATACTTCAGTCATGAGGCTGCTAAATGCCTCCCGACTGCAGAGGATCTAGACCTGAAGTTCCCTGAGCCTCCTCCCACAAGATCCAGATGGAGGAGGCGGCTGCCCCCCTTGAGCATCACTTCGAGTGAACTGGTGGGAAGGCTCCTTGGACTGGACACTGAGCGAGAGCCGCTGGAGTATCCAGAGTGGTTGCCTTTCTGGGGTTCCAGACTGGTGATTAGCCCAAAACCGCTTGGGTGGGCCGTTAATCGGATGTCACCACCAGCTCCAAGATCCACGTTCCCAGTGTCACCACCGGCTCCATGGTCAAAGTCTCTGGTGTCGCCACCAGCTCCACATCATGGGTGTCGAGCAGTGTAGCGTACATGTGAAAGGAGCAAAGAAGCCATGACGTATTTAACTGCCGCTTTTATGTCTCTGAGCTCGGTAGCTCATTTGCCGCTGTCTTGTGCACAATGAGTTAACGGATCAGTAGCCAAACTGGGCAAACAGAGCAGAAAATGTGCATCATCACAATCTCCTCTACTGTCGCCATGTTTGCTATTTAAACTGATGTCAGAACTCAGAAGTGAACTCTAAATCTGACCTCTGGTGGATGTATTGCATAACGACCATGCCAACATAACGCGTGAATGCTTGTACTTATCGGATTATGTAAAAGGAGCATGAACGAACCCTGAGACAGATCGATATCTGCCGTGAAACTTTGATTAAACATCAAATGATCAGTAACGTTATGTTCACTGCTCACGTTCTCAGACATATTGACACAGACAAATGAGTTTTTAAATTATAATTCCTTCATAAACCAAAATAATGATCTTTAATTCCTTAATAGTCATGAACTCAGTAAACTAGAACGTTATGTGGAGTTCTTCCGGGTTCTATCATCGGTCTTCTCCTGATCACACTAATGCAGATCACCTATAACTACACATACTGCTGGTTAAAACTGCAGGGTGGTGTCACTGGATGTTTGATGCTGTGACACAGACTGTGTGCAGTTTAAGGCCAGCAGTGACTACACTCTGGATGTAGCTTGAATGTTAAATGTGTGTGTCATATAGCAGGTTGTTCTTCACGTTATTGATCGGATGTTGCTGTGAGTCAGAAATTTAAACAGCAAAGTCTTCAACAACAACAGAGTGATTAGAGACGTGACAAAAGCACTCTGGGAAATGAAGTCCCAAACTTCATCAGGCAGGAGAAACAACCAGATGGTCACAACAATCACCGAGTCAGTGTGTGTTTGTGTGTTTAGACTCACCCTGCCCACCTCCACCAGGTTGGTTACCATGACAATGGCAGCAGTGTTCTCCTGCCAAATCATCTTCCAGAAGTCGTATACCGTCTCCTGCATGGGACCTGACACACATACACATGCAGTGTAAACGATATCAGGCAGCAGGGCTGAACATGAATCTTAATGACTGTTAATTAATTCAGATGAGGCACGCATACGGAGACACAAACACACACAGAAATGTTTTTAATCACTGTTGACAGTCTGTGTTTTGACGAGCTAATTAGTTCATGCTAATACATCCCTGTCCTCAATTGTTTTACATCACACACACACAAAAACCCATACAGAAACCCAGGCTCAGTATTCATGCTCACACACTATGTTGGCAGAAAAACTGTATTTGTTCAAGTTGATGGATTTCAACCTGGTGAGCTGTGTGTGTGTGTTTAGGGGGTCAGTTCTGGCTAATGTGGTGACCCTTGTGGTCAAAAAAGATAACTGCAGGCTGATGGAGCTCTTCTCTTTTTTATTAGCTTTTATCATTTACGTCCAGGAAACTAAAACTCTTGTGCCAGGCCACATAATTTACAACACTACAATCGTAGGTGCACAATAATGTGGTTCTGTGTTCCTGAAGACATGTATGTAAAGACTTAACACTCATCTTGTCTGAGGAATATGTTAATAATGGATCTTTTTCATAATATGGCACAAATGTGAAATTTGAGCCAAGAAAAACTGAATGTATTCATCATACAGTGACCTGAAATATGAGGCATGAAGGAGTTCCTCACCTTGAGTTGCAATGTAGTGGTTGGGTCTGTGGTAGCCCTGAGAGGAAGAGGAGACAAAGATAAAAACTCTGAACACTGCAACATAATGATCATACTCATTTAAGATTGGACACGTTTCTGCTAATTAAGTTATATTTGAATATAAAATCATAAATGGAAATAGAAAGAAATAATTTTAAGCTTATTTTTGCATAAATTTTTGTGAAAACTTACTGCTTCCAAATGAATGAAGAGGATGAGTAGCAGCCAAGTGCTGCTAATCAATGCTGATCGATTTCATTTCATCATTAGAAGTTTAGTGAGTTTGCTGTTTCATAGCATTTGGGTGTTTTTACAATGCCACGTAGGAAAGACATCAGCAATGATCTTAGGCTGAAAACTTTAACCTTGGGTTTCCATATGCACTCGGCTCCATCATGAGCGTAAATGTTTGCATACTTGCTTGTTTGTTGGGTGTAAAGACGACTATAAACCTGGTGACAACAGAGTAGGTTAGAGTTTGGTAATTTTGAGATCATGGCAGAAAAAAAAATTATTTTATTGTAGATAGTATAGGCGTGCCATGTCTTGTCCTATCCTAATCCTATATACCCTGAGAAATAGTAGAGCACTGTCCTCATTCCTATATTGATCAAACAGCATTTCTTTATACTTTAATTTAAACTCTTTTTATATTTCTACACTGCTTCAGCTCCTCACTTAAATTCCCCAGCCAAACACCACATATGGACACACAAAAGGTTCCCTTTGTTGTATGTGCAATCAATGTTTTTAAGTTTCCATTACCTCTTAAATTATAACCTCTCTCTCTATCTTTAAACTTTTTCTGAATAATGCCTGGGGATGTGTTATTTCTTGCTTTAAACATTATTTGCACTGTGTGAAATTTAACCAGTTCTGTGAGTTTAGGTAACCTCGTTGCTGATATTCAACCTTATGTATAATGAGCATTGATCTCATTTGTTGTGTGATTATTGGATGCAGTGATGTTATGTATGTGCTGGCCCAAACCTCTGAACTTAAATATGGTAAAATTAATGTGCAGTACAGAATGTGGAGTGATGTCTGATCCAGAAAATGTTTTGCTTTGTTGAGGATTGAAATGCTTGAAAGTTTTGATTGCAAATGCTTAATGTGATTTCCAGTTTAATTTAGTCAATTTTGTCACCCTGAAAATGTTAATTAACTTAGTTAACTTTTTCAATTGTAAAACCATCAGTTTGAATCTTTACATTAATGTTTATGTTATAATTACCAAATAGCATGAATTTTGTTTTGCTTAAGTCTAAAAATAGTTTATTTATGTCAAACCAAACTTTTATCTTTACAAGCTCAGAGGTGACATGATCCAAAAGTTTCTGTAGAATGGCCCTAGTTCAAAGCCTGTTTGTATCATCAGCAAAAAGAATCATTTTAATATACTTGATACCTTACAGATATCGCTAATGTACAAAATGGTAAATGGTCCGTATTTATATAGCGCTTTTCTGTACCAGGATACCCAAAGCGCTTTACAGTATACAGCACATTCACCCATTCACACACACATTCACACACCGATGGCGGAAGCTGCCATGCAAGGCGCTCGACCACGACCCATCAGGAGCAACTAGGGGTTCGGTGTCTTGCCCAAGGACACCTCGACATGAACACGACTTGGCCGAGGATCGAACCGGCAACCCTCGGGTTACAAGACGACCGCTCTACCTTGTTGAGCCACGCCGCCCCTAAAAATAAATATTTTGGGTCCTAACACTGACCCCTGTGGGACACCACAGGTTTTATCCAAACACACAACACTAGTCACCCAGTTTCACAAACTGCTGTCTGTTATTCAGGTAACTTTTTACCCATTCCAGCTCGGCCCCCCCCACACCATAACACTCCAGTTTTTCTAGTAATTTAATGTGATCGATTGTGTCAAATCATTTTTTCAAATCTATAAATACCCAAGCAGTGAGCTTTTTCTGATCTATTGAATTTGTGATTTCCTCTGTTGATTCCAGAAATGCAAGTGATGTTGATGTATTTATCCTAAAACCAGATTGGTTGTTAGAAAGTAGTTTGTTTTTATCAATGAATTTATCCAGTCTATTGATGAAGAGTTTTTCTAATATTCTGAAGAACTGAGGCAGCAGAGAGACCGGCCTTTACAGGGTGTGCAGAATTATTAGGCAAGTTGTATTTTTGAGAATTAATTTTATTATAGAACAACAACTATGTTCGCAATGAACACAAAAGACTCATAGATTAGATTAGATTAGATTAGATTCAACTTTATTGTCATTACACATGTACAAGTACAATGCAACGAAACACAGTTTGGCATCTAACCAGAAGTGCAATAAGCAACAAGTGCAAGATATATGTTATATACAGTATGTGCAAATGACTGTACAGTATGTACAAATGTGCAATGTACAAAAGCAAAAAAAGTGATCATCACAGTATGATGATTTAAGTACTATGAGCATAATATACAGATGGGTATGTGCATTAATGTACATCAGTGTCGAGCAGAATCTGTGAACATAGTTTACAGATGATATTTACAAGTCTTTATGTACTTAGTCACTAGTGCAGTGGACATTGAAATAGTGCAAAGTAATGAGCAGGAGTCTAACTAAATAAACAGTGAAGTGGAAAGGCTAGTGGAATGTTCAGTACATAGTACTCGGTCAGGTCGGGGGGTGTGTGATGGGATGTAGTGTGGTATGGGGTGAGTCAGTGGGGGGCAGAGTTCAGCAGCGAGACAGCTCTGGGGAAGAAGCTGTTCCTCAGCCTGCTGGTCTTTGTCCTGAGGCTTCTGAAGCGCCTGCCAGACGGCAGGAGTGCAAACAGTCCATGTGCAGGGTGGGATGAGTCTTTGAGGATGCTGCGAGCTTGACGCAGACAGCGTTTCCTCTGGACTTCCTCGAGGGCTGGAAGTGGAGTCCCTGTGATGCGTTGGGCAGTTTTCACCACCCGCTGCAGCGCCTTGCGATCTGCGACAGAGCAGTTCCCATACCAGACCGTGACACAGCTGGTCAGGATGCTCTCAATCGCACAGCGGTAAAAGTTCACCAGGATGGCTGAAGACAGGTGGTGTTTCTTCAGCGTCCTCAGGAAGAAGATGCGCTGGTGAGCCTTCTTCACAAGGCTGGAGGTGTTGGTGGTCCAATTCAGGTTCTCCGAGATGTGGATCCCCAGGAACTTGAAGCTGGAGACACGTTCAACTGCCATCCCGTCGATGTGGATGGGGTCATGTGTGCCTCCTCTCTCCCTCCTGAATGTCAAAGCTGAATATTTTTGGAAGTTGGAGTGGGGCTTTTTTAGTTTTAGTATCTTGGGAGGATATCTGTGTGTGCAGGTGACTATTACTGTGCATAATTATTAGGCAACTTAACAAAAACCAAATAAATACCCATTTCATTTATTTATTTTCACCAGGGAAACCAATATAACAACTCAAAATTTACAAATATACATTTCTGGCATTCAAAAACAAAACAAAAACAAATCAGTGACCAATATAACCACCTTTCTTTGCGAGGACACTCAAAAGCCTGACATCCATAGATTCTGTCAGTGTCTTGATCTGTTCACGATCAACATTGCGTGCAGCAGCAACCACAGCCTCCCAGACACTGTTCAGAGAGGTGTACTGTTTTCCCTCCCTGTAGATCTCACATTTGATGAGGGACCACAGATCAGGTGAACAAGGAGGCCATGTCATTATTTTTTCTTCTTTTAGACCTTTTCTGGCCAGCCACGCAGTGGAGTACTTGGATGCGTGTGATGGAGCATCGTCCTGCATGAAAATCATGTTTTTCTTGAACGATGCTGACTTCTTCCTGTACCACTGCTTGAAGAAGGTGTCTTCCAGAAACTGGCAGTAGGACTGGGAGTTGAGCTTGACTCCATCCTCAAGCTGAAAAGGTCCCACATGCTCATTTTTGATGATACCAGCCCATACCAGTATCCCACCTCCACCTTGCTGGCGCCTGAGTCGGAGTGGAGCTCTCTGCCCTGTACTGATCCAGCCACGGGCCCATCCATCTGGCCCATCAAGACTCACTCTCATTTCATCAGTCCATAAAACCTTAGAAAAATCAGTCTTATGATCTTTCTTGGCTCAGTCTTGACGTTTTATCTTGTGTGTCTTGTTCAGTGGTGGTCGTTTTTCAGCCTTCCTTACCTTGGCCATGTCCCTGAGTATTGCACACCTTGTGCTTCTTGGCATTCCAGTGATGTTGCAGCTCTGAAATATGGCAAACTAGTGGCCAATGGCATCTTGGCAACTTCACGCTTGATTTTCCTCAGTTCATGGGCAGTTATTTTGCGCCTTGTTTTTCAACACGCTTCTTGCGACCCTGTTGACTATTTTGAATGAAACGCTTGATTGTTCGATGATCATGCCTCAAAAGCTTGGCAATTTTAACAGTGCTGCATCCCTCTGCAAGACATCTCACTATTTTTGACTTTTCAGAGTCCATCAAATCTCTCTTCTGACCCATTTTGCCAAAGGAATGGAAGTTGCCTAATAATTATGCACACCTGATATAGGGTGTTGATGTCATTAGACCACACCCCTTCTCATTACGGAGATGCACATCACCTGATATGCTTAATTGGTAGTAGGCTTTCAAGCCTGTACCGGTTGGAGTAGAACAACATGCAAAAAGAGGATGATGTGATCAAAATACTCATTTGCCTAATAATTCTGCACACATTGTAATTAGTGAAATGGTGTTTGCTCCTAGCTTTGTATAATGATATTATTTTTGCCATTTTCCTTTTTGTGAAAATATACCAGTTTGAAGTGAATCGTTTGCAGATTCCTTCAATAACTATATTAACACCTTTCATAACAGTCAGTTTATGTTTTATTCTTGATCACTGATCATCACCTATTACCAGTCAGCCTATTGTACTGTTATCAATGTCAATAGTGAATATATTGCCAATGAGAGTGGACCAGTGGGATGTATTTCTGGTAGGTCTGGTGATTTCTGGATAAAGGCTGATACCATACATTGTATTAATGAAATCATCTGTTAGTTTGTGTTTGTTTGGGTTCAGCAGATCAATGTTGAAATCCCCACACATGATATAATTTTTTTATTCTGTTTTCCAACCCATCATTACTTTGCTCAGTGTTGGAGCCTGGTGCTCCATATACGCAGCTAACAACAATGTTTTTGCTCTTTTCTTGATGAATTTCTATTGTTAAGCATTCATAGTGATTCTTCACTTTGCATCTGAAATCTTTCTTCACATACATAGCAACCCTTTCTCCACTTTTATTTAACCTATTGATGTATTTAAATTCATACCTCTTCAGTTCAAAGTCCACCCATTTTTCAGCAGTGACCCAGGTTTATTATGTGGCAATTACACTGAATGGCTGTTAAAACTGATGTAAATAGTCTCTGATATTACTAAAACTGTATATAGAGTTCTGCTATTGAAGTGGATTACTGATAACTTTCCTGTGGAATTACTGTTCTTATTATACTGTCCACTTGTGTAGTAGCAGCAGTCCTTGTTGAGAGTAGAAAAAAAGTATCATCCAGATCTAAATTATTTCCCAAGTCCTGTAGACGATGATATGTGTATAAAAATGTTTCCAGCTCTGGCAGATCATGTTCATTTATCCTCCGCGTTAAGTAGTGATCGTTATCACTTGTAGTAGATTGTTTACTTTTATAGTATAGTTGTGTGTAGTTGTTCGTTACCTTACAATCCAAATCAAGACAAACATCTGTGCTTCTCCAGCTCTTCCATGTTTCCAGTGAATATTACCATTGCTCCTTCGGGTGTTCTATTCAGTTTTATGTATACTTTACAGTTTGTAGTTCAAGGGTTTAGTATTTTCATCTCCTTTTTTAAAAAGTGTGCTTCTCAGACAATATCCGTGTTTTATTTGGTCAGATGCTCATTAGTTAGTTAGTTAGTTATTTATTTATTTCTCACATGGCTATGCACAAGCAACACAGAATTTTACGAAAACAAATCAAAAACACATCTTACATGAATATGTTGGATCCTTTTAGTTTTCTTCCTTGCTATGATAGTGCTGTCTTGTATTTTCTGTTGAAAAAACCTCATAACAACTGCTGGTTTGCCTGTGGCCTTCCTTCTTGGCAGTGCATAGCATGCCTCAATATTTCCACTGTCCAGCTTGATCTCTTTGGCCTGTATAAAGGTAGCCACCTTTATGAACAACCTTTAGGATTCAGGAGTGAAGCAGCTGCCTGATGATAATCGTTATGGAAATGACTGTTATGGAGTTAGCCAGGATGTTTCAGGTCAACCTTTTAAGGTGAGTAAGGTGAATAAAAGTTGTGTGTGTGTGTGTGCGTGTTACTCACATCCACATAGTTTGCATTGATGTAGTCAGAGCCGCCATCTCCATCCTGAGGCTGCAGACGCACACGAGAGTGATCATCTACGACACACAAACACATACATGCACACTATGTTAGTTGGCCTGCTTGTTGTCAAGGTGATGCTTAACACAATAAAGAATAATTAACTTTGTCTGAACTAAAGCTCTAATAACAAATTAATAGTCTTGTGCACCTAAAAGACAGAAAATGCAGAGTTTCTGTGCATGTTTTTGTTTGCGTGTGACATCCTAAAAATCACATCAAATACAAGTTAATTAATTAAATCTAATTAAACAAAATAATTAAAGAAGCTTAAAAAGGAAACAAAGTGCAACTTCAATACAGCTCCTCAGACTCACAGGAACCCCAGCCTGTCAGGGACCCCTGGGACTCAAGAAGTCCCTGAAACGCTGGGGGCCTCAGTCACTCAGGGGCCACCAAACCTGCAGGCTTTCTGCGTCTCAATGATGCTGGTCAAACAGAATCCATAAGCTCCACCTGGCGATTCTGACCCGAGCAGCTGATTTGCTGTCACAGAAACAGGTGTGTGTGTGTGTGGGGGGGTGGGTGTATCTGCAGGCCATCATAGCTCACAGCGTGTGTCTCCATCACACCTCATTAGCATAATCACACCACCAGAGGCTACAGTGTGCGTTTGCCTGGTATTAGCGTGGTGTTAGCACATTAGCTTTAGCAGTTTCATGATGTGTTTGCGACCCTGCAGCTGTGTGACGGCCAAACTGAAACCAGATCAGCCTGACAGGCGATAACACAACAACACCAACTGTCAGCTGCATCTCCTGCTCTGGATGAGCTCGTCATTCAGTGAATAACCTGACAAACCCGTTTCCTTCTTTACTTTGGTTGAACTACAATCTGTTTAAAGGGAAACTGTAAAACATCACTAGTGCTTCAACACTGAAATAAGTTTCTTCTCCATTACGATGTCCAACTTGTGTGTTCATATTCATTTGTACTAGATGTGCACAGAGTTTAAAAGGCCAGGCGAAGAGAATGTGACAGCATGACCCAATTCTAGTTTTCTTTTTAGTTCTAAATCTCCGTTTTGCAAAGGTAAGGTAAAAATTATGTTTTAGGGATCAAGGAGTAGTGGTCATATTACCCCTCAGCAGGAGTTTTTGATCAGCGGTTACTAAACTATTTTCATTGAAGACTCCCTTAATGTAACTATCAAAAAGCCAAGAGCCCCCGATACTGAAACCGTACTTGGCTTCAAGCTTTCATGAGCTACCTTCTTGTCACAAATGTCTTTTAAATGTTTTACGTATTCTTACTGCTCAACTACTTAATCAGTACTTACTGTTTAATAAGTGCTGGTTGGCTAAGTTGGCTTAAAATATTGTTAGATAGCATATTTTGATTAAACCATTTATTCACTTTTAGGCCTGATTTAAAAAAAAAAAAGGTTTTTGGGCTTTAAAATGTTGACCCCATGGATGAAATTTCCAAATAATAATAATAATAATAATAATAACAATTTCCAACTTTGGTTGATGCATCAAGTTCTAAAATGTGTTCATAGTGTAAAAAGAACTCCCCAAAGTCACAAAATTATCACAATCTGGAAGCTTCCATATGATGGCTGCCACATTTACTCATGTACGGATAGTTTGTTTTTACTCCAGCTGTCACATCTGCATGACAAGTAGAGATAAATGTCCCAAAACTGAAGACTGAAGCAGCTCAGCTGACAAGTCATAGAAAATGGTCATCAGGTCGGTTACCAGCTGGTTTGCGGTGATATTACTGCGGTCAGCAGGTGGCAGAATAAGTCCATCATTGCCTTCAAAACTACACTAACAAGAATTGTTCATGTTTTCTACGAAGCCTCAATTTTCAGGTGAGCTGCTGCAGTCTGCAGCTGAAGGAGCCGTTTGTGGGTGTTTGTCAGTAGAAGAAGGTGGGTGGTGAGGAGGGCTAGGGTAACATGTCCTGGGAGAATCAAATGCTCTAATCTGCAGGTAAAAGTGTTTGAATGTCTACATCAGATAACAGTTATTCATTCCTTGCTGAGCTTGTTTCACAGACATAAACAACCAGATACAAATCACAGGTCCACCAGCACAGCAGCGGACTCAGAGGCACATTTTAAAACTGACACACATTCAGTAACATCAGTGCTCTTTAACATCTGCTAACTCAGACTTTACAGTTTGTTCCAGATGTTAGATACAGCTCCAGTCATGCACAATGTGGCTTATGTCTGCAGTCATTCCTAAACTGGTGTCCATTAGATGGTGGTACATTCAGCAGGTTAGAGGTTAGTTATGGTCTTATTTAGACCACAATAGTTTTATAAACTGGTACCACTGCCTGCATCTGGCTAAGCCACACAGATGTTCCAGACATGACACACATTTGACCCATGCAACAGCTGGCTCCTGACTTCTGGGCCATCTGGTCCAACAACAGCTTCCAGAACCCAAAAATTAGGCCCGATTGTGCCCGCTGCTTCCACTGCGACGCAAACAGGTTAACAAGCACATTTCTCCAGGTGTTCCACCATGTGTGGGTACCTACAGGCGATGATGTTGCCATAGCGATTCTTCATGCGGTTCTCGTCTTTTTTGGCCGAATCCCATGGAGCGGACTGTCCCTCGAAGAAGCTCTGAGAAGACACAGAGATTTTTGTTTAAGAGCGGCGCAGAGCCGGGGTGATGACAGTCCATGAATAATGCAGAGGGGTGAGTTTGATTCGCCGCTCTCTGCCTGCGTTCATGGACACAACACATGATTAAGTCCAATTATGAGGAGGAGGCTCACGGAGAAGCCTGAGGCGTTCAGACACACACTGATGGTTGTGTTTTCATGAGTTTAGACTGAGGGAAACTGCTCCGACTGCTGAGGGAGGAAACAACACGTCCACAAGCTTTCATATGAAATCACACAAGGACAGACTCAGGTTACACGTCTGACAGGGTGGTGCTTATTTTCTGTTTCTTTGTGCTCCATCTGTATCTTTGTAGTTGCATTCTGTCTCTTTAGGTGTGTGTGTGCGTGTGTGTGTGTCGCACTTTGATCCACAGCAGGTTCCTGGGTCGCTCATTAAAATGCCGGCAGACAGATGTGTGTGTGACAGAAATCTAACAGCTCCAGACATCCATCAAACTGTGTGAATGACATCACACACACATGCAAGCACACGCACACACAAAGCTCCACATGACTGACAACGACGAACAAAGGGAGGAAAAAATAAAATGCAGAAAAGAATGGAAGGAAGGAACGAACTAATGACTGCTGGCAGTGACTACACTGTGTGTGTGTTTATAACTGCAGTCTGCTTCAGGCATTGATTTCTCTGCTGTCACTGAAAAGTTTACAGGTCATGACTTGAATATTCGCCACAAACTGCAGTCAGAGCTACATGATAGGCCTCTGTACCACCACTCCCATAGTGTTGGGGCATGAAACATACGGCCTGGGGACCAAAAAAAGCCCACAAGACGAAATTGGATAAATGTGAAAATGACATAGACATAACTTAAATTTTTATAATAAAAGTAACTCTTATTTTAACTCTTGTTTAAATCTAAAACATTTCCATCTTGTTCCATCTTCTTTTTTTTTATCTTTCTTACTTAATAGTTCTGCTTCATGAAGTGAGTCAGTTCAGGTGGTCAGGATTACCACATACATGTAAAAACATACATGTATGTACTTTTAAAAAAACTTCTCGATATTGAAATGTTACTCTGATCTCGACATTAAATACTGAATTTTGTTTAACTTTCAGATACCTGGGATTAAGTGTTTGGAGACTACACATGTATTACAACCTCTAGATCGCAATCTACTGTATCTGACAGAAGTCGTAATAAAAAAGAGTAAATATGTAAATTTTATATATATATATATATATATATATATATAAATCTCTATATAAAGTTTATATAGTGTATAAAATGTAAAAAATGTGAAATTATAATTATAATAAAAATAAATATCAAATATAAATAAATTTTTTTCACATTTAAAATGATTAAAATAATAAAATTTATTATATAATTTTAAATCTTTATAAAAATTTTAAATTATATAATACATTTAATTATATATGATACAAATATAAATATAAAATATACAATACAAATACAAAATGAAAAAATAAAAGAAAATATGTAAAAAAAAGTTAAATGTGTAACAGAGTAAAATAAAATTGAAACTTTGTTTTTCAAGAAATTTCAGGTTCTTTATATTTTCTAAAAGCATAGTTTATTAAATGTAAATATCTTGATAATGTACTTATACTTCTTTCAACAAAGGAAAAACAAAAATGATTTTTTGTTTATTTTAAAGGTTATAATACTGCTCCAGCCCTCTGGAGATCAAATTACGCTGAAAATGAGTTTGACACCCCTACCTACAGTATATAACATTACTGAAAGATTCGGAAAATTAGGAGGAATCTCTGTGCACATGGAACACGACCAAAGGTCAAAACCGGATGCTAGTGATCTTGGGGTCCTCAGGCAGCACTGCATTAAAAACAGACATGATTTGCTACTGAAAATAACAGCAGCCAAGGTCCAGGACTGTAGAGCAGCTAGAATCCTGCATCAGACCAGAATGAGACAACGTTCCTCTCCTAAAACTCCAGCAACTGGTCTCCTCACTTCCCAGACCTTTTACAGACAGTTGTTAGAAGAAGAGCGAATGCTACACGATGCTGAACATCACCCTGGAACTACTTTTTACAAACGTGTTGCTGCCATCAGATTCACTATCAGCTCATATTTTCCATGAAATGGTAAAACTGTCTCAGTTTCATCATCTGAAATGTTGTTGATCCTCTACTGGGAATAAAATATGTGTTTTATATATGAGATTTATAAATCATTGCATTATGGCTTCATTTACATTTTACACAGAGTCACAACTTTTTTGGAGTCTGGCTTGTACTAAAATAAACTACATTTGCTGCCAACCGGAGGCTGCACAGCATCGAGTTGCTGACATTTAAAAACATGATTATACACAGAAAGTGTGAGTCTGATTAGAGTAATTAATCTATCTTTTGCAGATATTCTCATTATGAGGACATGGAGCGGTGAAGCAGTGAGGATGACTGTGTTGCCCTTATTTTTAGAGAAACAGTGAAGATCTGACGTCAGATACAAGGAGGGTTTTAATCAGCTGATCAACACAAACGATGGTCGGGATGCTGATTCTACAGGTCAAATCAGACAAAAAAAGGGAGTGAATAAAGTCTGAAATGGCGGTGAGGAGCACAGAGAGCAAACGTGTCTGATTTGATGTAAAAAAAAGTCTTTCACTCATTAATGGTCCATGTATCATGTCAGATACATTTTCTAAGACCTTTTGCATCACTTTATGGTAAAAACTTTGCTCAAAACCCTGATGTACACTACCGTTTAAAAGTTTGGGGTCACTTTGCCATGGGATTCAATAGGGAAGTGACCCCAAACTTTTGAACGGTAGTGTACATAATCTGATACTCGTCTTCTGGTGGACATCTTTTGCACATCAATAATTCTGACATATGGTATTAAATGGTAAATATTCAAAAATTATTTTTGGTAATTATTTTTTTAAACATTTTGTTAAAGGGCCAAATAAAGAGTTTAAGACTTTGAAGACAAATAAATATTTTAAAATGTTGCATTTTCTCCCCATTTTTCCTCAAGTTGGGTTTTAAAGGGTTAACATTGGCAGTCTGTGTTTATAGACATCAGTCTGTGTGTCTGATGAAGACCAGGGATTATAAAGGCTGTTTACTGTTTTGAAAACAGGACTTATAAAATAAACATTCACAAACTAAACATAGGATTGCATGAACCTTTTCATGAACCGAAACAGGAAGTTCTTCCTAATTTGTGTCCGTGCTGCAGGAACTGAGGAAGACTGTAGTTCATAAGGAGATATATGATGGAGGAATAATAAAGTGGACTCGTCTATCATTCACCGGCGGCCTGACCCTACACCTCTTCATCAGTGTGAATGCAACCAGAGAAAAAAAACTATGAAAGTCTAAGGTGCTTCAGGGAGATCCAGTCCTCTTCCCCCTCAAAGTCTCAGGAACAGTTTAGTATCATAAAAGAAAGGTGAGATCATGTCCTCATTTTCTCTGCTATTTCTCTATGTGGACGTTCAGTTTTTTCTTTTTTTTTGGTTTGTTTTTTGCTTGTTCTTTCTTGGATCAGACAGACTGGTTCTGGTTTTTAAACATGGAGATCACAAAGTTTTAGTTAGTCTGCTTGGTCTCCAGAACCCTGATGTAAGAGGTTCTTAGATCTGGAGCCAGTTTTCTAAAGCTGTCAAAAACACACAAAAACTGGTTTTAGATCAGGCTCTGGTCCAAAACTGGACTGGAAAACATTCAGTGGATTGGATGTGTCAGTGGTCCACGCAGCGATGACCATGATGCAGATTTACGCCTTGTAGGTCTCGCAGGATCCAGTGAAAAACCATGTTGGTTGTGTGTCTTCTTCCATCTGAGACCATTTCTTTATGTTTAGGCACCAAAACTCAGGTCCAGATAGAATCAAAGTTTGTCCTAAAACTCGCCTTCAGGATGAGACCACGTGTGCAGCCACTTAAATGTGCAGCATTGACGTGAGACCTTAAACTGGCTGTTTGGTTTTCTGGTGACAGAAAGAATTTGTTCTGTTTTCAGCAGCGATCAGCTGCGGGAACATGAAGTGATGCCACACCTGTCGCCACACCAACATTCTTTCGCTCACCTGCATCTGGTCAAAAACTGGACGAATAAACAGCTTTGAAAGCTTGTTGTACCTGAACAGAAAGAAGCCACTTTGTTGGTTTCCTGTGAGCACCCCCCACAGGTAAATCTAGACCAGGTGGGAAAACACGTGAAAGTTCAGGAGAAGCATGTTCACTGTGCAGCTAAGTAGCGGTGCACAGCTGTTTCCAGGTCTCTAGTCATAAACTAATGGACACATCATCATGTTAATCTCTGCGTCACAGTTTTTTCATCAGCATAGTTGGGTAAACACAGTGTTTACAGTTATTAGTAGCTTATCAGCTACATAGCAGGGATCTCTAACACAGAAGGAAACTTTTAACCCTGGATGGAGGAGGAGGACGAAAACTGAGGCTCTCACTGAAAAAATAAAATTTAAGTTGGATAATATTTTTTATCCCCTTGATGCCTGTTGTTGCAAATTTCTGACAAACTGTTCCAGGTCTTTTTTGAAAAAAAAAAAGAAAAAAAAGCTTTTCTATATATGATAAAATAAAATAATAAAATAAAACTTAAAATTTTAAACAAAATAATTTATAATAATTTCAGGTAAATTCAGTTCAAGAGTTAAATCAAGGCTAAATATTCTTGTGTTTTAGCCTGTCAGCTTCATTTAGATATTACTGGAAATAGCAACAAAACTTGATTTGCCAAGAATTTGCAAAACATTTTTTTGATTCAAGCAGCACTGATGAAAATAAACTTGGAACAAAGGAAATTAGTGTTTGGTGGATTATTCTTTCTTTCATTCATCATCTGTACCGCTTCGTCTATTACGGGTCGCGGGGAAGCTGGAGCCTAACCCAGCATTTAACAGGTGAGAGGCAGGAAGACCTGGACAGGTCACCAGTCCATCGAAGGGCCAACACAGAAAGAGACAAACAACCACTCACGCTCACTCCTAGGGAGAATTTAGTGAGCAAAGAGTGACCAAAAGCCGAAGAACCCATGCATACACAGGGAGGACATGCAAACTTCACACAGAAAGGCCGCATCCCCCCAATTCGAACCTCCCCCCAGTTCAGGATCGGACCAGCGACCTTCTTGCTGTGAGGCTGCTTATTTCTTCCCTTTAATAAAACCAGTTGGTGCTGTGTCATATATCGTTAGAAAGCCTGATCAGTCACCTTTACAACCAGGCAGAACTTATAAGAATGGGGCGTCTGTGGAATGAACAACACAGCAAAAGGTGGAGGTAGCACCTCCACAAATGTGCCAAATAATATATTCTCCTGTTGGTGTTATTCTTCTTGAATATTTTGCCTGGATCTAAAAAATTAAGACTCTGATTAGACACTAAGTGTACATGGAGCCATTTCTGTCTTCATCTTCTTTATAAAACAGGCTCATCTTCCTCCCCATTTGTCACCTGACACTCTGCAGACTCACAGATTCTTCTGGATAAAAAAACGGCATCTGTTTCACACACACATGTTCACTGCCACACAGATGGAGATCCTTCATTTCTGATGAGGTTCTGGTGAAACCATAAAAAACACACACAGACAGAAACTCAGTGATGCTCTCAGCAGATGTTCAGCTCTGGATGCAGATGGAGGTCCTGCTCCAGCTTGATCAAACAAGAGTCATGTGACATGTTTTCCATCAAACAGGCATGCTGAACTGAACATGGTGAGCCTGAGCTGCAGTCTGTGCCTCTACAGGTGAGTCTCAGTGGTAAGCATCTGTTTTCCCCCATCAGTCAAACAATGAGTCCACCGGTCTGTAAATTAGCTGTAGGACTGCTTCATCACCACCAGATTCTAATTCTTCAACCATCTGAAACTGAAGGTAACAACTGGTCAGTAATTTAGGTCTGGAGCCAGAACCTGGTCATCACAACATCAGCCGTTTAGCTGCTGTAACTGGTCAGAACTTCCAGTAAACCACAGAAACAGGAAGTGTGTCGCTATGCTGACATCGTGATTGTGATTGGCCAAATGACAACGCTGACGCGTTTTTATCATGAAGACCATGTGTCTCCGATCCCAGAGGAAGAGGTCTTATGATGAGTTTAACAATAAAAAAAGAAAAAAGAAAAAAAAAGTCTAAAGGGCTTTTGATCTCTACGAGTCATGTGATTTCATGTGATTGCTAAATTTGTATATAAAAAGGTTTGCAAAAGTGATGCAGCTGATGTCAGGAAAAGGGGATGGATCAACTCAGATCAACATATTTTAACTCCCATCTGTTTGGATGCTGGAAAGTTCTGTTCATCCTCCAGTTCATCTTCAAACATCACATTCTCAGCCCCAACCTTTCACCGGACGGTTGGTGGTCAGGAGCTGTCTGCAACACTTTTTAACACTAACTGATGTTTTCATACCAGGTCTAGAGCTCAGTTCCAGATGTCTGAACAGGAGACCTCTTCTGTCTGAACAGGAGACCTCTTCTGTCTGAACTTTAAACCTGCTGTTCTGCTGCTAGCTTTAAAGAACACACTGGTATTTTCTTCAAACACTAAACTGAGGCTGGGAGCTTCTGACCGGACTGGAGTGAGAGGTACTACAACATTTTACAGAATAGGTTGAAGGTTTGCTGTGGACATTTTCATTCTGTCTGGTGTTCAACCTTGCACAGTTAAACTCCTCATCTTCACTACTAATCATTGCACTGGACTATATTATTCGCTGGCTATTCTCACTCTTACTGTGTATAGCTAAATACCTAATTGTATAAGTCTTGTAAATATTGAAATTTTTATACTGTTTTTCATTTTTTTTTGCTACCTTAAGAAGCACAACTGCTAAATGACTGTACCGCTGCAACACCTAAATTTCCCAGCTTGGGATGAATAAAGTACTTCTATTCTATTCTATTCTATTCTAAATATCAAACAAACTTCATTAAATTCTGTGAAAATGGCTGAACTGCTACTGTTAGAAAAAGGCCAGCTCCATTTATGAGTGGAGGTAACGGGTCTGGATCACTTCAGATTTTAATTAGTCTCTTTCAAACTGATTGTAAATTGAATGCACAAAAAAGTAAGAAAAAATATGTTTGGTGGATTATTCCATGATTGGAAAGCCTGATTAGTCACCTTTACAATCAGGTAGAACTTATAAGGATATTGCTTCTGTGGAATGAGCAACACAGTTAAACATGTGGGTATTGCCCCCCAAAAAAGTACAAAAATGCCCGGTAATATTCTCCTGTTGTTGTTCAGTCTGGTTCTGAGTTTCTTGGTGGGTTAGGTCATTGAACTCTCTCACAGTACGAAGAAAAAAAACCCATATTTGCCATTTTTATAATTCAGTTTCCAGCATTCTAGCATCATGTAGAAGATCCATACACAGCCACAACAACTGGTTCCTCCTCCTCATGCTGGTCATGGATACAGTACCAGTTATAGGTCTGAACACACTTTTCCATTAAATCCACTGGGTAAATGTGTCCAAACTTTTGACTGGTTCGTACTCAAATTTCAAACAAATAAGTGAACAATTAACACACAAAAATCAAAACTTTTAAAGTTGTAAAAGAGTATAGGATAAGGCCAAATAATTATCTAGTTATCTAATTATTAACCCAAGGAATTTTATTTCAGGAATTTTGCTTTATGTTTACTTTATATTATATACTTTATATTACTTTATATATACTTTTTACTTTATATATTTACTTTCTTAAAGTTTCTAGATTCTAAAGATATGGGATCACAACAAGCTCCAGAACCTGTCTATTAATCAGGTGTCATACATCTAGCAGCAATTCAACCTCTGAACCAGAGTGAATACCAATGGGAAAAATTACAGGGGGGTTGGGACTTTTTTTTTGAGGGGGGGTGCTCATGTTTAGCTGTGTGCAAACAGCATAAACAGCAGCATCCTGTTGCTCTGTGGTTTCATGATACGATGTTGACCCATGACACACTGCTCTACGACCCTGGATACCAAATTATTTCCAAAAACCTTAAACAGAAACTTTTCTTATTTTTTTTTTTCCATTCATGTTCGATGTTCCAGTGTCAGGTGTTTAAAATGAAGAGAAAGGTTCATACATTGAGGTAAATTAACAGAAATGTTCTGTGAGCTTCCAGAAAATGGCCAATCAGAGAAAAGAGAGGTCTTAAAGAGACAGGAGCGTTAACGGCTCGTCTTGGGATGAATGGAGGAGCTGGAATCAGAAACGTGAGGATGCTGAAGTTTCTCTGGTGGAGTCCCAGAATACAAAAACCAGTCCTCTTCCACTGGACTAAAAAATACTGAGAAACATGTTCTAAAATTTTCTTGTTTTGTCATAAAAATGATTCAATATGTTTTTCTTTTCCCCCTCAGAACAGAAGGAAGTGTGTGTATGATGCAGGGAATGGTTACCACGGAGACTGGATGTAACTCTGACACACAAACAGGCACAAACTGCAGCAGGTGAATCTAAGCGTCGACATTCAGTACAGATCTAATGGGTGCTTGTGTTGCTACATCTAGTCCCTGATAAGAAGTTGACAAAGAAACACAGAACGTTAAGAATCTGAACACCAAGAAGGCGTCTTACCTCGTTAAGCTGTCCAATCAGATTAATTAGTAAAGGAGAAGCATGGAGGGGATCAGGGAGATAACAGTCATCAGATTAAAGCCACAAACATCTGACTCACTTCATTTTTCAGTTCTCATGAGTCCACGTGGACTCGCTGTGTGCTCACAGCAACACACATGTAGAAAACACACCTGACTAAACCAATAACAACAAACATGTCTGAAATATTGTTTAAAAAAAAGGTAAATATTAACAATGAAATGAAGCTAATGAGACTTAACATTAAATGTTTAACAATAAATCTGAGTTTGTATGGATTTTCAGACACATCCAACATCTGCAGCTCCTCTTTCTCAACGTCTCACCGATCAGGTTATTGATGACCAGAAACGGAGAAAAGATTCTGAGATGTTTGTAGGTTTGAGATGTTAGAAGTAAGATCACAGCTGTAGAGTAGCAAGAATTTAAACAAATACTGTCATCTTCTGCAGATTCACAGCCAGCGTGTAGAAAACATCAAGATGTTTTTATTTAAGAATTATTTTATTATTTTTCTTTACACATTTCTATAAATAACCAATCAGGTGATAGGATTTTTAAATTAGAGCAGATGGACTATAATTCACCAGTTTTGGTTGTTATTATTGACGTTGACTTGATGTTAAAAACTCATCACAAAAACTCAATAAATGAGTATTTGGTGGATTATCTCTAGCTTCTTGGCAATAAATCTTCTTTGTTGGAAAACCGGTTTATTTCCCTTTTAAATGGAGCCACATTTGTAAGCAAATTGCATCTAAAAATACAGAAATGTGGCAATATTTAAAAGGGAAAAAACAGATTTTTCAACAATAGAAGATTTATTAATTCAATCCTTTTTCTAACAGTCATTTGTATTAGGGCTGCATGATTCAGAAAAAAATGTAAATTTTTTGCTCAGAATTGAGATCACGATTCTGTGGCACGATTTTTTTCACAAAATGTTTTTGCACTGAACATTTACCAAAAAAAAAAAAAAAACTATAACAAGTTGAGGGCCAGACTGGTTCAATGTTTATTAAAAACCTTTTTAAAATGACCTTATTATACACATTGCACCTGGAACTAACAGAGTCTATTAGTACTTGCCTATAAAATCAAAAAAGTCTGTTCAGATCTGTTGCATTTATTTCTTATGGGTCTATATGCACTTTTTTCCCAGAGTAATTTCAATTGAAAACATTTTCTGCAGGCTTTCCTCATTTGAAAAATCAAATGCCCTGTTATAGCAAGAGAAAAAATGCAAAAACTTGAACTGCACTTAATGTCAGTTAACTGAACTTAATTATATATAGAAATGCATTGTATAAGGTTCAGCCGGTTACTGACATCTGTCTTTGTTTCTTGCTTTGTACATGATTAATGTGACTGTAGAGATTTGTGACAGTGCCTTGCGGTGCTGCAGCCAGGGCAAAACATGCTTTACTATGCAACTCACACTGCCATCATCTGGCTTAAATCAAAGATACTTCCACACTGCTGCCGAATGCAAACCTGTTTTGGGTACGAGTTCGGTTCAGGTGAGGGGGTGACTCTCGCCACTACCACTTGGGTTTTTTCGCTATTTATTTAAACCTCCTTTCTGTGGAATTTCCTCTGCTTTCACTCTTGCTCAATCTTTGCAAACACTGGCCTGCAGGCGGCCACTGAATCACGTGCTGTAATGGCGCTTTACCATTGGTTGAGGGGGGAGATAACAGCAGTGCTGCGTTTGGGGACGCTTGAAAAAAATCCAAGAGGAAATTAGGAGTGTTGGTTTGTGATACAGCTCGTGATGTAAAATGCTTTAGAATTGCTGTTTGTAGAAATGAGATCAAGTGTATTTGTGAATCGAGATCGCGATTTTTTTTAACAATTTATCTTGCAGCCCTAATTTATACTAGTGTTTTATCTCTGTTTTCTGTTTCTAACCTCTTAACCCTTTAATGTTTCTTTACATTTTTTCATTTTCTTGGGACAATAATTTTTATTTTTATTTATTTAATTATTTATTTTTTACAAATAGTTGAGGTAACTCTTAATATTACAATAACAATAGGTAAATGGTCAAGACCTGAAACAGTAATGAGATTACAAATGCTTACTTTTGGTATTACAAACCAAGTGGTAAAGATGGCCCAGGTATGTTTACGTCCACAAATTTTTAATAAAAGGTATTACAGTCACTGAAGAATTTGGTAGAACAGGTATTTAAAGGGTTACATGGTTTTTATCCTGTGCTCCTTTAGCAGATAATCAATAGAATTTTCAATGGACATTTTCTTTGTTTTAGAAAACTCACATTTTTTTAAAAGATCTGAAAGAGTTAAAGGGTATCAAAGAAATTATGCTTTTTACTTAATCAGTCCTACTAAATTTGAAGTTGTTTGTTAATTTCTGTGAATTTCTTTTGAAAAACCTCAGAGGACGTCTAAAAGATAAAGAATCGGTGCTGATTGTGAGGTTTTAATAAAAAAAAAATGTTCAGCTGACAGAACATGTGGACCTGCTGGTGTGAAGGAAATGTATGGTGAGTTGCAGTTATATGGATGGATGGATGGATGGATGGATGGATGGATGGATGGATGGAGAATGTGACAGACTCTGAGGAACTCGACATCGCTAACTTTCTGCAAATGGAGGGTGAAAACACTACGAGTGTGTCTGAGTGAGTGTGTACTCACTATGTATAATGGATTAGCCCTGAGGGCAGCCTGCTAGCAGGCAACCCGAACACACACACACATACATGCACATGCACACAGCCATTCCCTGTTTTGGCCCCTTAGCTGGGGGGGAAAATCTATAATGTATGTCTGTCTGTGTGTGTGTTTGTGTGTGTGTGTTTGTGTGTGTGTGTTAAGGTAAGTAACATCCATTAGTAACTTTCTGGTGATAAAAACAGGTAAAAACACACACATGCTGCACAGCAACACACTGTAGCTGTTAAAAAACATTATTGGCTTGTTTACAGCATTATTATGTTTCATCACTCCTCCTCCTCCTTCTCATCTTCCTCCTTCCCCTGTTGAACAATTGGCTGATCATTTGATAACCTATGTCCACAGATTAATGGATTCACTGCTCAGAGACGACACAGCGCCACCAGATCTATTCGTTATCAGTCACTCCTGTCTTTTTAAGTTAGGTTGTTTCTGGTTTTAATTTGCATTTCATTTTACATTTAAGTTTTTGCTTCTATGCTGTGTTCAGCATAGTTGAGTTGATTTGAGTTATGTCCACGATTGGTGCAAAAACACAATTTTAAAAACATTTTTAGAAAGGAAGAACAAATAAAAATAAAAGGCACAAGTGTTGAACATATATACAATATCTAGAATACAAATAAGTACCAACTATTTGGTGGTCCAGATCTAAAAACGCCTTCCATCAGGATCTTGGGGCTGGAGTAATAAAAACCAACCAGACCTATTAAAACTTGTTGATCTCCATGTTTACAAAACCAGAGTAGCATCTAGTCTGTCTGATCCAAGAGAAAAGAATAAAACCGAACTTCATCGTGAAGTGGAAGTAACGGCAGAACATGAGTTCAGTATTTGACTCAGCAGTTGGTCATGAACTGGTTTTGGTTATGATTAAGATGTTGTAGGGAAATTGTGTGTGTGGTTCATCTTCTAGTTCCTCCTCACCTCGTACTCCTCCTTAAAGCCATACCCCTCTGCACACTTCATCTGGGTTATGTGCTGCAGCAGGTCGGCCACTCGGATGGCTGGATGCAGCTGTCCCGTCTGATAGGGCAACGCCTCACGCTCCGACTCGCGCTGCTTGTAGTGGGACTGGACCAGGCTACTGGTTTCACTGGTCATAGTATGACTGTCGTCTGGAGGAAGAACAGTAGGAAAGAGAGGAGACAGATCAGATCCAGGATGGACAGACACTGCACATGTGCAGAAAAGGTGTAATGGAGTCAGGCTGGACTGGACCGGGCTGAGCAAAGAACAACCTGGACAAGTTAATCTAAAAACAGAACTGAATCGGATCCGGTCAGGTCTTTGTGAAGCTATGAATTAACAATTAAACTGAATAACACCAAAGGTTCAGCTGTCTGAGGAATGTTTGTTTTAGCTTCATTCTGGACAGACTCTGAACACCTTCAGAGTTAGGATGAGTTTTCACAAAAATAAAAATTCCTTAAAAAACCTTAAAGATCAACAATGATGTAATCTGATCCTAGCAGAATACCCGATAAACAGTAAACAGATTCCTAATTTCTAAACTCTTTAAATTGCAGATCTCAGTCAAATCTCTTTGGGGTTCAGGAGTCCCTCAAGGTTAAGAACAGGGGCCTCTGGTTATATACGCCACCTCTTTGTTCTGGTTCTCCACCATCATGGCCTCACACCAATGCTATGGAGATGATACCCAACTGTACCTATCAGTCCCACCTTATGACCTCACAGTCTGAGCATGAACCTCAGCTTGTCATGGACGAAGGAACACCTTCTTTAACTAAACCACTCCATGACTGAACTATTAATAATTCAGCAAATCAATCCATCATCACAATTTCAACATAGCGCTCCTGTAAAAGATGGCTCATGTTTACATGTCCTGAAACCTTTAATTCCGTTTAGTTTTTTTAAATATAGCAATAATTCCCTATTAATATCAACATACAATCCAATTAAACTAAAACATTGTTCAGTCCAGTTAATTATTTTTTCAGTTATAATCAATTTTTATCAAATTCATAAGGACTAACCTAGCAGCTACAATTTCATGCCCCAGATCTATTTATCTAGTAAAATTCTCACCAAATTCACATTCACTACAATTATGTTCACACAATGCTAATTAATAAAAAGCTGACTTTCTAAGGAAACCAATGAATCACATAAAATCTTCTCTGCTAATCAATTCTAAACATACTGAAAACCATTATCACAAACCATCGCTAAACCAGATGATTTTCAGCATCAGATTTAACTTGTGTAATCTGATATTTTCTGACATTTTCTGTGGCTGAAGTTGTGTACTAAGTACCACTTTATAAACACAACAGACACATGTGATCATCCATCAAAATAGTTAAAACCTGAGCTAATCCCCAAGCAGGGGATTAGCTGCATGAAGCATAAAGGCATAGTTAGTTCATGTTTCATGCAGCCAAAGTATCTCATGATCTTCCAGCTCTGTCGGTCCCTCTCATGGATGTCATGTCACTAAAACGGTCATACATGTGTGAAAATGCAGGTGAAGGTTATTGCAATCACTGATGTGGAAATAAAAGACCAAAGAGTCAAAGAAAAGTCTGAGCCCGGTGTTTAAGAGAGAATAAAACCATTCAGAGTTTGTCCAGAACTTAATTATTTATTATCAACCTGTCTAAAAATAATACCTGGTCCAAATCCATGCCTACAAAGCAGTCGCCATGACAAAACAGATGAATGGCACACAAACATCACATGACATCAAACCACATGTCTGGAGAAAGAATGATGATGGTTTCTTTTCACACTGCCGCCTATCAGTAATTTTAATGGCTTCTAAAGTTTAAATCCCAGTTCATTTTTCAAACCAAATCCGGTTCTTCATAATTGGAGAACTGGTCTAAACCCAGTACAGAGTTCTGGACCAGATCCGGTTCAGCATTGACCTAGGTACTTGTCAGGATCCAATACACTATGGGCTGTGTGCTTGAACAGAAGTACCCAGTTTGGCTGTGTACTGGTCCAGAGGTGGTTCGGGTTCAGAGCTGCAGTGTGAAAAGAGCAGAGTTCAGAGTCCTGGAACAGAGCAAACCTTTTTGGTAAACTGGTTCTTAAACTGGACAACTGGCCTTTAAACAACCAACCAGGACTCTGGTGTGAACATTTCAGCAGAGACTCGGCGGACATAACTTCCACTACACTCTCTAACTCTGTTCTTATTGGCTAGCCTGGGGGGCTGACTGACCAATCAGAAACTCTCTGTCCTAAAGAGCCCAACCAGTCATGATGAGGAGATGGGCGATGAAATGAGGTGGTGGTTTGTGATCGGATGGATAAAGCAACCACTGTGAGGAAAAACAACAACCAATCAGAAAGAGATGCTGAAACCTGATTGGTGAAATGGTGGGAGGGGCTGGTATTGTGATGTCACGATTTCACAGAGGGTAAAATATGAGGTTGTGCTAGCTAATGACATCATACGGGATGGTGGGTGTGGCCCCATGCACAGTGGTGACAGACACCCCCCAACATGAGCCCAACCCATTTAGCCCCAAATTTAACCACTTACCATTAATGGGCACTTTAGAAAGAGAAAGATAGAAAAGGAGAAGAAGAGAGAGGAGACACGAGATAAGCAACAACTTTAGCTTAGGTTTTAGCCTGGACTAAAGCTAGTCTACTGCTAACACACAGCTAGCATGAATCAAAAACCCTATTTAGAATGAAGACAGCTAGCAACAAGTGTCAAGACTAACCTGGATAACCTGGCTACCTGCAGTCTAAATGTAGGACTCGGCTAACATCAGCATACCTGACCTGCAGACTGTTTAGCTAGCCAGAGGAGAGAAGAGCAACGGGGGTTCATTTGACTGTTTGTTTTAGCATTCCCTTTCCTTTTGTTTTTAACTAGCCTTGTAGCACTTTTAGAGGAAGTTTTACTGCTAGAGCTAAACCAGTGGCAAGTATTTAAGCATTCGTAAGAGAGGTGTCTATTAGGCCACACATAGTGGTACAAAAAAAGGGAGATATCTTATTTTTACATGAGCAAATAAATAAATAAACAAAAACAAAACAAACAACAAAAACAAAACAATTTTTTTCCTGGCTTATTTATCTTAAAGCGTGTTCACACTTGCAGTTTCACACTAAAGTAGCCTTTCCTACCGTCAGTTTTTATATTGAGTCAACAGATGCACGATAAAAGACAAATCCTGATTGGATGGCTTCTAGATGGACCTTACAAACTTCCAAAAGAATGCTAAATGTCAGGATAAATGTGCTTATTGGTTTTGAGTTAGCTATGGTGATATTTTTCTACTTAGAGTGTTCAAACTGTATAAAGAAGTTGTGACGGCGCCAAAGGTTTCTGTGTTGCACAGAATAGCTCCTATGTTTCCAAGAACAAGGTGAGTTTGAAAGCAAGAATCACATTTTTGTTTCAATATCTTTTATCCATGCTCAGTCCAACCATGCTAGAATTCTCCCGTAAGTTAGGTATGGATAACAGCGTGCTGTGTACACTTCCCTCGCGGATCTGCACTGATAGAGCAGTTCCAGCTAAACCTTTCAAGTGTGAACATACCTTAACTATCGGTTTTAAAAATTAGTTTTTTCAGAAAAGAAACAATGGCTTTAATTTTGTTTGTGTACAGTTTCTAATATTTACTTCTATGAGATGCTGAGTCAAAGGCAGCTGGGTTTCTAGTCTTATCTGACAATGCATTTCCATCTACGTCCTAAAACTTCCCTAACAACTAAAGGTTCCTTAAACTCTTTATCTGCTTCCACTGCATCAATCTCTACAAAAAAGAGACATTTCTTTTATGTCTTTCTCTCTGATGACAACAAAAGCCTTGAGGATAGACCTCTACGTCTTCCTCTTCATCAAAGCTTATCAAGGTCCTAACCTGGTAGTAGGTCCATCTATCAAAGGATTTTATTAGCAGCTGCATGAACAAAACTAAAATAATCTATTTGTACCTGCAGATTTCTCTGAAAAAAAGATGCTGGAAAAACACTGAAGACCAATCTCCAATATATGGGAGCAAAGTCCTTCAACCGGCACACACCCGGTGAATTACTGAGCTCAGGTATGTGTTATCAGTCCACCTGAGTAACATTTAGGTTATGATTCATGTCAAACTGAACCAGTAAACTGCCATGTCTGCTTTGAGTCCTCACTTGTTCACTTATAAGTTATACATTTCAAAACTAAGGGAAACACTTCTGCTGTTGCGTCTAGTTGATTTGTTTGTAAGGTTTGGAGTTTAAATGAAAGGCTGAATGTAATGCGTCTTTCAGGAAGAAGATTCAGAGCTCAACTGAACACATTAACACAAAATTGGCTCCATTCTGATGACTGGAACTGTATCATTACATCATTCCTACTTGGTTTCCATAACAATATATCACACAGAGTTATGCTGTGATGTTGGTGTGGATAAAGCTGCTTTCTGTCCAAACCAAATCCTACCCCAACAACTCAACACCGCGGATTCAATCCTGGCATCTGGACTCAGCTGCATTTGACCTCAACAACTCTCCAGGTATCTTCAGCTGCATTGGTCTGAGCATTTTATTGTGCAACTAAATGAACCGTCTGACGCCCGATGCAGAAATATCTGAACACATTTTTAATCTTGTGTGCACAAGATCCCAGCCAGTGTGTGGATGTAGGGTTGTGGGCTATAAAGGGTTGATTTAGGATCAGGCTGGGTGATGGGTGGGTCCCACATCCTGATGGCCCATCTGTGTTTAACATTTCCCTTTAGTGGTCCAGCTGGGACCCAGAGATGGAGCCGACCCATGCCCACGCAGTGCACAGGTACCCGGGTTTAATCAATGTGGGGCCCACCTACAAGTGTCAGCTGGGATGGAACCACATAGTTTTTCTACAAAAGCCCTCTAGATGTTCTGTAAATTCACAGTTTGGGTTTGTTAATCCAAACAAAACTGACTGCACATCCATAAGACTTCATGTTAATGGTCATGCTGGATCATTAGAGTCAGACCAGTCTGACATAGTCAAGGTTATTCAACTTTTCATATTCGACCCAAAACTGGAAACTTACAGAACCTTAATGATTTGATGTCTTTCTTAAGATTGAAAAAGCTCCCTTAACCCTTAAAAAACAGATGATGCTGCTAAACAAGAAAAACACATACATTCTTTGAAATACTGTAACTAGTCACCCATTTGTGCTATCAACTTAATTCCAAAAGATTCAGAAAACTGAGAAGCACATCTTTGCCCTGACACATGACTCATTACAGTAATAGCACTGCCACTATCACAATGCCACTACCTTAACTGGCCATATATAAGCGCAAAGCTGTGCTTCTCAGCTTTCAGAATCTGTTGGAATTACGCTAATAATGTAGAAGAGATTTCTAAGAGTTACAATATTTCAAAGAATGTTTGTCATTTTCTGTTTCTAGCAGCAGCACCTGGTTTTAGAGTGTTAAAGGAGATTTATTTTCCTGTGGTGGGTGAGGCTGCTGTCTGCTGCTGTTTCATTAGCCACTGATCATTTAGCTAATTTATCTTCAGCTGTTCAGCTGAAGCTCTTAAAAGCAACAGACGACCTTAGCTAATTTTAAGAAAATGTTTTCAAATTTTCCCTAATCTGGTACTTTAAAGAAGAAAGATTGAAAATCAGTTTTACTTCATACGACTCAATATTTTTTATCAGCTTATTACAAATCCACAAACATCTGCGACTCCCAAGAATCTAAACCAAGACATTCAGAGAGGAAAGACCTCCCCTGTTGTTTTTGTGATTGTTTGTTTTCCTCCCCCCAGTCCACGTGGGCGTGTTGTGTCCATGCAGAGGTTGGAGGACAGACGTGACGTCAACACGACACGCAGGAATGTTGTGGATGTGGGGATGGAGTGAAGCCCACCGTTATTTTACAAAAATGACATAACTAGAGTGAAAACCAAGAAAAACAAAACAAAAAATAACAGAAATAAAAATGTTATTATAGAAATACACTTTAAAAAAGAAAACAAGAAAGTTCTTAATATAAATAAACAATAAATGACAAAAATAAATTTATGTACTTCCAACAAATTAAATAAAAACTAAAGAAAACAAACTGAAGGGTGACAGAAATAATCAGAAAAAATAAATAAATATGACTACAGATACATAAACTGATAACAGATAAACAACACATTTAAAAAGTATTAAGACCTTAAAAAAAAGAACCAAAAGCAGCTGAACAAGAAGCAAGCAGGGATGGATGGAAGCCACAAAATCACTCTCTTTCTCTCTTTCTTTTCATCTTTCTCACCTATCTGTTCACTTCCTGTCTGTCTACTTCCTATCTATCTATCTGTGCAGTCAGATTTTCTGCCTAGAGAGGAAACAAAGGAAAAAAGCCTCACCCAGAATGGCCGTCGGTACGAAGGGGTCTGCCATCAGGACACATCAGCAGCAGAAAAACAGACAGGAAGGACAAAAGAAAAGAAGAAAGGGAAACAAGTCAGCGCCCTGCCTTCCTGCTGGGCCAACTGGGCTTGAAGTTGACTGAATGTCAATTGAAAGTCGGCTTAATATCGGCTGAATGTCAGCTCATTGTCGGCTGAAAGTCAACTGAATGCTGGCTGAATGTCGGCTGAATGTTGGCTGAGAGTCAGCTGAATGTTGGCTAGATGTTGGCAGAAAATCCTCTGAAAGTTTCTGAATGCCAGCTGAATGTCAGCTAAAAGTCTGGTTAATGTTGGCTGAAAATTAGCTAAAGGTTTCTGAAAGTCTACTAAATGCCTGCTGAACATTGGCTGAAAATCACCTGATCATGGCTGAAAGTCAGCTTAGTGTCAACTAAAAGTTGTCTTAATGTCAACTAAATGTTGGCATATTGTTAGCTGAAAGTCAGATGAGTGTTATTTTAATGTCATCTGGAAGTTGTCTGAATGCTGGCTGAATGCTGGCTAAAAGTCAACTGAAGGTCAACTAAATGTTGGCTGAAAGTGGCTGAATGTCGGTTGAATGTTGACTTAAGGTCTACAGTCTGTCAGCTGAAAGTTGGCTGAATGTTGGGTGAAAGTCGGCTGAAAGTCAAATGAATCTTGATGAATGTCGTCTGAAAGTGAATGTCTCCTGAATGTCAGCTGAAAGTCGACTGGCTGCTGTCTGAATGTTGAGTGAAAGTCTACTGAAAGTTGGCTGAATGTCGGCTTAATGTCGGCTGTGTAATGTGAGCTGGGTCTGAGCCACTCAGAACACTCTCACCACACTTCAGTCAGTTTTTATCGATCATGTGACTAGGCCTTGTAGCAGGACTGATCGGTTAGTCCACCAGTCAGGTGAGTCAGACTTCAGGTATGTTCCACTTGAACATCTGCTTCTGTCTGTCTGTAGACAGTAGGAGTCTGCAAATTTTCTGACCATGAAATGTCTCTGAGTGCCTGTGTGGTGCTTCAGCTCTCAGGTGGGAGGAGTGAACAGGTGGAGGTTCATTCAGGTGAAACAGTGCAGGGACAGCTGTTGTTGTTTTGGTGGAAAACATGAGTCAGATTGACATGAATAAAAATGTCAGTTTCTGCTGCAACGACCTGTTTTATTCAGAAGCTACACACACTCAGTGATAATTTTAGACTAATCACTTCCTGTCAGCAGATGAGTTCAAGTCACCAAAAAACATTTAAAGACAGAGCTTCAGTGTTTCTTTCCACATTAACATACGTGATTCAGCTGAAGCTCTTAAAAGCAGCAGACGACCTGAGCTCAGTGAATCACACACTTGTGCTCAAGTACCATCAGAGCTGCGAGTCCCTGCCTCCATCACAACTTCACCTCCACTAAAAGCACCACTTTGCCTTTTTATTGTTAATTTGTGTTCAGCTCAAACTTAGTTTATGATGCCAGAATGAAGACGTGGAGGTGTGTGTTACCTGGGTAGTAGGAGTTGGGGACAGAAGTGCTGATGGTGTTTGTCTTCAGGGTGAAGGAGGATGGAGACGACACGGCTGCACAGAAACAAACACAAGATTCAGTGTTTGATAGTCATGTTGTGTTGGGATTTTGACTATGATGATATTGATCATCTACATCACTATTACAGCTACAACAGATTATTGACAATATGATAAAAAGGTGAGAAATGATCAGCTTTCAGCGCAGAGTGACTGCAGTGGCGGATCTTTGATGACCAATGACAGAACTGTGATGATCTTCAAGTTTTGAAATTAATCTCTGATAACTGTCATATTCAAACAATAATCAACTAATTGAATAATGAATCAATACATCTGTGAGGGTGTTTATGCATAGAGAACATCATTCGGCTCAAAGTTAGTCAGAAAAATTCAAATTAATTTTAACTTCTTCTGCAGATAGAATGAGAGAAGAGGAAAAATACAATAAGATAAAGAACAAAGGAACAGAAAGAGACAGCGAAGAGCTCAAAGGAGGTGAATGCCTGAGGGAAGGTCGACTCCTCTGTCCTCTACACCTCCATCATCCCTCCATCATCCAGCCCCGTCCCCTCCGGCTGCCTCTCTGACAGTCCATCACTTCATGATAAAACATTCGGTCATATGACCTGCAGCAGTTCAGCCTCTTTATTCCTAAATATTAAAGCTGTTAAAACTGCAGCATGAAGACAAATGTCTTCCAGAGACACACATCCGTCCATCCTTCCCCTCCTTTCTTTTTGTTCCTGATCTCACTTGGCATCTCTACTTTAGATTTCTTCTCTTTCTCATGGTCTCATCTCTCATCTTTTCATGTCTCTAATTGAATGGTTTCATTTTTCTCATTTCATATTTTTTTTTTGTTTTGTGTTTTAGGACAAAACGCATGAAATAAAAGAGAGTTGGAGAATACATGGAGACAAAAGACAGGTGAGCCCATCAGATAGATGAGGAAATCCAAAAGAAAACAAACTCAGAGATGAGAATTAAAAAAGAAATTGGAAAAATGTTACGAGAAAAAAAGGTGATGAGAAAATCCTGTGAAAAAAGTGAGATGAGAAAGTTTTCTCATGTCTCTCATTGCCCTGTTTTAATGGAGTGACTCAGTGTCTTTTCACTGAAATTGAGAGTTTTGTCTAATTTCTTCTCGTGACATTTTCCCCTTGGCATGTTTTGTTTGCTTTCAGTTTCTCTCAGTTTAGTCTGGATTATTTTTCTTCATGTCATCTTGTTTTTCTCATTCGTTGGTCTTTTTGTCTTTCTTCTGTCTCATCTTGAATCTTTTCTAATTTTGTCTCTTTCTTTTGTCATTTCGATTAATATCATTTTCTCTTCTTTTAAAGCTTGACTATCTTGGGACATCGTTGTTTTACATCTCATTTCATCAAATCTTTGACATATTCATGTCTTCTGATCTCAACTTTCATCTCTTCTGATGTGTGTCAGGACTTCATTTTCCATCATGTTTCATTTTGTCTTTGTCACATTCGTCTTCTCATCTCATTTCTCTTGACGTGTTTCATGTCTTTGTCTTTGACACATTCCTGATGGACTTCATATCTGTTTTCCATCATTTCATCTCATCTCATCTATGACACATCATGTCTCCCCAATCCCCATCATTCATCTCTGGATTATTTTCATGTCTATTTTCTATCTTGTTTAATAGCATCTTTGCAACATTTATGTCTCATCTCATCTTTCATCTCATTTGATGTTTCATGTTTTTGTTATGCATCATGTTTCCTTTTGTCCTTGACACAATATCTTCTCATCTCGTTTAACTTCTCCAGATCTGTTTCACATCCTTGCTTTCTATCTCCTTTTATCAGATTGTTGACACATTCATGTTTCCTAATCTCATTTCTCATCTTATGATGCGTTTCCTGTCTATGTTTCCATCTTTTAATCTCATCTTTGACACATTCAGGTCTTATCTCAACCTTCATGTCTTGTAATGTGTCTTTGTTTTCCATCATGGCAGGCTCTGTTTTCACCTCTTTGCACCCCCTTCCTTCTTTTCTTCTGGAGCATGATCTTTTTTTAAAACTGTAATTAATGTTTTTGTTGTCGTACGCCTGTTTTCGTCTTCTCTATCTCATGTTTTCTCATCTCTATGTAAGACGTGCACTCACTGCGCCCATTCAGCGTGTGTGTGTCCACCACGGTTGTGTGCTGGGAGTTGTTCACCATCAGTGTCATTTCCTGTCTGGAGCTCAGAGTTTCCTTTCTCTTCTTTGCCAACTTCCTGTAGAGACAAAAACAAGCAGACTGACATGAATTTTTCCTGGTTTGATTCTCATGTAAACATTGCTCTGACAACAGCTTCGTGATGGTCACTGAATTTAAAATAAACATTAGAGAAAAGGGGATGAAAACCGGAGGGAGATATCTTCTGCCCTCCTTCTCTTTGTGTTGTGCTGTTTTTTTGTGGCCGTGACCTTCGATGAAGGAGTCACATTAACAGTTTGATTCATTCATGAGTCACTGCGGCAGAAAAACATTTTCACTTCTTCCTGATTAAAAACCTTTATTCTTACAACTTGTTTTCTTGGTGCTCACCAAGTTCACTGAGCTTCACCAACAAGGTTTGATTTGTGTGTTTCTGACTGATGAAAACATTGTAAACGGTGCCTCATCCATGTTAAGGCGGTCACTTAAAGTCTCTGTTAAGGTGGTATGGGCAGAACGTGATATGGATTCTATTTAAGCTGGTATGTGTAGGGTGGTATTGGTGGGTTTTTAGGTTAGTAGTTGCAGTTGCAGGTGGATAGCAATTAGTTTTATTCCTTGTGGTGATTAAGGTGGAATAATTATAATAAGAATATGATCAAATGCTTTCAGTTAAGGTAGTATGAATGTGGTTTTTATGCCTGTTGAGGTGGAACTTAAGGGCTCTAAACTCAATGTATGTGTCTCATTTTAAATTAGAGTTATAACAGTGCTATTTGTCTGTTAAGGTAGCATGGCGTCTTTGTGTGAGCTTGTCTGCATGATGCTGCAGGCTCTTAAGGTGGAATGACAGCTAGATTTTGTTTAATGAGCCGTAACTAAACTGGAAATGAGAATCTGAGCAGGCTCGTAAATTTATGAATTAGTTCTGCTTTTTAAATGCAAGAGTCATTAAAAGTCACTCAGGCTTCGAGTCGCTGTCGTTTTATTCGTCCTCCACTCGTCAATATTTTCCTCTCACGCTGCATCACTCATCAGATTTAGCAGGTTCTGTTCAATAACTTGATCAGCTGACTGCTTCACATTCCTTCACAGCTTTAAACTGACTTGTAACAGATTTTTGTCAGTTTTTTATTTGTTTCTGTTGGAGCATCTGCTGTCACTAAGAGGGAAAGTTAGAAACAGGAGACTCTCAGTGTTTCTGCAGCACCTTTCCCTGATTTCTTGGTGGATTTGTGGAGACTTATTTTCTCTCCAACCACCTCTGTTTTTGTCCTTGTGTTGCACAAGCTCTGCAGAGCAAAAACCATCTTTAAAACATCCTTTCATCTTCTCATTCGTCCGTTTCTCCACTCCATCCATGTTTGCTGTCCTTCTATTCTGAGAGAATAAAATCCATTTGCCGATTGCTCACACACAAACACACGGACTCACACTCGCTGCAAAGTTTAACCCTGACCTGAAAACTGCTGAAATATATAAATAACAGTGAAAAGCAGGCTTTTAAACATCAGTAAAAGCTGGAGCATGCACGTCAGGGTTAAGATGGAGGACGGTGAAAATGCCCTGCGGCGAGGTGCTGCCCTCCTCCTCCTCATGTCTCCCTTTTCTTCTTCTGTAGCTCAAACAGACTGCAAAAACCTGCAGCATTTCTTCTTCTTCTGTGATTCAGCCGTAAACACACAAGCAACAACAACACAACCTCTGTATTTACTGTCAAAACACATCTGGACAAAATAAAACATGTGACATGTTGCACCTGCTGAGATTCAAATGTTTGAGCTAAAAATCTGATACTTGAACATAACAGATGCCCATAAACACAACATGAATGTAAAGATTTAAAAATACAAGAAAGCCATGAAACTAGAACAAACGGCATCTAAACCATCAAAAGGTTTTCAGTGTCTTTGCACAACAAAACCAGGGGTGCATTTTTACTGAGTCTGACTTGTTATTTAGAGATTTCCCTGGGGTAGGTTGTTTTCTTTTTATAGTAGGTGTTTTGTGAGGTAGGTTTTTATGTGGTAGTTCTTTTTGTTGCTTTAGGCATTTTATGTGGTAGGTTGTTTTTGCTGTAAGTTTCTTTTGTGTTGTAAATTTTTTGCTGTGGGTTTTTGGTGCTTTTTTGTTTTTGGTAAGTATTTTGTACGACAGGGTTTTGGCAGTAAGTTTATTTGTACAGTTATTTTTTGTACATTAGGTTTTTAGTGTGGTAGCTCTTCGCAGTAGACGCTTTGTGCAATAGTTGTTTTTGTGTGTAGTAGGTCTTTTTCGTGGCAGGTTTTTAGTGCTGTAGGTGTTTTGCAGTAGATGTTTTGTGTGGTAGGTATTTCGTGACATTGTGCATTAAGTTTTTAGTGTGGTGATAAGGTACAAAGTGAACTCAAAATGCAGACTCAGTTCAGGTTGTAACAAAACTTCTTTTAATGCTGATCTAAGGCTTGGGTAGTCCAAAAGCTCGAAGAAGTCTCAAGGAAATGAGGAAGAAAATGCTAGAGAAACACTGAAACGCTGAAGATCTAGCAACAAGACGAACTAGCAGAGACGAGAAGTAAGAGGGGAACTTATACACCCACACACGAGAAAAGCTGACGAGACGCAGGTGAAGCACATGAGGTAGGTAAGCAAGGCCGTGAAACAGGTGATCAGATGAGCAGGAGAAGAGGCACTGACAGAGAAAGAACATGGTAGGTTTTATGCTGTAGGTTCTTTTTGCAGTATATTTTTGGTACGATGTCTTTGGTTCGGTAGGCATTTTGTTAGGTAGGTTTATTTATACAATCATCTTTTTGTGAGGTACATTTTGTGAGGTATAGTTCTTGTTTGATAGGTTTCTGGTGCAAATGTTTTGTTGCGTAGTGGGTCTTTTGTGCGGTTGGTCTTATGCAGTATGTGTGTGGGAGACATTTTATGCGGAAGATAAATTGATTTTTGCAGGAAGTGTTGAATGAGGAAGACTTTTTGTGCAGAAGTTTTCTGGTCCTGCAGAAATAAAAAGATGTTGAGTTTCTCTGCAGATTTGTTTTTGCTTTTTAATTTCCTGTAGAGCTGAGCTCTCTGACCAATCAGCTGTTCTCACCTGTGACACCTGACACACAACACAAACACACACACACACCTCCACTCACTGAGACTGGTGAATAGACAGAGAGAGAGTGAGCGAGAGAGAGAGACAGAAAGAGAGAGAGAGCAGGAGGTAACATTGCTTTACCAGCACGCTGCAGCAGAGCAGCTTTTATTAGATTTTATTCTGATATGAAAGGAGGTTTAATGTTTATGTGTATATATTTGCGTGTGGCATGACATCATCAGCAAGGTGTCAATGGTTGATTGATTTAACAACACTTAACATGAACACACACATACACACACCCGCTACATGTCAAGGCTAATCTGGGCTAATCTAATGAGCGACAGCACAATGCTGTTAGTGGTAATGGATGTTAGAGTGTGTGTGAGTGTGTGTAAGTGTGTGCACTGAAGCAGGGTTAATAGAATTAGCTGGCTGTAATAAACCTGTCTGATCAAATGATTGTTACAAGAACACACGCGCACAAACAGCATGGCCGTCCACATAGTAGTGGCTACAGCAGGTTGAGTTTGGTTGATTTAAAGTAGCAAGATCTATCAGTCTAAACCTTCTTCTTCTGTGTGTGAGATTATGAATGTTTTCATTGGTGCAACAAAGATAATCAATAAGGACATCTGATCTATGATCATGGGGATGAAATAAAACTCCCATTATCCCATCATATCTGATGGGAAATGTTTGTGCGACATGAAGAAATTGTATTTTATTGTAATTTTCAGCTTTTTTGCTGCCTTTTACTACTTTTAATGCTTTCTTTGCACCATATTTAATGCTTGGTTACTTTATCATTGATTAATGAATCGTTACAAAATCTTATAGATCAGTTTTCAGACATTTTAGCATCAGCTGCACAGCTTCCCATTAATTCAACTAAATCAAATTAAAGTAATCAAAGATATGAAGTGTTTCCTGCAGTGTGCTGGTTAACTTGTGCCACATCATGAAGCTAACTCTGTCCAAAGACATTTCCGAAGTTTGAACAAAAACTAAAAGTAATGTTCCTCATCTTTGACAGCCCGTTCAGAACACACTAACATTGTGCTGAAGTTTAAATCAGTGTCAGTCTGAAACAGCCAGATATGTCCTAACAACCAACAACTAACATCTAGATTAAATGTGGCCCACAAGACACTTTTGGTAACCCGTTTCCAGGAAAGCAACTGGCATCGGAACCAAATCTGGCCCACAAAGCACTTGCCAGTACAGTAACTGAGACATAAGTCCCAAAAGTGACCCAAGTTAGGCCCAAACTAATGTGCTATCTGGTCAGAAAGTCAGAAAGACTTCATCTTTGAGATAATATTCCATTTACACCTGATAAATACTACAATTAGAATGTTTTTCACAACAGAACCAGATGAAAACGTTTATGGTTAAAGAAGAAAAAGTAAATTACATGAATGGTAGAAAATGTAAAATCACTGCAGTCATCAGGGCTTAACTTTTGAGATCATTAGCTAATGTGACTAGCAAATTCCTAAAATTACCGGCCAACCTAAATGCCCACTAGCTACCTTTTCTTCCAAAGAAAAAAAAAATTCTAATTATCATTGCAACTGAATGCATTAATCATTTTTGTTTCCTTAAATTGCTTCTATTACAGATTTTTCATAAAAATTTGAACAGTAACTAATTTCAATCATCTATTCACCACCACATTTTTGTTTTCTTTACACCTCTTCAGTTAAATTTCTGTCCTCATTTAGTTGCTATTTGCTCAGGCAATTACAAAATACCCTGAAACTCACATCAAAAATTCTACTCTCAGATTTTTAGTATCCAATATCATTGAAATGCAGCTAGATGCTGCTTATTTTTCAGCTTTTTCTTATATATTTACTTTACCTAACATGCTTGTACTTAAATTCAGCTTACCCCGTCTTTCTCTGTGGCTCTGTGAACCTGACCTGTACCACGGCAGTGTCTTTGGAGCATCTGTACCACTTCCTTCTTGTACATAATGGTATAATCCCAGTCTTCCTAGTATGGGATTGGCTGTATGGTGTGTAAATCAAATGAAAGTCCCGCCTGCTGGGCATCAGCAGCTGAAGATGCAACTGTCCCTGATGGAAGGCAGCACTTCCTTCTCACTTCAAAGATACATCACTAATTTATGACCCACCAAAGTGGCCGTATTTTTTTATTTATACCTGCCAAATTGAATTTTAATACACGTTTGACGGATTGCTAGGTGTTAATTTATGCTATGATTATCCTTGTGCCTCTGCAGGGTCGTCCTTACTAAATTCACCTCCAGGAAAACTTTCCAAACAACTTAGCAGTTGTTCATGTAACTGATAAGGCCCAAGGAAAATCCCATTCCACTTAACACGTGGATCTGACCCTGTTCTCTTTGAACAGGTGCAGGTCAAGCAGGTCATACAGCTGAGCATGTCCACAATGACCAAATTTGTTCTAGATGAACAACAACCCTCTTAGGCAGAACAGAAATTATGAAGATTGAGTAGAATTTGATCAGTGTGTGACTGATATTTTCATTAAACATATTCCAATTGAACATTTATTCAAAATCTTATTTGTCCATTCCTGTATGACCAAAAACTTCACATTTAATTGCCTGGTCATTTTGAATAGATTCTGATGAGTTTCCTGATTTCCTCCATCACCTGTGAACACATCTGTGGTAGAGTGGTGGTAACAGCAACATGACCACCACAACAATCCACCATGGTTCTGTTTCTTCAAGTGCCATCACTTCTAGAAAATTCTCCAGAAATCCACTTCATGTTCTTTGACAGGACCTAGTTCCATAAACAGCAGCTATGGGCTGCAGGCAGACCAGCGTTGTCAGATTTTACTACTCAGTTGTAAGCAGCACAACTGTTTGAGATATGTTTCCTACATTCCACGCCAAAGAAGTGAACTCTTAAGTGTTTGAAAACCAGAGGTCTCGGTTCGCTTGCATGTAAACGCAGGTGCAGTTCATTTGCAGTGTGAATGCAAACAGACCATCCAGCGAACCAAAGAGAGGAGGTGACGTAAAGTAACATGATGGATATTTTGCTGCCTTAAATACTGCTCATACTGGACAGATTCTGGTGAAAACTGCATTAGGTTTGAATGTCAAAGTAAAAACAGAAACCTCAAAACTAAATAAATTCGTTGTTGCTGTATTGTTTACTTGAACTAAATGAATCTTTTTCGACCCTGGCCAATCGATGAGCTGGATTTTCTTCTCTCTTCTTGGTCAGTGGTTGTATTATAGGTAATACCTATCCCCTACCAAACAGTTGTAACTGCATGATGCTGTCCAGGCAGTTTGGTTCACTTAAACAAAACGCAGTGTGAAAGCAAACCAAACCAAAACAAAGGTGCTAAAATATTTTACACCAATTCTGGCCTATCCTGGTGTGAATGAGCCCCAGCATCAAGACTCAGGCATTCTTTTATTACCTCCACCAAGGCTGAGGTCATGTATTCAGCCGGGTTGGTTTATATGTCTGTCTATTAGCAACAGAACTCAAAAACGTATTGACAATTTTGATCAAATTTTCAGATTATGCAGGTGATCTGGAGCATTGCCTGCATCCAGAATTTTTTTGAAGAAAGTTTTATTTTGAGGAGATAGGGATAATTTTACCATTAAAGCTTCTAGCTCAAAAATAATGCCCACAATCATTGACAAAAGAAATTTATAATGGCTTGGTGGAGGTTTGTGCTCTCTGAGGGCTTCTAGTGGTCCATGGTTTCCTAATCATCACCAATCACCATTAGAGTTCCAGAATCAGGTCAGAGGTCACATGTGAAGCATGAAATGATGAAGGAGAGGTCACAGGTGAAGGTCAGATAAAGCTCACCTGGACAGTCTAAGGCAGCAGGGGCCATGATTATGATGAATATGATCAGACCTGCTCCGTTTGGAGCTAAAAACTGAGACACCAGCAGGAGGCAGGGTGATGTTGACCATTAAAGACCTGGGTCAGGTTGGGTTAAGGGTCAACAGCTGTGACTTTTCCTGTTCTGAGTTACACGTGTGTGCATGCAGACAAACATGAATTTGAGAAAGCCTAGATACTGTGTTTGCCATGGAGACACATGTCCATGTGTCCATCATATCAAAGCTGTGATTTTCTACACAGAACATATTTCAACACAATTCAGATGTGATTTTCATTAAATTTGGTTTGTTGTCAGGGCAAGGAACTGGGCACGGCTTGTGGATTTTAGTTTAGAGAAAATGACGCTGCAGGTGTATGAACATTAAATTATGTTTTTGGCTTTATGTGTGTTCAAAGAAAAAATAAATCTGACAAAAACAATGCTTGCGAAGCTTGTTTGTGGCATGTCTGGTCTGCAGGAGTGGACTAATTACAGATCAAATGCACAAACTCCATGTGATCTACAGAAACCCAAATAAAATGTCCTGAAAATCAGATCAGAATTAAATACAGTAAACATGGAGAGCATACAGATGCACAGCAGCCAATGAGGGAGGCAAGTTTCAGTGCAGGTAAGGATGGGGGAGGGTTTGTTTACTGCAGCGTGGCTCACATCAGGCAGCGAGCTCAGATAGGCCATGCCGGTTTGACTCTGTGTTTAAAGGGGTCAGAGGTTGAAGATGAAATCTATGGGCTCACAGGTGGATGGTTTGGTTCAGGATCAGATAAGCAGGCAGGACACACTTAGGCTTACAGGTGAGTTGTTAGGGTGGGGTTACAGCTCAAACAGGTTACTTACAGGTAGTAAGTGTAGGAGTGATAATTTCTTCGTCTGAAGGGTGGGGGCGGAGCGGAGGGAGGAATGAAATGGAGGGAAAGAAAAACAGAAAAAAGGAAAAACAACAGATTAATGTCTTGGAAAGAAATCAAGAGATGAATTAAATCATTTTGTGTAGAAGTGGTGGAGGAGAGCGGTGATTGGCTGGTTCAGGTGTCAGTCAAAGAGCAGGAGACAAATCTGATTGGTTAAAAGGTGAATGTGTGAAATGAAAATGACAGATTGAACTTTGCCATCGTCATCACAGTTAGAAAAGGAACACTGAACTCTTATACAAACTTCAGAACACCTTCCTCATTATCCTCATTCCATCACCCCCATCACCACCACCCCACCAACTTCATCATCCCATCACTATCTTCATCCCTTTATTTTTTTCCTTATCATCCTAATCATCATCTTACTTATCATCATCATCACCCCATCACCATCCATCCCCCCATGTTCCTGCTTATCATCATCACCGTCAACACCCCTTTATCATCCTCATCCCCTTATCACAATCCTCATCACCGTCAACACCCCCATCACTCTCATCCTCATCTTCATCATCCTCATCACTGTCACCACCCCCATCACTCTCGTCCTCATCTTCATCATTCTGATCACCATCAACACCCCCATCACTCTCGTCCTCATCTTTATCATCCTCATCAACGTGTCATCATTATCTGCATTACCCCATCACATTCCTCTACATCTTCATCACCCCACCATCATCAACACCCTCATCATCGTCCATAACAACCTTGATTATCCTCATCACCCTCCTAATCTTTATCGACCGATCATCATCATCATCATTGCCGCCCCATTATCCCCATCATCACCCTATCACCATCTTCATCACCATACCATCATTTTCCTCATCATCATTATCATTCTTAATCATCCTCATTAGTCCAGCGTCATTTACTTTATCACCTTCATCATGATCCTCATCGCCCCATTCTCATGAATAATAAAGATCTTATGATCTTTATCATCAACACTAATCTTCCTCATCACTCCATCCTTATCTTCAACAATCTTATTGTCATCATCTTTAATCACCCTCATCACCCCACCTTCATTTATCTCATTACTCAACACTCCATCCTCCTCATCACCAATTATCCTCATCACCCTTTCAGCATCTTCATCACTCCATCATCATGCTCATAACTTTAATCATCATCATCATCCTTAATCATCCTCATCACCCATCACTACCCTCATCATCATCCTCATCACCCTCAACACTCCCTTCATCTTCTTCCTCCCCACCCAATCACCCCCATCATTATCATCACCATCATCACCCCATTATCCTTATTTATCATCACCAGCTGATCCTCATCTATTTCATCACCATCATCATCCTCATCACCACATCATCATTTTCCTCATCACTCTATCCTTATCATTCTCATCACCCATCACCCGTCTTCATCATCATGATCATTTCATCACCATGTTAACACCCACTGTCTTCATCACCCTTCCTCACCACACTGGATGAGCTTGTTGGCCTCATCAAGGTTCTGCTCTCAGTGTGTGGGGGCTCAGACACAATCCAATCACTCCTGACATAGGCCTGTCGCGATAAGCAATCAGTCAATTAACTGAGAAAAAATGAGCGCAATGAGTTTGCCAGTTGCGATAATTTTAGTTTTTTTTTTTCTCGCTTACTTTACCATAGACTGTGTATGACAACAGGTTTCACTTTGTAGTATCTTGACTGAATGCTCTCGTTTGTCGTAGAATGAGCTCTCTCGTGTCATACTTGAAGCAGCATGTTGCAGCACGGGACCGTGGTGAACCGCTTAACCTGTACGAGCCAATGTGCCGCATTTGTTTTACAGGGCTGCCAACTCTCACAAATTGGCCGTGAGACTCGGGCATTTGGGTGGATTCTCACGCTCTCATGCGAAACCTCTAATTTCTCCCACTGAAATACACAAGCAATACAAGAGCAATGCCGGCTAATCGAGAGGTACAGGAGGACCGCCGCTTTTGGGCCGGTGTCCAGGTGTATGTGAAAAAGCACAGTGTCACGTCACAACAGGGCACGGTTCACTCACTGCTCATATATCAGTCTGACATGCAGCGATGAGGGGAGATATTTCAGCTTCACAAACAGCAACGATGCGCACTATATATATATATATATATATTATGTTTGGTTCTATTTTTTTTAAATACAATGGTACTAACTGGCAGTTTTACCGGTTTTCCCTATCTGAGCTCCATGTTCAAAATTTTTTTAAATATATTTTTTGAAGGGCAGTTTTGTTTACAGTACAGACACTTTATTATCTATCATACTTCTTTTTGCTGTGTTTGGTTTTCATTCATTGTTAATGGAACTGAGAGTCCATTCTATTTATTGTTTTTGGTTTAATTAAAATTTCTTCCAGTTCCAGTGTAAAATCTTAAAAATAAAAGTTTATTGATCTTTGAAAGGATGGACTTGCATTATTATGGCATTGTCATTATATTAGTTGAAAATGGTCTCAAAAAGACAACATTGTTATCGCTTACATTGTTAATGTTATCGCTTATCACAATAATTTCTGGGAAAATTTATTGCACAGCAAAATTTGTTATTGCGACAGGCCTTTCCTGATATTATCTGACATTCATGCTGGTCACATGATCCTCCCAAAAATCACATGACATTATCATTCTACAGTTATTCACAAGTGGAAAACATTCCAGAGAACGAACGTCAGCTAGATTTATTGGTTCCTGAAGATGTTCCACTTCTCATCTTAACACGGTCTTCATTCCACATGATTGTAACAAGGACAGGATGTATTTCATGTCCTGACTGGAGGAGTCTTCTCCCCCCGCACCATGCAGCTTCCTTCTGTAATGATGCTGACCTCCGCTTGGTCACAGAGTGAAAATCAAACACACCCCGTCAACATTAAACACCTCATTAGAGACTGAACAAGTGCTTCTCATTTCTCGCTCTCTCTAATATCTGTAAAAGAGATCAGAGCTTGATCGACCCAACAGATGAGCCAGACTCAAACTCACCACATTGTAACTCCCCCTAACACCACCACCACCACCACCACCCTTAACACACACACTTTATAAAGATGTGTGTTTCTGTAGCCTGAAGCCATTCAGCTCGAGGCGACTGAGAGAAGAATAAAAACGCTCTTTCATCTAAATTTCTCTCTTATCTCCTGCGTTCTCCAAACACTGAAGTTTTTCTGTGTGTGTGTGTGTGTGTGTGTGCTATATTAGCGTATGTGTGTCCCAGCAGGGTTGTGTGTTTGATGTTGGAGACTAAAGTCAGTGCAGACACAGTTTAATGGTGATTAGCGCAATCTGCCCCATTCGCCATCCTCCTCTTCCTGACTGTTGCAGCTAGTGTGAGGACATGATGATGTTTTTGATGTTTCCTCGTCCAGCTGCACTCAACAGCTACGTAAAACTGAATAACGTTGGTGTTAACCTTTGAATAGTCCTTCCACACCAAATCCTCTTTCTGACTCTACATTGGTACTTCTTAGTTTAAAGGTTATGTGTGCCCCCCCGCTGTGTGGATGTTTCCATGTCAAAGAAGGTCTTCGGAAACAAAATCAAAAACAATTTAGAAATACAACTCAGATTAGAACTGACTGATTGGTTATTTGATTTCCTCAAATAATTAGTAATTGGTTTCAGTCCGCAGATAGCTGTTTTGTGTCGAAGTGCCAAGGGACTAAAGATTGAAATTAGGCTTGCTATAATCTTGCATACTGATGTTCTGTTTATATATATATATATATATATATATATATTGTCCCATTTTAACTCACTGGGAACAATGGACATGCTGGCGTCTCCAAATCACATATCAAATTTAAGCCAGGCGTAGCAGATGGCGCAGCAGCAAGACACAGCAGCAGTGTCCATTTCAGTTTATATCTGCAGACTTCAAACTATAAACAAGCTTTTACCAGAGTTATGATAAAAAATGTACAATATTAATATTTCCGGTGAATTAATGGCATGTTTGGTGAAGGAAGAAACAGTAAAAATGGGCAATTCTTATGAAAGCTCTTGCAAGCAAGAAAGAAAAAAACAACAAAAAAAAACAAATGTACCACATCAACCAATCAAAAAAATGATATGACAACATGAAGCATTTGTTTGCTGAGGAAAAGAAGAAACTGTGGGAGCGACCAAAGTCCTTTAAAAGCAGATCAATGTGCTGCCTGCGGGTGGACAGGAGAACTAACACATCCTGGCAATGTCAGGTGTGTGATGTTCTCTCAACCTTTTAGTGGACAGGAACTGGTTTTTGGAGTGGAAAAAATAATTTGTTGCGTCTTCTGGATTATTTTTTAAATGGTTGTACAAAAAAGCCTAAGACATTGCTGCATTTTGATGTAAAAAGTTGTATAAAAATTAGTTGTTTTAATAAATTTGTAAATTAGCTTTTAAAAACAACTATTTATATTTGCATAAGTTGATCCTGCGATGGACTGCTGAGCTGTCCAGGGTGTACCTGCCTCCGGCCTGTTACTTGCACCACTGAAGCCTAGAGCTTTCCTGCGACCCTTAATTGGATTAAGCGGTACAGAAAATGAATGAATGAATATTTAGATTTGCATTCTAAGTTATACAAATGGTTTGTGAAACATGTTTACTACTCGGATTTTGTTTGTGATTCTAGGTCCAGTGGTAATACAGTTTGTAAAAATGGAAAAAAAAAAAAAAGCAGAAACCATCAGAATGAGTAAGTACATGAATATTTTTCCTGTTGATCAGGTCATGAAAAGGTTTAAACTACCCCTCTTGATGGCATAGAAAGTTCTTTCAGCTTGAGTCTGAACAGATTGCTTTAAAGGTCTATGATTTTGTTGGCGTGATCAGATCAAGGTGCTGTAACAAAAAGACAAGATCACATAGAGCACTGCTCTCAACTTATTGGAAAGTGCAGATTTGAAACTCTCATAGTTTTTGTTTGATGATACACCATGTAAAACTGAAGATATAAAAATTTAAATGTGATTGCACAAGAATACTTACTGTATCCAAGTGTAAAAGTGGGATGGAATGAGACGTTACTTTCAATATATTTGTCATTTGTTGTTATTTCATCACAGAGAAAAGCAGTCCAAGCGGCCGATCTTAATTGCGAAATATTTTCAATTTGGATTCAATAATTTCTGTGACTTTTTGAGCCTAATATGTTAAAGTAGGTTAAATATATCAGATCATAAAGGCAAAGTTGTGCTGAAAAAAAGATACCAAACATGGACATGGTAAACATTTTTTATGTGGTATAGGAAAAAAAAAATCAAAGGTATTTAAAGACCAAAATAGGCTCAGACTCCTAAGGGGGTAAACACACACAGAACCCAAAAACCACCAACAGAACCGTTTTATTTGGCTCAGGTTTACAAGGTTCTGTCCTGTGTGTTTCACTGAAGATCAATAGAAACTTAAAAAAGACTAACAACAAACAGCTGTTTTCTCTGTGTTTAGTTTTCTTACCTTTTTTTCATCAGAAGGATCACTCCGAGGAAGATGATGATGAAGAGCAGGATGCCAGCAATGGATCCGGCAATCTTCACTGTGTGATCGGACTGTTTCTCCTGTTCTGGTTCTGGTTTCCTGGTCGCGGCTCCTAGAACCATTATGCAAGATTTAGAACTTTCCTGTGTTCAGACACACACTGACACACGAGACCCACAGCAGATAAACCAGGTTGTGGGCCAGAACCAGTTTATGTGGTGTCACTGTTCTGGTTAGGTTATTTACATTATCTGAGAGTTTCTATGACAACCACTGGTTCCCTTTGTTTATAACATGGTTAAATAAAGATTACATGACATGGACATGAAGACAGTGGAGAGTGCAACTGAATCCAGTGAAACCAGTTTGTGACACCAGTAAGTGATGCAGGTGTGCTGAGCTGCAGCTGTTCTGACTGAGACAGACCACAGAGGCACTGAGGGAGATGAAGATGAGCAGAGTCCTCCTCCTCTGACTGTATAATGTGATGGGATGTCAGTCCCATGAAAAACCCATTACCCCGCTGTGTGTTTGTGTGTATGTGTGTTTGTGTGCATGTGCATCCAGGTGTAATATCCTTCCAGGTGACTCTGTAGATGAGAAACGTTCAGGACAACGTCGCTGTCGAGCGTTGTAATGTGTCATTTTAGACCTACTCCACTTTTCCAATCAGAAGCTGACAACAGCCATCAGTCACACAGCGTGTGTGTCTACCTGCGCTTGTGGGGATTGGATTTTGTTTCCATGCTAGTGAGGACATTTCTATACAGTGGGAACATGTCTTCACCGTGAGGATATTTTAACATTGTGGGCACATTTCTACCGGGTGGAGATATTTAGACACTGTGGAAGCGTTTCGACATTGTAGAGACAATTCTACAATGTAAGGAAGCAAAATGGGAAACTTTCTACAACGTAAGAACGTAGAGCACTTTGAGGACCACATGGATATTTTTACACTGAGGGTATTTTTATGCTGTTGGGACATTTCCACATTAGGGACACATTTCAGGAGGACGTTTTTACGCTGTAGGGATTTTTCTACACTGTGTTAACGTGTAAATTGTAGGGACACATATTTTTACATTTATAATCTGTGGGGTCCATTTCTAAGCTGTGGAGACATTTCTACACTGAAGACATACCTACAGTGTGAGTACATATATACACTGTGAAGACATATCTACAGTGTGGGGACATTTTGAGGACATTTCTACACTGTGGGGACATTTAAACTTTGTAAGACATTTCTACTCTATGGGAACATTTTTTTAAACTCAGGGAACATTCCACAGTGTGGGGACATTTCTTCGTCTATATATTTATATTTATATATTTTTTCTATAATGTCAAAGCACATTTCCTCATTTCGAGGACATTTCTTAATGATGGGGACATTTTTTAACTCAGGGAACATTTCTACATTGCTGGGACAGTTCTGCAAAGTGGGGATATTGTGGTACTCAAAGATGAGGAGAACAACTGGTACCTACTAAATGTAACCAGTTCCATCTCTTGAACCATCTCTGGAACAGAAGCCTAACTCTAACTGGGACAGAAACAGCCTAAAAAATATGTGTTAGCAGGTAGTACAGAACCAGTACAAAACCCAGGGTAACCAGTTCTGCTGCACTGCAACGAAGCACTTTCTGAACCACTGAAACACTTTATTTTCTCTGTTTTCATTTTGTCTCTTCAAGGTCAGACAAGCTCGACTATCAGCCGCCTGAATCTGTGTTTCATCACACACACACACAGCATCACCCCCTCTGAGGCAGAGAGCTGCTGTTTTCAGTTTAAAGGCTATCAAAACACTTTGAAGACAGAATTTATCAGTGTGAGTGTGTGTTTCACTATGTGTTTCAGTGTGAGTGTGTGTTTTGGTGTGTGTTTCAGTGGATGTGTGTGTGTGTCAGTGTGTGTTTCAGTGTGTGTACGTCACAGCAGGCCATAGACAAGCTGTTTTTATGTGAGAGTGAAGCTGTTTTGTGCTTCGGGGCTTCAGCCAGTCACGCTGAGTGGGAGGTGTGTGTATTAGTGTGAGGATGTGTGTGTTGCAATGCTTAAAGAGAACAATTGCTGGTGTGTGTGTGTGTGTTATACACACAGTCGGTGGAAAGTTTCCACCTTCAGGCTGGTAAATATTTAAATGTAATTTTGTGGGAGCTTGTGTGTTTGTGTGTCCACCTGTTTGGCTGCAGCCCACCCACCCACACACACACACACACACACACACATACACACACACACACACACAGTGTGAAAACTGATGGTTTAAAGCAACATCGTTTGGTTGGTATTGACTAAAATGTGACGGAGGTCGTTGATCTGCTATGACTAATCACTTTGAAACTGTATCGCTATTGGAAACCATGGCAACACATGAAGATGCTGCTGCCCCCTGTGGTCATGTGACAAACTGCTGCAGAAAGAAACACAATGTAAACCATAAAGAAAAAATAAAACTTTTAACATCACCATGTAGTGTCTGAATGCCACATGAATTTCCGTTAAATGTCCCGCTGTGAAAATGTGTTGAACAGCTGGGGTTTATAAACACTGTGCTGCTGATATTTAGGAAAACAAACTAAATCAGATAAACTTTGTAATAGACACCTGATGAAAAGGTGGAAAAACATTAGTACCTTGAAGGTTCTGAAGAGGAACCAGTAAGATTTGATGAAAGGGAAATAACAAAAGGAAAAGGAGAAGATAAACGATGCAAGAAGGAAATTAATCATACTGATTGCAAGCTCTTCTCTCTAACATCTGATTGTATTGATAGGAATTTATTAAACAAATTCTGCTACTTCCAATTTATTCAGCAATTCAGATGGATTTATGAGTCACTATGTTGAAGAAGGCGAATTTTAACCTTTAAAACTCGTTAAAAATGTGCTTTTACCGGACAGATGTTTTAATATTTGGTTATGAGAATTAAAAGAAACCGAGACCTGATTTTAGAATCTAATCCTAAAGCAGTTTGAGCAGAAACATCAAGGAAGCTGCATGAGCAATCAGGCAAACTAAATAAACAAATAAAAAATAGAGATGTATAGGAAATCTTGAATTATTACTCCTCTAGGATTTTCTACTGCAGCACAAAAAAAGATTATTCAAAAATTATTTTCCTTGTCTAAATTAAAGGTGGCTGTATTTAGCAACACTATTTAACCCTTTAGGTGCCTGAGTTTTTCCACAGAAAATATTTAGATATAAAGAATTCAAAAGGCTGCAGCTTGGAAGGGTTAATGATAAAGGTATATAGTAAATGAGGAAAAATGTTGAATATGAACCTGAGTTTATGATGGGAGTAAATCTACTCAACTCAATTGCATTTTAAATGGGAATTGGCAAATAGCTGAGAAAGTACAATGAACAAGTGTTTTGTGCATCACTGACTATGAGCACATCCTCATCAGCTCAGTAGGGTGTCTTTCAAATGCGATTTTCCTCATAAACTTTGAATAGAAATCCCATTAATCATTTTAAAGTCTTTTGAATTCTCAAGCAGTTTATTTATATCAAACACTGATTAACTCGGTTTTTGTCTTGCCCTGTTTTCTACTACATGTAATTTTTTTCCCCAAATTAACTGTATTGAGTAAAGCAAACAGTGCAATACATATGTATGGCTGACACAACAGGCACGTGCAGTAAGAATAATTTCTACCCGACATTCAGAATACGTGTTTTCATGCACACTGATGGGAATAACTCTCTCACACATATAATATAGGTTTTAAAAAATCTGAAACTACGTATTAATTAATCTACATGTTAGAATAATTCAGTCCAGATTTTAACAGTTTTTCAGCAGGACCTGGTCAATGTGATCAAGGACCCCCCCTCCCCCCCCCCAAAAAAAAGCAGTGGAATCTCCCTTCATGTATGTCATATTTCGAAAACTAACTTCAGCAACATGAGGGTGCCGTCTCATTTTATAGGAGAGGCATAATCAAATGGCCTCCCTAATGGCTAAAAATTAAACAGCCTTATGTTGTTTATCTTATTGAAACAACAGCATGTCTCTACATGGTTGCATATTTACGGATCTCCTCCTCCACCTCACAGTGCCAGAATACTTTATGTCCTGTAAAGACTCAGGAAAGAAGCTCTAATGCGTCCTTCATTATCTCCTTTAGGAAACACCAGAGCATCCTTTATCAAAAGAAAGAAAATAAGTTTGACCCACAATTCCTCGTAGCTTCTTAAATAACACTGCTCTCTTCTTAATATAGGCTATATATATATAAGAAGTGTCTGAACCTTGTTAATTAAATGTTGGTTATTTGAATATTTCACACGCTGAAATTTCACACTTTAGTTTGTGTGCTTTGAATTGGAGAACACACACACACACACGTGCACACAGAAACTTAGACAGAAAAGTCAGATTTGTTAGAAGTGTTGTTGGTCTCTGCTGCACAGTGAGTGTGTGTGAAGTTTTCTTTTCCGAGATAAATTGTGTGTTCTTCTACATCACAAAGCAGAAAATACTTGAACAAACTTTAACACACAAAAAGCTAACATCTGTCCACACACAGACGTGACACAGATGTTTTTCTCTGACCTGTTAGCTGCTTGTCGCCAGCTGCCGGAGCGATGCGAATGTACGGCGTGGTGAGCTGGGTGATGATTATCGCAGCTGTTCGTCCAGGAAGGCATGCAGAGACAGACGTACAGACAGACAGGAGAGAGAGAGAGACAGGCTGTAGCAGAGGTATTAGTGACATGCAGCGTCTGCTCTCCTGCAGCTGCTCACCTCCACGTTCACTGACCACTCAAGTTAAACAGCTGCTGTGAGACCAACACTCAGAATAATACATTTTTTTTCTCATCAGCTTCATCTCAGACCTGCAGCACCAAACTAATCAGCCAATTACATGGCAGCAACTCAACACATTAATTCATGTAGACATGTTGAAGACAACTTGCTGAAATTCAAACTAAGCATCAGAATGAGGGAGAAAGGGGATTTAAGAGACTTTGAACGTGGCATGGTTGTTGGTCTGAGTATTTACTGGGATTTTCCAATACAACCATCTCTAGGGTTTACAGGTCTGAAAGAGAGAAAACAGCCAGTGAGCAGCATTTGTCTGGACCAGAATGTCTTGTTGATGTCAGAGGTCGGAGGAGAATGGGCAGACTAGTTAGAGATGATAAAAAGGAAACGTCTAAGAAGGACTGGTTCCAACTAAGGTATGCAGAACAGCTTCTCTGAACACACAACACGTCCAACCTTGAAGCCGATGGTCTACAGCAGCAGAAGACAATATCTTGTGATGCTACTTCCAGCAGGATAATGCACCATGTCACAAACCTCAGATCATGGAAAGCACTTTGTGCTGCATTTTTGTATGAAAAGTGCTCTATAAAGACTGACTGATTGATTGATCATCTCCACCTCCTTTCTAGAACATGACGATGAGTTCACTGGACTCCAACGGACTCCACAGTCACCAGATCTCAGTCCAGTAGAGCAGCTTTGGGATGTGGTGGAACGGGAGATTCTCATCATGGATGCAGCCGACAAACCTGCAGCAACTGTGTGATGCTGTCATGTCAACATGGAGCAAAACCTCTGAGGAAGGTTTCCACCACCTGCTTCCATCTATCACACAGTGAATTAAGGCAGTTCTAAAGGAAAAAAGGATCCAACCTTGAACTAGAAGGGGGACCCTGTTTGTTTTGATTGTCTTGCATGTCTTAAATGAAGGTGATGAAAAACCTGAAATATTTTTTATTTATATTTTTTATTTTGTCTAAATCTTTTCTGATTGTGGGTTCAATACAACCCTTTTCTCAAAGCTTTCTGGATCATGAACTTTACCTGCATGTTATTTTAAATTTTATAATGCATACATTTACTGTGTATACAGTTCTACCGTTATTCTCTGGGCTTTGCTAAATTCTTTTCTTGCATTAATAAATTCAGGTGGTTTTCATCTCTTCTTTCTAATCCAAAATTTTTATTTGCTTTTAAATTAATTTTAAGTCACATTTTACATGTCACTTTATGCTACGTGTTGTTTTTCTTTCATTCTTTCAGATCAGTCTGTTCATCTGTGTGGTGGTCAGTTTCTAGCTACAGGAGAGCAGAGCGCCACTCAGGTCAACAGGAAGTCGTTTAGTTCATGAAACACACCTGAAAGAGAAGCTCATTAATCAGCCAATCAATGGTCAGACATTAGTAATCAATCAAGCAGCAGAAGCAGAGAGAAGAGTTGTGTCCACCAGTCTGTCCACAGAAGACAGACAGCAGCAAGCTGCTGTTCAGGTGTGCTTACCTGTACAACCTGATTCAGCTGCATCTTCAGGATGGAAGTTATTCCTCAGATTATATCGCTGAAGGTTAATCTGATCTACATCGTGTTGTGTTCACTGTCACATTGGATTTCTGATATGTGTTGTTTTCTGTGCGAGTTGATTTAAAAATAATCCACTGGTTCTGACACATTCATACCTTCCAGGTGATGAATTAAGTACACCTGTACATTACATCACCTGATGCTGATTCAGGCTTTATATGTCTTTAAAATGTCCATACTGTTATATCTTCCACGCAAAGTGGCCCATCTATAAATATCTTAAAATTAAACATCTGTGAGACGTCAAGACTTGGATAGTGGTTCTACCTTTCTGTAGTAAATATACACTGCTCAAAAAAATAAAGGGAACACTAAAATAACACAACGCCTGGGCATGCTCCTGATGAGGTGGCAGATGGTCTCCTGAGGGATCTCCTCCTAGACCTGGACTAAAGCATCCACCAACTCCTTGTTGGTGGATGGGGCGAGACCTGATGTCCCAGATGTGCTCAATTGGATTCAGGTCTGGGGAGCAGAGATATGCACATTTGTGGCCTGCTGGAGGTCATTTTGCAGGGCTCTGGCAGTGCTCCTCCTGTTCCTCCTTGCACAAAGGCAAATGTAGTTGTCCTGCTGCTGGGTTGTTGCCCTCCTATGGCCTCCTTCAAATCTCCTGATGTACTGGCCTGTCTCCTGGTAGCGCCTCCATACTCTGGACACTACGCTGACAGACACAGCAAACCTTGCCACAGCTCACATTGATGTGCCATCCTGGATGAGCTGCACTACATGAGCCACTTGTGTGGGTTGTAGACTCTGTCTCATGCTACCACTAGAGTGAAAGCACCACCAGCATTCAAAAGCGACCAAAACATCAGACAAAAAGCATAGAAACTGGTCTGTGGTCACCACCTGCAGAACCACTCATTTACTGGGGGTGTCTTGCTAATTGTCTATAATTTCCACCTGTTGTCTATTCCATCCAACAGCATGTAAAACTGATTGTCAATGAGTGTTGCTTTTTCAGTGGACAGTTTGATTTCAGAGAAGTCTGATTGACTTGGAGTTGTGTTGTTTAAGTGTTCCCGTTATTATTTTGAGCAGTCTTCACCCCCAAGTCATGGGAAGCTTGAAAACTGTGTAAAATGCAAGTAAAAACAAATAAGATTTCACCCATATTTTATTACCACTACATCATATACAACATATTAGATATTGAAACAGACATTTTATCATTTAATGGAAAATATGACCTCATTTTGAATCTGATGGCAGCAACACACCTGAAAAAAGTTGGAAGAGGAGCAACAAAAGGCTGGAAAAACAGCAACTGGAGGAGCATTTGAGAACTAATCAGGTTAACTGGCAACAGGTCAGTAACATGACTGGGTATAAAAGGAGCATTTCAGAGAGGCAGAGTCTCTCAGATGGAAAGACGGACAGAGGTTCACCAATCTGAGACAAACTCGGTCTAAATATTTTGGAGCAATTTCAGAAAAATGTTTCTCAAAGTAAAACTGTGAAGACTTTGCATCTACAGAGTATAATATGAAAACATTCAGAGAATCAGTAGGAATCTCTGTGCGCATGGGACAAGGCTGAAGGTCAAACTGGATGCTGGTGGTCTTGGGGTCCTCAGGCAGCACTGCATTAAAACCACACATGATCCTCCAGCTGCTGAACTGGCCAGCCTGCAGTCCAGACCTTTCACCAATACAAAACATCTGGAGCATCATGGAAGCAGAAATCCAGCTACCAAGGTCCAGGACTGTAGAGCAGCTAGAATCCTGCATCAGACCAGAATGGGACAACATTCCTCTCCTAAAACTCCAGCAACTGGTCTCCTCACATCCCAGACGTTTCCAGACAGTTGTTAAAAGAAGAGGGGATGCTACACACAGCTACACAATCCTGGAACTACTTTTTACAGACGTGTTGCTGCCATAAGATTCACTATTAGCTCATATTTTCCATGAAATGGTAAAACTGCCTCAGTTTCATCATCTGATATATTGTTGATCCTCTACTGGGAATAAAATAGGACCTGATGAGATTTGGAAAGCATTGCATTCTGTTTTTTTTATTTACATTTACACATCATTCCAACTTAACTGGGGCTACATACAGTGTTGTTAACGACTAATATAATAATTAAATTGTAAAAAAATCATAAAAAATTTGTTGTTCAGTTGCTTCATTTAAGGGAACTCTGGTGCAGTTTAATCTTATTCTGAATCATTCTGACAGCTATGAGTGTTTCTTGTCCTTCATATCTTACATCATGTGTGTATGTGCGTGTGCTTTTGTTTTAAGAATAAAATGAATGTTTTACCCTGAATGTGTGTTTTCTTGGTGTCAGTTAACATTCAGCCAATGTGCACCTCTCCTGTACATTTGCATTAGGCTTCTCACTGACCGGGGGGGGTCACTGCATCACTGACAGGTGTTGGGGGACCAACAGAACCAATCAGCATCTGGTGTCGTTAGCCACCAGAACTGAGCTCCAATAAAAGCTGATTAAAGCCAGTGTGTGTGTGTGATAATCCTGGATGTTCACCAGGGGACATAACTGTGTTTTTAGCTGGTTTAGCTGTTGTGTTATTGCTCTCTGAATGCCCACTCAGCCCCAGTCATTAGCCTTAGCATAGTGTTAGCACAGCACATAGCTGAGGACGTGTGTCCATGTGTAGGACATTTTATCCTGTTACTGATGGACAGTCGGACAAAGCACGGGACAGGTGTTGGCGATGAGCAGCCATCTGTGGGCCATTACACTTCTGGATGGGACTGGTGGGCTAACCATTAGCTTAGCGCACCAGCAGCAAACTGCCATCTGTGTCTCATTGTACTGAATGGCCTGGCCGTCATCTCGCCAGCTCGCAGCTAAAATAACAGTTAAGTGCTAATCAGCAGAGATCAAAGCCAGGTCCAAACAGTGCTGCAAACTATTCCCAAAATTAATTTTAAGAGCTAAATTTTGATTAAAAAAAAAAAAAAATAGGTAAATGCTGTTTGTGATGTAATAAACTAATCTGAAATTTACAATGTCACACTTTGTATTAGCATTGGGCTCCATGCCAGGCCGCTTCCCTCTAACTTTTTGAACTTACATATATCATATTTCCACAGACAAATTACCAATAAAACTGCTCTCATTATAATATCTTTCTGGTTCTGTTGTCTTTTACAGAGTCCTGCTCTGCTGTGATATTGTGCACACAGAGATTCCTCCAGATTCTCTGAATCATTTTATGATATTATACACTGAAGATGGTGGGGTCTTCAAAGACTTCACAATTCTGTGTTAAAGAACATTTTCCTGAAATTGTTGCAAAACTTTTAGATCCAGTTGGATGGATGTAGTGCTCCTTTTATGCCCAGTCATTTGTGACCTGTTGCCAATTAGACAAAAAAAAAAAAAACCCAATATATATATATATATATATATATATATATAATTGGTTTCTGTTTTTATTAACAGTTTACACCACATCTCAACTTTTTTTTTGGGCTGAGGTTGAAAAAAATTGTTATTAAGGGACCTGAAGTTATCAACACTGGTTCCAACCAGCTAATGATGCTAACCACTAACAAAGAATAGTCTAAAATAGAAAATAAAAAGAACTCAGGTAATTTTTTAACATCTAAAACGTTTCAAAAGAAAAATCTTACCTTTAGTTGCCACTCGAACGCAGTCGATCTTTGTTTCCTGAGAAGAAAAGAAAATATGTTTTATGTCAGCTGCGACATATAAGTGGTCACACACACACACACACACACACACACACACACACACACACACACACACACACACACACATACACGCACACACACTCATCTTAAACAGAGCAGACAGAAGGCAAATGGCTGTGGATCAGTGCCTTTGCTGGCATTTACCAACACATACACATACAAACACACACTGAGTTTTTTTGAGAGGCAACAGAACATCTTGCATCTTTCTGTTTTTAACAAACAAGCGACAAATTAACCACAAGAGCTCATGAATATTCATGCTCACACACACAGAGAGCAGCGTGCCTCTGTGGTGTGGCGACAGTAAAAAGCACTACTGTCGTTGCATTATTCAACACACACACCAATTAAACCTCCCGGCATCAATAATTAACACACAACACACTACGATCTGAGAGTGTGTGTGTAAAACTGAACAATTATCTTTTTATTACACACATATGTGAGAAAACACACACATATACGCACAGAGCCCACTGCAGCCTGTTAGTGTCGCTGGTCAGGCTGCTGTAACTATCTGTACTACCATTAAATTGCTATGTGTGACCCGTCTGTCTCGGTTTCTGGGTTTTATGACAGAACAAAGAGAAAAAGCTGCAGCAGAGAACAGAACAGTGTGAAATTTTTCTCAGAAAGTGTGTATTAGCTGGTCACAGTAAAGCTGTGTTTCTCTGCACTGCAGCTTCCAGAAAACACAACTGTTCACAAAACCAGTGGAGTCAATTCTCATAAAAACTTGAATTTCCTCTGGTCTGAGCCAAACACATTAAACCAAAACATGAAGACTCAGTGGGACATCACTTTCTGAGGACACCATCATCTCTGCTGTCCATCCAGAAGAAACCTCCAGACAGAATTTAGACAATGATCCTTTTTTTGTGTCCATAGCTGCAAACAGAAGCTTTTTGGCTAAACTATAGAGACTATAGAGACTCAAGGCAATCAGAATCAGTGGTGCCCTACTGTGACGCATCACCACAAGCACCAACAGAACCCATTTCGGTAGAATAGTTGTACCATTTTGCAAGATTTAACACAAACAGAAGAATACTTCAGAGGGGATTGAGGGTTGTACGTCTCTGGTCATCCATTTTACAGATGGGTCTGATACAGAGATGGGGACTCGAGTCTGGGACTCGGACTCAAGTCGGACTCTACTTAGACTTGCAATTTGAAACTCCTAAACAATCTTTTATTGTTAATGTCTGCTTCTTTTAGTGACTTTCTTTCTGTCTTATCTCCTGGTTGCTATCATTTCCCCGGGTGCAACACTGACAAACACAGATGTGTCTGCAAGAACAATCAATAAAAACAATGGCTGAACAAACCTGTTCCTGCAGCATCTTTAGTCATAAACTAATTCTGATTTATTTAAATGCAAAATTATTTATTTCAAAGTTAAAACATCATGTAACCGTAGCCACTGATTGAGCATATTTATTTTTATTCTATTATGTATATATTTTATGTGACTGATTGATGTGCACTTGTGTTGTTGGTCCCACTGTTGCACAACAATTGCCCCATAGGAGACCAAAAAAAAAGGGATTGATTGATAAAAGAGCAGTAAACTGCAGTGTCTGTGGTATTAAAATCCAGGATGCTGGATCCACCTTCATCCAAGTTACAACACACCTGGAGAGTTGATTAGTCACTGTAATATGAAAATTAATGTAGCATGTATGTTAGCATGTATGTTAGCAATGAGCTTAGGACTACAGCAGCTTATGTTAATTTTATTCTATTTTAAAAAGTTTAATATTCATATTTTCTGTACTAATCTTACACAAAGTCATTTTAATTTTTTGATCCAAATTATTAAGATTTTTCTGATGCACTAGCTCAGAGATCTGGAAATCCTGGGCCAGCGTCTGCAGGTTTTACACTGAAATTGATGGGTCATTAAGAGGCTTGTGCAGAACCTGATAAGCTGTAATCTGAATCAGGTGTGTTGCAGCAGGTAAGCATTTAAAACTTGCAGAACAGTTTATGATCACTGCTCTATTGTGCAGTATTTTGGCTATAAACTGTAGTAAAGTAAAAAGACTATAAACTTATTAGTTTAGAAAAGTTCTCAGTGGGACCAGATGGATTTTTGTACACATTAAACAGTCATGGCTAGGTTGTATCTTATGAGGATATTTGCTAATCTGAATAAACCACCACTGCTGAGTAATATTAACTGGTTATTTTACCATTTAAACCGAGTCTGAACTCTCCCTGTCAGCAGTCCTGAACTTTACTGAATCTTAACTTCAGGATTTCATCATAATGACTTCTAAGAAGAGAATAGCATCAGAATGAGGCGTTGTCCTGTAAATGGACAACATGTTGGACAGTAACTTACCCCGTTAGCAGTGCTGACAGCCTGATAGTAGATCCCATAACTCTTATGGGGCAGCAGGGGAGCATTCCAGTAACCGTTGTAGGTCCTGTTGTCACCTGTACAACCACACAGGTAAAGAGGTTAACTAGCTGACAGCTGAAACAGACTCAGAATCAACAACTAAGGAACAGCAACCTAAAAAGTCCAGCCTGAGAGATTTAATGTGCAATGATCAAACGTGATAAACAAAAAACCCAGCACTGGATTTTAACTTTTTTTTTCCTGGCTAATCACACATAAAGAACCAAGTAGAAACTATGATTAGCGATCTGTTAGTAAGTCAACATCCCAGTTAGCTCTCTAGCTGACTTCCTGCTTACCTTAGCTAACTTTTTTATTTAGTTTATTTGCCAATGGGTTATTAGGCTAAATATTAGGCTGATTAATTAACTGACTGACCAACACAGAAGGGGATGGGTGCTCTCAGCTCGTTCATCAGCAGCTCAGCGCTGAAGTAATACTGGGAATTTAGGAGGGTGGCGTTCTGGAAGTGAATGGGCACTGGATAACAGCGCAGGATCTCCGCAGTGCCTCTCCTCTGCCTTCGGGGGCGCTCCTCCTCCACCACCACCTGGTACTTACTGCAGACAAACAGATAAATGGGTTTAAATCTGGTTTGTACACAAAATGACACCATAACGAATAATAAAGACGTCACTAAATCAATTCTCAAGTTGACCTAAACTGGCACTGAAGACAAAACCTAAACAAGTGACAGCATTATAACATTGTAGTTCGGCTAGCTACCTTGCTAGCTAGTTGGTTTATTGGTCAGTTATAGATTTTTCCTAAGGGAAAGTTAAACACTAAGATTAAATGTTAATAGGCTAGTTAGTAAAGAAACTAGCCTGTTAGGGAACCAGTTACACCAGCAAACTAGTTTTTCTACCCAGGTCTTGTTAGCTAAACTATTTTTCGCTAAGCTAAGGTAGTTAGTTAATTGATAAACTTGTCTGTGGATAGTTAATAAACTAGTTTTAATTATTTAGTTGACTATTTCAGTTAACTAGTTGGTGTTGATATGTAATAGTTAGAATGCTAATTAACTTATAGTTAAGGTTTGAACATGTTTTCCTCTGTTGGCCAGTAGAATAAGCTCAGAGGTTTAATGAGAACCTCTGCCCAGCTGCATTATGGGAAACCTAGGGTCCAGTGTTATGAATTCTGCTGAAATTCTGCTTCATTAGCTGCGAGTTTGGAGTCCTAACATTGTTGGGCTGTTGTGACTGGATCTCTGTTCACACATTAAAGCTCTGTGCTCTTCTTCTAGCCCATCTGTTGGTTCATTATTCAGCCTCACAGAAAGGTCAGCCCTGCCTCTCCTCTCCTCCATCACTCTCTCCTTCATTTTTATTAAGTCTCTCTTCACATGTAGAGGCCGTAACTTTATAACAGTCTGACATTAAACTGATAATTCATGTCCTGCCTGCCTGAGCTGCTATTAAATCTTTTATGCTGGGATAAAAAACCTCCACTTTATCTGTTTGCTGCCTGATTATAATTAAAATAAATTCTTGCTCACCAGTCTGTTAAAGGGCAAAGAAATACCAGCTATTTATTTGTTTATGTGACAGAGGGGAGGAATTTTCTCACTGTTACTGTGATGATCTAAAGCTTCCTGACGCTCTCTGTTGGAGAGCTTCATTATAACTTCACTCTGCTGAGCAAAAAGAGCATCAAGAAATTGGAGAGATGAAATTCTAAACAATTTTATGGAAACTTGATTATTAAAATTCCATAAACTCTATTGAAACTCCCCCAATTACATTCAAACTTTTAAAAAAATACACAGAGTCCTCCAAAATGTAAGAAACTAAAAGAAATCTACTGGCTTTAAGGAATATTTTACTCCACAGGAACTTTGTGATGGAGCGTGTCTACAGAAATCTATAAGAACTCTGCAGGTTTTTCAGATATTTAATTGATTAACAGCTTTGTTTTTTGCTCAACCTAAGAACCCATTTGACAGCTTAAGTAAAAAATAAAACACCTAATAAAAAGTGAAGTTGTTGTCCAACAGTAGATGATGGTTTCGGTGTTTAATTTGAGTTCTTTCAGAAGCTTTACTTCCCTATGTGGACTGTGTACCTTCACACAGGTGAAGCCAATCAAACAGGAATGGATTAGAAACCACAGATTTCTGCAAGAGCAGCACCAGTTAGAACTGGAGGATAGGACAAGTGACCAGTTTGTACTGATGCTGCTCCAACCATGATAGTGTAGCTATGAATCAAATTGGCATTGTTTCTGTTTAAAGAGCAGGCACTAGCCAGAGAGTGGTGCTAATATTGGTTTTGTCTAATGTGGACATAAGTCACCATAAATGTTTATTTTCTCAGCTGCTACTGATTCATTAATATTAATGATAATAATGGTCACTAACACAAAACTTGTTTCCTTAGCATCAGTGTTTTATTGTGGTCAGATGGAGGAGATGTTGAGGCAAGTATAGAGGCAGGTGAGTTTCAGGACTACGAGCTGTGACTTGGCCTATAACATTTTCTCTTATATTACTAATTCAATCAATGCTATGGTCAAAATGACCACATATAGATTTTATTGTTCAAAATGAATACAACTAAGGATAACTGACCAGGATGGAGTGTGTAACCATGGTTTATCACTGTGTTTATCACAATATATCTGTTAATGTGCACATTTTCCTTTAAGGTTTCAATAAGTTCATTTAAATAGCGGATTTCTTTTCCCGTATAGAATATTTTGTACTAGAAATGTCTGTTTTTTTAGATTTTTTTTCTACTCAATAATTATTGCAAATCAATCATAATTGCTAAAAAAACAAAAAAAATGAAAAAAACAAAAAACAAAAACGTATTGTGCAGGGGAACTTTTATGTCCCTACCAATGTCAAAATCAAACCTACGCCCTTAACCGCCACCTCTGTCTCATGTCACCTGTTAGCCATCTGCTGCCCACCAGCAGGTGGCAGAGTTCACATACTTGCACACATTGTGTGTGTGTGTGTGTGTGTGTGTGTTACAGACCACAAGCTGCACCTGAATGCACCACGCTTAGTTTTCAGCACTGTTTGTGTCCTGAGGGACGCTGGAAACAATAGTTGTGTTTTTCATGGGAACCAGGTTCAGGACAGAAGTCATATATCACCACACACACACACGCGCGCACACACACATACATACACACACACACACACACACACACACACACACACACACACACACACTCTCTCTCTCTCTCTCTTCAGGGTGTGGATGGTGAAACTGCTGTATTGTCACATTTCCTGCTGGACAGGAAAGTAATGGAGGGCAGGAAAACACACACACACACACACACACATGTGCGCTACACACCCACACCCACACACACACACACACACAGAGCCTGTATTGTTAAACTCCCCACAGAAAGAACAGGAAACACACAGATTCAGTCATTTCTCTCTCCATCTTCTTCTCTTGTCGTTCTCCTTCTCCCACTCTCATCTGTCTTTCTTTATCTCTTTTCTTCTCCTCTCTGTCTTTGACAAACCGTCTCCAATCACATTTCTCCTCGCTCATGTCGCAGCTCTTCTGTATGTGTGTGTGACAGTAATCTGATTACAGCTGCAGGTCGCCCGCGGCAACACCTTTTGTCCTGCGATCTGAGGCTGCGCCGTACGAGTATGTCGCCCAGAGGCCGACACACACTAAGGAGTCGGAACAAACAAAAAGAAAAGTAAATATAAACAGGGAACATATCTGTGGGCAGCATCTGCTTTCACATCAGCTATCATGTCAATTAACACACCCAACGTCACACACACTCTGAACACCTCCAGCCTTGCTGCTGCAGAAAGGAAAGCACGATCCTTTTTCTTCTTAGTTTGAAAAGCATGATTGGAGTGACTCCAGAGAATCTCCAGCATTCAACACTTTTCTCTAAATCTTCTCCTCTGGTGGCTACAGACAGAGGAAATTTGCACCAACTACTCCAGAATGTTCAGGATTAAGCCCAGTCTGTCCTCATTACGGTGGTTTCACTTCATCTGACAGATGGCAGCAGTCATTCATCTGCTGACTTTAGGATCCTGAGGAGTACCACAAGTCTCTGTGTATGGCCCACTTTCCCTACCATTTTAGCCATGGAAGGTTATCTTCTCCCTAATGCAGGGTTCTTTTACTCTTGTCTTCGACGGCCGCTGTCCTGCAGGTTTTAGATGCTCGTCAGTCTTCAAATCAAATAGATCCAACAGCTTCTCAAGTTCTGCACAATGACCCATTAATTTGAGACAGGTGTGTGTTGAAGCTACATGTAAAACATCTAAAATTAAAGGAAAGTGGCTATTGAAGACTGGAGATTGAGCGCTCTACCTTAATGTCTTTGTGTGATGGTGTTATGTACTCTCAGGTCTGCAGATCATCATTTGATCAACGTCTGAAGATCTCCAGATGTTTTTTGTCTTGTATTTATCCATTGGATTTGATAATCATGTGATCTGGTTTCCCTCAGATATTCCTGCTCGTTTAGACTGTTTTATGGATGTTTTGGGGTTTTTTCTTTCTCTTTGTCTTCATCTGTTCTGTCTGCCTGTGGGATAATTCTCCATTTTTGGGGAACCAGCGATCTGTTTACAGCAGTTAAGCAGTGATCGTTGTCTTTTTCATCTTTGTCTTCTTCAGAATTTCTGCAGAATATTTAACCTTTTCAACTTTTCGTAGTTATGTCCTTGGTTGCAGCAGCAGCTTCATGATTAGCACACAAAAAGGAAATGAACTGACAGATTTTCATCCCAGGTTTCCGTCTTGGAGGAGGTGCAGTGATTAAAACATCCCAGAGAACAGTGGACTTCTTCAGAAACTTTCCCAGGTGATTGGCCTCTGGCAGACTGTGGTTTTGAGCTTCATGAGAGCAAAAGTAAACATAGCTGCATTTACAATGTGTCAGCTAGATGGACGGAAGGATGAGGTAACAGGTGAGGTGGCACACCTAAGAAATAATGTAGGTTATTGGCTGCAGGATTTTAATTGAAATGGTGCAGATCTAGATGAAATTCCCATTTACAGATATGAAAGCACTTTCCTCCTCCAGAAACCTGAAAGTGTTAATGGAAACAGTAGCTGTGTTCCCCCAAGATGGCAGACAAAACCCTGTTAACATCAGAAGTGCATTCTCTACTTGGTTGGAGCTTATGATAACAACATCTAATAGCGATGGAATTATTTCCATTAGGAACAGCAGTGGAATGAGAAGTGAATCTTACTGATGACACCAAAGGGATTGTGGCAAAATGTTCGGACATGAGCAACAGCTTACTGTTCTGGAGCTGCACCTAGTGGCTCTCAGCGGTATTACACCTCAAGCTGCAAATGTCAGCAGCCACTTTCAAATAATCATATACCTTTCCTACATGAACTAACACCACATGACTGATTCTGCAGGAACCTGGACTGATGTTCTACCTGATCCTCCAGGTGTGTGTGAGCTCACTAAACTGAGAATAGGGTTCTGAGGTAAACTTTATTTACAGTCTTTGATCTGCACAACAACTAGTTGATTAATAACATTATTCTATTCCTGCTGCATCCTCAGAGTTTTTTAGGTGGACTGATAAGACACAACCTTCCTCCTCAGATGCGTGATAAATCAGATTATGAGCTCAGATGTGATGCAGGTTTTTGTCTTGAAGACCCACTCCAATGCTTATTTGGAACTATTTACAATGTTGTCAGTGGTTTTTAAATTGTGATTATGAGGTTTTTGGCAAAAATCACAAAACCTGTGCCCTTTTCCAGGACTCTGCTTCTGCAGAGGACCAGTAGCTCATTACCAATTTGCCTCCGAGTTGTGGGTGGAGCCAGCGCTGCTCAGTGCCCCCATCACTATGTGCTGGCTCTGCATGCTAGTGCACCCACCGATCATTAGCGGTGAAAAACAAAAAAACAAAAAACAAACAAAAAAAAAAGGCATGTAACATAGGAACTAAGCTGACCCATGTCTTCCTTAAAGTATTGACTGCAAACCAACGTGTGGTTTGTTATATTGTGATGACTGAGAAACCTAATCCATTGTTCTCTCACAGCAAATTTTTGTGGTAAATATTGAAGATAACGTGATTAGCAACCCGCTACTCCACATATGTGTCGATCCGCCATCTCTTCGTCCTCAGTCAGAACGGACGGAGAGGGCGGGGCAGGAGCTTGTGGCCCCGCCCTGTGGGGTTATGACGTATAAATCAGGGTCTGTCTGACCTCGCTTTTTTCTGCCCGAAATACTCAGAAAAGCCATTTTGATCAAAATTTTCACAAGATATGTTCTCTAGTGTCAGATAAATGCCACATGGATATGTGAACGACATGAAAGACATGATTTTCACCAGAGGGGGTCTTTAAACTCCCTGCTTCAGTCTCTGTGAACCACTAATTTCCACTGTGGCAGAAAATCCAGCTGCAGGAGCTTCCACAAGGTTCTGCAGGTCTAAACACTCCAGGGTCAACACCACAAACTGGAACTTCCTGTTCCAGCTCTGAGTTCACTTCATCAGAATTCAGTAACCATCAATATGATAACAACCAGACAGTTTCTGCAGAGATGACTGATCTCAAGTAAAAAGCATCTGTGTGTGTGTGTGTGTGTGAGTGAGACTGACACATTAGCTGTTAATCCCAAGCTAATCCTCAGTGTTAGCAGCAGGCTCTGATTAGCCCCGCCTGCTGATTGTTAATTAACTGAATCCCTCGTTACATCCCAACGACAGAGCCCCAACAGCTGTTGACATGACGACTGTTACCGAGGATACTGCCTCCCCATGGGCCCGTCAGTGTAAAAACTTTATTAATGGCGGTGTTGTTGAGCATTGAGGAGGAGGAGGAGCCAACGACATGAGCTGGTTCTAATGTTTAACATGCGACTCATGAAAGTTTGATGAGGACGGAGACCGATGCTGATGAATATTTCAACAGGTGTGTTACCTGACGGGAGCTCCTCGACTCTGTGCCGGTTTCAGGAGGACGGTGACGCTGGAGTCGGTCTGGTTCAGAGGAGACTCCTGATCATAAGCTGGCATCAGAGGAGCTGAGGAAGAGGAGAGAGGTTACCTCCACATTTATTTGCCTGAAGATCTTTGTTCATCAGTTAGTTTAGAAGTAGAAGAAGGGGATTTTTATTCTTATTTTATTTATTTATTTTTATTCGTTGTTTTTGTGTCACAGGAGAAAAACCAAAACTGACATTTTTAATATTTCTGTATACAAATGATGTGTCTTTGTGACAGGTTGCTGGTAATAAAGATCTAGTTTAAAACTGGTTCTTTGCTAAGTTGTCTGTTATGTGTCGACAACACGGGTTCATCCCTTGAGTTAGAAGTCGTTTTGATGCTTGAATGATTCTTAGGTCAGATTTTAATGGTTTAACAACTCAAAGACACATTCATCTGAAACTGGTCCGCTACCAGAACAGGACTAGAAATTAGGGAAAAAGCAAAAGTATCCAAAGAAAAACTTTAAAACAGCTTTAAAAGATTAAAACATAGTATGATGATGAAGACATGAGGACTGGATCAAGACTCTGGACCAGACCCTTGGATCACAATTCCGGATCAACAGAATAGGGACTATGAATCACTACTTTAAACTGGGACTTTAGATCAGATTTCTGGATCAGGACTTGAAATTAGGACTCCAAAACAGCACTCTGGATCAGGATTTTGGATCAAGACTCTGGACCAAAACTTTAGATCAAAGTTTTGGATCAGGACTCTGGGTGAGGAATCTGGATTGGGATTTTGGATCAGAGCTCTGGACCAAGATTTTGGATCAGAAATCTGGACAATGATTTTGGATCAGAACACTAGATTAGGTTTGTGGATAAGAAATCCAGATCAGCCCTCTGGATCAGTACTTTGGATCAAGACTCTAGCTCAGGACTCTGGATACAGATTTTGGACTGTAACTGTGACAGTTTACAAATTAAAACCTGAATCAAAGTAATTAAATAAAAAGATGCAGGTCTGTTTTAGATCTGGCTCTGGATGAAGACCTTCTTGTTTTGGATTCAAATTTCTAATTCTGGGTCTCTGCCCATTACTAGGTGCTACCACTGGACCAGGTGTTACCTCTGGGCCAGCTTTTACCTCTGGACCAGCTACTACCTCTGGGCCAGGTGTTACCTCTGGAATAGGTTTTACCTCTGGACCAGCTACTAGCTCTGGGCCAGGTGTTACCTCTGGAATAGGTTTTACCTCTGGACCAGGTTTTACCTCTGGACCAGCTACTACCTCTGGACCAGCTACTACCTCTGGACCAGCTACTACCTCTGGGCCAGGTGTTACCTCTGGACCAGCTACTACCTCTGGGCCAGGTGTTACCTCTGGAATAGGTTTTACCTCTGGACCAGGTTTTACCTCTGGATCAGGTGTTACCTCTGGACCTGATGTGTTTTAAGTTTCCAGCTCTTTTACATACCTGAGATCTTGGTGGTGAACTGTGTGATGACGGGGGGGCCAAAGCCCTTAACGGTGGAGGCCCTGATGGTGAAGGAGTAGGTGGAGCCTGGATAGAGGCCAGTGAACACGTGGCTCGTCTCATTGGCTGGTTTGAACACCTTGCCGCTCTGATTGGACAGGTCGAACTCAGTGTCGAATGAGCTCAACGCTTTGTAGGAAATCTGCGGAGAGTGAGGTCAGTGTTTGTTACAGGGGGATTGTGGGTAATGAAGTTCTTTTCACAGGGGGACTTCATCTGATTGTTTATGACGTTTCTTGGATGACTGACTGGGTTTTGTGGTTTTAGAACTGCTTTATTTTTTTCTACTTGAAAGACTTTTTTTTTTTTTTGCTGAAAACAGCATGTCTGAAATGAATCAGCAACAAGGCAACAAGGGTGTTGGGGATGTCTTGAAACACTACATTACCCATGATCCTCAAAGCAAAGCTTTCTTGAAGTTATAGACGCCTTGTACTTGTCTTGCCTTGTAGGGAGTTTTTCTTACCTCATACTGCCGGATGAGGCCATAGGTCTGCAGCGGCTCCCTCCAGCTCAGACTAATCTGTTGCTCATAGCTGCTGCCGAGGATGGAGTCCACGGGGATGGCTCCAGGAACTGAAACCACAACATTACATTTATTTAAATGGGCTGAGCCACTAGATACCGAGAGACTGTAGGTCAGGACTCGTACCATCCTCGTCCGTCAGCACCAGCAGCTCTGCGCTCTCCTTGCGACCTTCCGGGTTACTCAGGACGAGTCTCAGGCTGACGTTGGTAAATGGCGGAAGATTGCGTACAGTATGCTGCTGCACAGTGCTCAGTGTGTCGTACACCACCTCTTCCTCCCGCATCTCCTCCTTCACCGGTTCCCTGCAGGAGACATGTAGTCAGTTTTACCTGCTGGCCCCTCCCAAGCTCTCTTTACCTGTCAGCCCCTCCCCCCATTTACCGGCTTAGGGTCCCTGCAGGTCTGTAGCGGTACTGCACCGTCAAGTTGTAACTATGGCAGCGAGTCACATTATATCCAAATGGTTCCCAACGAACCGTCACCTGCTTGGACTGAATGGTGACGAATTCGAGATGCCGGGGGCCGTGCATTGGATCTAACCCAAACACACACAAACAAACATAAACAAACACAAACATGAGGACATCATCCGCGTCTGCTGTCAATTTATCTTCATACTAGTTCTGCGTTTCTGTATTTCAGCTCTAACAAACAGATGTTTGCCCTGAGTTCCGGTAGGTCCTACATCGTCACCATGACAACAGTGTGCAGCATTAAAGACCGTGCTGAAACATTTCTGGCTGATTTTCGTTGTGTGATTAAATCTGCTGACATCAGGAAGTAGAGCGAACATCTTTACACTGAAAACACTGATGATGAGCTGATGAAGATCCTGTCAGAGGACCACTCTGCTGCGGGCGACTTGGTCAGTCAGCAGGTGGAAAGACCTGATTATGTGAACCACTCCGCAAAGGCAAGGAGCAGCTGAATGCCAACCTGACATCACCTGAGACAGATTCCTCTACACCCAAGGAGTGGGGGGAGGGGGGTCACCAGAACCAGGGCCTCAAATTATTTAGAAGAACCTTAAAAGCACCTTATAATTTCCCTCATATTCTGAGTTCACAATTTCTTCATAGAAAATCAGTTTTTTAGTTTGAAGTCTCATCTTCTCAGATTTCCAATCTGATCCAATCTAAGATCCAATCCTCACTACATCCTTCTACAGTCTTTTTACTGGTCAAAAACCAGCAAACTGTGTGAAAGTCTTGAATTCCATTCAGACCCATCAGATGACTCAAAGTAGGTGCATTTACATGGATCACTTTTGATCCAATGTCCAGGTTTCAGTCTGATGAAACCTTTTTAAAATCGGATCAGCAGGATTTGCCTTACATGACGACTGACGACTCGCTGGTTAACGCTCTGCTGAATGAAATATTAAACATTTTCACATACAATATTTTACTGCTACAGACATGTACAGTGATAATTTACTTTCTTATCTTATTTGGCTTTTTATTTATTCTATTTAGTTTGAGCTATTCTATAAATTATTGGCCCTGTCATAAACTGTCTGCCTGTCCAGTGTCTACCCTGCCTGAGGTGGCTGCAGCTTCCCCGTGATTCTGAATTGGAATAGGAGGTGTATCTTTCATATTTATATTTTCTATTAAAACTCAGATGTGTCATTTCCTTTCCCTGTTTATCACTGAGACAAAATAAAATGTATGAGTATATAAAATATTTTATGATATTTTTATTAATTCTTCAGTGACTTGCAGTGTATTGGATGACTCACTTATGTCCACTGAAGTGGCTAACTTGCAAATATACTATCCTCACCCGTGCACATGCTAGAAAACATCATTTAAATAGCTGTCCACTGTAGTAGACACCATGCATGAAAGCGTTTTCAAAGCCGTTTGTCCTGCTGACGTCCAGAGAAACAGAAAAAAACCACCCAATTACCTCAGAGTCCTGATGAGCTGGAGGATACGGTATAACACCATCCTCCATGTTGTTGTACAAACACACCTGGACTGAACTGTTACAGCCCGTTTGAAACCATTTGTTTTGGTGTTTAATGGGTTTCAACCCCCAGGATTCAGGTCTTGGATGGTTACAGAAGGCCTTCTCTAACTGGACCTTAGGCTGGAATTACTGAGAAACTGTTGTGGTTGAGTTTCCTTTGGAGCCCCACTAGGATCAAACACTGGATCTGACCCAGGTCCTGGTCCCAGACTGGTACTCGGGTCTTCCTCAGAACCACTTTCATCCTCAAAGCTTTCTGGAGTGACTTTAACTGAAAAAACTGAGCAGAGGTACGAAGAGATGGAGAGGAGGGAGATTAAAGGAACTGAGCGTGCTCACACAGACACGCACACGCACACACACACACACACACACACACCCTCAGTCTTTATAGTGGCCAATCTAAGTGCTGTATTTCAAGATGACAGACAGCGATCCACTCAGAGAGGGAATGATAGATGAGAGCAGGGGAGAGCAATTTCTCCTGACAAAACCCCACTGTGTGTGTCTGTGTATGCGTTACTGTACGGTGTGTGTGTGTGTTTTCAGGTGTTTTCTGCAGACAGTGAACAATACCTTTCCTGTTCTTTGTCGTCTTTCATCTGTGTGGTTGAATGTGTGTGTGGTCAATTTCAGCTGCACAGAAACTTCTCTTCCTGTTATTGAGCTTAAGATGTGCACGAATGCATGCGCACGTGCGCGCACACACACACACTGCTGGCTTTTAGTCTAACACAATAGCAGCACTTGTGAGTTTCTCCACCTCAATTGTGCGATGAAAGACAGACAGCGAGTTAAATGGACGCCGCACACTCACAGACACACAAAGATATCGCCGCGGCAACAATGGGGGTCGGGGTCAAGGGGAGGAGGAGGGGATTGAGGTGGATCCTATTACCCATAATCCCCGAGGGGAAAGTGAACACTATCACATAAAATCCTACCATTCCCCTCTGAACATACCTGTGTGTGAGTGTGTGTGTGTGTGGTCGACATGGTTTCCATCCCATAATTTCTTGGGTGACATTTAAATCAGCGACCTGCTGATATCGTCAGGATTTTTTCCATCAAACGTTTAAAACCTACAGAAGTTTCTCCGGAGAACTTGCTGTTTGTTGTAACAATGCTTCGTCCAGTTCACACTGAGTTATTGTATTTAACGCTTTTCTCAGTTATTACAGTTATTGATCGCTACTCTAATGATCCAAAATGAAAAAGTTTAACAGCTTGAATTCTAACTGAAAGTTTGAAATGAAGACATCAAAATGAACAGGACCCTGAAGGCATCTGGTCTTCGATCATCAGACCTCAAATAGCTGCAGCTCCGAGGAGTTCAAGTGTTCATGGAGAAAACAGGTTTAGTTCCCTAACACTGAGCCTCCATGTTTGTCAGAGCCTACTAACCACAACATCATCCAGGTGCTGCACATCAGCTCTGCATCCGAGAACGTTGCTACATCTACAGATCTCAGTTTCAGAACCTGCTGGTTCCTACAGGCCAAGTCTGAAAACCAGAACCAGTCTAGTCCATCTGATCCAAGAAAGAACAATAAGGACTGAGCTTCAACAGAGACCGGACGTCAATGGTGCAGGAGAGCAGAGTTCTTCTCAAGTTTCTCCAAACTTCTCTAAGGTTCCTTTAGAGTTCTTCTCAGAGTTCCCTAAATGGTCCTCTCAGAGTTCAGAGTTCCTTTCAGGTTCCTTTGATTTCATCTCAAGTTCCTCTTAGAGTTCCTCTCAGAGTTTCCTTTAGGTTCCTCTCAGAGTTCAGAGTTCTTTTAAGGTTCATTTTCAGTTTCATCTAAGTTCCTTTTGAACTTCCTGCAGCAGTTAGACAGTATAACAAGCTTTGAGCCCAGTAGACCAAAAACACCCAATGCACAATAAAAGACAGCATTAATTATTGTTGTACACATAAATAATGAACAATTTTTTCATTGTTATTTCTTAATTCTTTTTTTTTTTATGTCCATAGCTCAACAAGTTTGTTTTATTTATAATTTATTTTGTGGTTTTTACTTCTGATCCTTTGAATTTCACCATTGGGGGATGTTTCCATTGACCTGATGATGTAGAGGAAAACAAACTGGTTCTTAGAAGGTTCAAAACTTCTTAACTACAACCAGTTGCAGTTGGCCCAGATAAGAGTATGTGCAGTTTCTTAGGTGTTTTTGATTTGATTGTCTCTGCTTGATTGTGGAATTTATGTAAGGTAAACTTGGACCTGGACTCATCTCTACTTTGTGTATGTGTCTCAGGTTCTGATCTCTCACATGTACTGGTCTCAACTGGTCCTCAAGTCTATATGACCTTGCAGGTCGCTTGGATGGGAGTGGTGTTTAAACCAGTCACCTACAGGAGACAGGAGGTGTCGTACATCTTGGGACTAAAGCCTCATTTCCACCAACGGGTGCCGGTCGGGTCGGGATGGTTAAGGTGAGGATATGGCTTTGTAAACTCTAACCTCGTTGCATTTCCACAGCCAACCCTAACCTTACTTGAGAGGCAGAGTATTAGCCGGATAGTGATAGGTACCTCAGCTACGTAATAACATGACGCCATCGCAGCAAAGCGCCTACGTTAAAGTAGAACCAAAACATGAGTAAGAAAACAAAGGAGGAAAATGGCGGTCATCCAACAGTTTCAAACACTTTCTTTTGGAGGTGCTTCGTAACACCATTTTAAACAGAGATTTAATCAACAAAAAGAATATATGTTGCTCTAAACAAGGAGCCATTCCCGCTTTGTTTTTATGCCAGGTCACACGTAAGTGACTTTTTTTCGCTTAACCAATCAACAAATTGCAGTGTGTCAAACTCCACCTTTCAGGTCGGATCGATTAGACTGGTTCCCCAACGGAACTGTACGACTGGTTGGGTTGGATATTAGGGTACCCTTCCCAGAGTTCACATGTGGAAACACAAAAAAAGCGTCCCGACCCGCAACCGTTGGTGAAAACAGGGCTTAAATAGACGCCACCGTCAGGTTAATGTATGCCATGATGAGATGTCACATGTTGTCACTCTCACGACCACTAGAGTTCAAAGATGTTCAGACAGATATTCCTCTGGATAAACAGACGAATCAGGGGTCGGCTCTGAGATGATGGTGATCTTGTACTATCATGGAAGACTTGGCGCCAGTTTAAAGTGGTCTCTGGTTCTGGGTTTGGGTCTCTGAATTTGGGGCTGTCCTGGTCTTCTGAATCATCCTTGAGTCTTGGACTTTGGCTCCTCCTTGTTCTGGCTCTGGACTCTGCTTTGGATTGGACTTGTCTCTCTCTCATGGATGTTTGGACTGATCCATCTCTGTCTTAGTCCTGATTTGGACTCAAGTCTTTTTTTAATTAGTCTTGACCTCATGTACGTGATACTGAACCGACTCAGTCATTCTGTTGGAGGTCTTGTCTTGGACTCATCTTGAACTTTGATTCCAGTTTTGTTCCTGCAGCTGTTTTTACCTTCTCGTGTCTCAGATTTAATCTCAAACGTCCTGACAGCGGGATCACTGGAACATGTGACCCGTTTCTTCTTCTTTGTATTTTCTGCTCCAGCTCAGCTGAAATGTGGCGTTTAAAGGCTGAACTCGTCTGTTTCCTGTTGCTCCACCTCTCTCTCTGACCTTTTCAGCCAACGCTACCCTGACTGATTGAAACAGATTTCCAACATGACTCCTGCGTTCACCCTGCTGACACACACAAACACACGCACAGTGTTCACCCCACTGAGACACACACACACACACACAAACACACACTCCGGTTGCTGTTTGCATTAAAAAGCAGGAAATTTCAGAGAGAGAGGAGAGGTCTGTTAAATCTTTGAATTCTTTGATTTAAGAGACAACTCCTCTCTCTCTCTCTATGTCTGTGTCAGCGTCTCTTTCCCATCTCTCCAGACTCAGACTCAGCTTTATTGTCATTCAAATCCATTTACATGATGAGAATGAAGTGCAGTTTCTCAGGTCACAATATTTCTACTAAGAAGAGCCAGAATAAAATAACTAAATATAAATAATGTAAAAGGAGCTATTTAACAGTACAATGTTGTATATATATATATATATATAAAAAACGAGTTAATAAAGTAGCTCATTATACTTTATTGTTTTCAGTATAATAAAGAAGTAACATTGCAAAAGTGCAGGTAAAAATTGTATTTTCATCACAGCAGCTCAACACAAGCATACCACTTCACACTGATCAGCTGAGGAGGAGGAGGGAGGTAGAGTACCGTATCATCATGGCGACAGGACAAGGGAATGAGCATGCTCAGAACGACTAGAACTAATTTAAAGCGGAACAAATGTAAACATGATTGAGTAATTACTCAGTTGGTTAATCAGAATAAACCAGCCACTTACTTTGGATTTAAGTTTTATGGAATGGCCATTTTCATCTGGAATTCGATGTTTACAAGGTCATTTTTGAAGAGGATTTAATTTATATTCTGAATTAAAGAAGAATTAAAACTCTCATGTAAACGTGGCCATTGTTTAATGAGTTTTCATGTAAAGGACCGATAGTCGGGTGTTCTCAACCCTAACTAACAGCTCAAATCGAACCTGGAATAGATCTGCTGTTCCTGAAACAGTGGTCTGCAAACCGGGAAGTCGGTGGATCGATTCCAGGCTTCCCCTTAATACATGCTCAAGTGTCCTTGGGCAAGACCCTGAAGAGGGTTTGGAGGACAGCCTTATCCGAACCTCAGGTCTATAAAGAAGATGAAAACTCAGAAACTCTCACTCTTCATCATAACAGTCATCCTCACTGTGGCTGAACACACTTTCAGGACTGATAACAGACGGATTCTGAACAAACAAACAGACAGACAAACGCTGCAGAGGAAGATGAGGAGGAGGAGGAAGAATACATTACAGACACAGTGTAGTGATGAATGTTTGAAGGTGACTTTAGGATGAAGAAGAGGAGGAGGAGGAGGAGAGGTTTAATTTTTCATTTCCAGGAGATCACCAGATTTAATATGAGAGAGGATGGGGGAGGACGGGAGAGGACGGGGGAGGATGGGGAGGACATGACGGTTGATGGAGGGATGAAGATAATGATGAGGAGGAGATGAAAATCAGTGACCAGAACACACACACCTGGAAACAGCTGGATTTCGACTCAGCTGTTTGTTTTGTCTTTAATCTGATTCACAAAAACATGAAAAAACAAAAAGCATCTCTTTTGGTTGTTACGGCGACTGCAGTCAACAGACAACAAAACCAACACATGAATTTTCTGAACATCTGAAACGTTTGATGACCGGAGGACAAAAACAAGTCTCTGACTCCGTTTCATCGGCCCACGTTCAGGTCAAACCTCCGTCTCAGATCAGTGACGGACATCAGGACATCCAGCGTCAAACCGGCTGGAACCAGAACCCTGACGGAGGCTCAGACAGAAGGCACGAAAAGATAAAAATACAGAAAGAAAAGTAAAAAGCACTAAAACGTCTGAGTGGCGAGCAGAGCGTGAAAATCTGAGGTGGAAAGAGAAAGAAGTGAAATATTCATCTGATATTTCTCTGAAAGCCTCGACAAATACCACACACACTTTAATGGATGTTAACACACACACGGAAAAAGGTTTTTATTTCATGACGGATGCTGCACTCAGTGTGTCTGTGTGTGAGCGATTACTTTGAGTTCTATGATCTGTAATACACTTTTTTTTATTTCTAGGCTCCTTGTTTCCTTTTTGCTTCTGGTTTAGTCCACTGAGACTGTGGCCCTTTAATGGGAGCCTCGTCAAGCCAAAGTCAGGCTGGTTTTTACCCTAAAAGTTTATTGTTGTTTCTATTTATCGTCTTTATAAATCCTGTAATTATTAACTTGAATTCATTATTAAAAACTAATTGATCACTAATATCAGATCCTGTTGAATTAAATTGAATTTAAAGTTTATCATTTGTATTTATTTAATAATATGTTATCAAAGATCTTTGGATCAATAATAATTGTAATAATAATAATAATAATAATAATAATTAAAGCCGCAAGCGGCATCCATCGGGTCCGAGCGGCCTGGACCCCGCCACCCGTCTCATACACCTTTTCCTAGCATGGTAGGTAACCTGGTCACATCATATTTAACATGGTAAAACACCCAGCTGAAAATCTGAAATGTTGATATACTTAGTTAGCATTTTTTGCTTGCATGCTAATTCTGCTAGCTAACATGCTATGTTGCCATGACAACAGGTGTTGTAATGCGTTAGGGACCCAACAAGTATGAATCCTGTCAAGTTTGGTGCAGATCCCATCTATTTCTGTGGAAATATGAGCAAACCGTGTTTCATGGCGAGAAGGCTTTTTCCGTCGGTTGCCACGGTTACACACTTTCTCCTATTAGAAAGATTTGAATAGCGTTTGGTCCCCAACTTGTCATGAACGTTCCCACCAAGTTTGGAGTCGGTCGCCCGAATCCCCTCAGACTAGTTCGTTCAAATGGCAGTGAAATCCCAGATGGCGGGTACACCGTTGCCATGGCAACAGGTGTTCGATTGACTTCTTTGCTGCACTTGGGGTGGGACACGTATGAATGCTGTGAAGTTTGGTGAAGATCCCGTGTATTTCTATGGAGATATGAGCCAACCGTGTTTCATGGCGAGGAGGCTTTTTCGGTCTGTTGCCACGGTTACAGGCTTTTTCCTATTAGAAAGATTTGAATAGCGTTTGTTCCCCAACTTGTCAGGAAGGTTCCCACCAAGTTTGGAGTCAGTCGCACGAATCTCCTCAGACTAGTTCGTTCAAATGGCAGTGAAATCCAAGATGGCGGGCACGCCGTTGTCATGGCAACAGCTGTTCGATTGACTTCTTTGCTGCACTTGGGGTGTCACCAGTATGAATACTGTCAAGTTTGGTGCAGATCCCATGTATTTACATGGAGATATGAGCAAACCGTGTTTCATGGCGAGAAGGTCATTTTCCATCGGTTGCCACGGTAACATGCTTTCTGCTATTAGAAAGATTTGAACAATTTTTGGTCCCCAACTTGTCAGGAAGCTTTCCACCAAGTTTGGAGTCAGTCGCACGAATCCCCTCAGACTAGTTCGTTCAAATACGATGTGTGTAAAGTGCAAAAAATGGCAAAAAAATGGCCGCACACGCCAAGATGGCGGGCGCCCCGTTGCCATGGCGACAGGTGTTACATTGAGTTTTTTGGTCAACACGGGGCGGTACACGTGTGTGCCGAGTTTCGTCTTCCTACGTTGAAGTAGACTTCCTGGGCCCCATGCATGTGGTGATTTTTGGTGACTGTAGGTGGCGCTGTTGAGCCAATTTTGCATTGAATAGTATGCGGACTTTATAATATACGATTTTCGCCAGGCTTGAGGTGTGTGCCAAGTTTCACAACTTTTCATGGGTGTTTAGGGGGTGAAATTTGGCGTCGAAATGCTTAGGAGGAGGAGGAGAAGGAGAATAAACATTTCAACCACAATAGGGCCTTGCCATACTTTGTATGGCTCGGACCCTAATAATATTAATAATGAAAGAACCCTCATTTATGTACTTTTAAATTACCATTTTCTTATAAGAATTATTTAAATAAATGTATATTTGGACATTGTCTGTGTTTGTCTCCTAACTCATTCCACAGTTTAATTCCACATAAAGACACAGAAAAGCTCCTTGTGGTTTTCACTGAGTGCATTTTGAATTTTGTGTTCCCCTGTAAATTATGAGCCCCATCTCTCTGGCTGAAAAGATTTTAGATGTTGAGTGGTAGTAAATGCTTGCTAAGTTTATAAATGATCTGTGCTGTATGATGATGAACCAGGTCCTGCAGTTTAAGTCATTTTAACTGTAAAAATATAACATTTGTATGATCAAGATACCTTACTTTGTTCGTGATAAGGACTGCCCTTTCTTGCAATACTGACGAGTAAGGTGCTTTTTTTTTTTTTTTTTTTTTTTTACAGTAGTTTCACCAGATAGCTATACAGTAGGTGGAATATGGAAGAACTAACGAGCCATACAGAATATGGCGGGAAATGTACTGTTCATGATGTTCATCCTGCTGTTGCTGTTCAAATAAAAACACGTTCACACGACAGAAAATCTGTGATTCTGCTGGAAAAACATAACATTTTCCTCCAGCTGACAACATCCTCGTAATCAGTGCCGATGACAACAGAACAACAAACATAAAATAAAACTAAACTAAACCTGAGTAGAAACTACCAAAAAATCGAAAACAAAACATTAACAAAAAAAGCTAGTTGATATGCAAAAAAAAAACAACCAAAATAACAAAAACAAAAATTTTAAAAAACAACAACAAAAAATGAAACAACAAAAAACATTTGCAAAAAAATAAAAAACAATCACAGCAACAAAACAACTATAAAAATAAAATGCAGCTACAAAACAACAACAAAACTAAGAAAACAACCAAACCAACAAAATTCCAAAAACACCAAATAACAAAACACACAACACAGCAACCAAAATAACAACAAAAACATTACAAACAACTGCAAAAACAACAAAAAAAAAAAAACAAAAGAAGAATTTACTTTAAACTCACTTGTGTGTGTTTAGTTCCCATCATTCAGATGTGTGTGTGTTACTGTTTTACACACTATGTGAAATTTTTAATAAAACATATTAATGTCTTTTTCTACTGGTTTCTTTAATGTGTGTTTAATATTCTTCTGTTTTGCTGTGAGAACTTCCTCTCATAGGATCAATGAAGTTTTTCTGATCACAGCGAGTGTTTGTTAGGAGACGTTCTGATCCGACGAGTCACACACGGATCTGATTTCCCATCAGCATCTCGTCTGAAGCCGAACATGAAATGATGACGCTCCTGTTTGTGTGTCACCACACTGAGCCGCCTCAGTGAGCTCTAAGTCCTAAAGCTTGTATGATGGACACACTCATTCATTATTAAACACACACATACACACACAGGCTGCTTTATAATTCATCTGCAGTAAAATGAATAAATAAAAGTGAGTTGAAGACAGAGATGAGTTTTATCACAGCAAACATCATCGCACTGAACACACATACAGTCTGAGCTGCCAATCACACACACACACACACATACACGCCCACATCTTTAACATTTCTTTTGTTTCTGCATGTTACCTGCTGTTGTCTCAGAAGAGCGTTTGTTGTCATCACATACACACTGACACACTGACTCTGATCAGGTACTTCATCGTTCTGACAGAACGCCACACCTTTAACGGGAAACATAACCTCTTCACCAAACCAGGCCTCTTCAAACACCTCAAACATCACCAAGAGCCTAAACAAATTCATTTGGCACTAAACACTCACCAAAAACCAGTAGAACCTTGTTATAAACCACTGGAACCTCAACAAGAAACACTTATACCTCCTCAGCAGAACCTCATCGTAGAGTCTTGAAGGAGACTCATGAAGAACCATCCCAAAATCATAAACAAGCCCTAATTTTTTTTTTTTTTTTTTTTTTTTGAACAGTCTTTTTATTGTTATTTTGCAGTTTCATATTTAGATTAAACACAACAACACAGAACAACCCCCCACCCCCACCATACCGGATCAATTAGGGATGTAAACAGTAGTCAGGCATCTAGAATGACATCATACAATTCTTAACACAGATTTGTGCATACACAACATAAACAGTTATACAAAATTATCAGCGGACACACTATCAAAATAACACATTAATGGCAGCCACATGTGATAAAACTTCTCAACTGACCCTTTTATACTATATCTAATCTTTTCTAAATGTATATGACACATGACCTCTCTAATCCAGTGTCCATATGTTGGAGGGTGTGAATCCTTCCATTTACACAGAATAAGTCTTCTAGCTAGCAAAGAACAAAAAACAATTATGTTCATCTGGTACCTGCTAAAAGAAGCATCCACTTTGATCACCCCAAATAATGCAGTCAAAGGACACGGGTGCACAGTTTTCCCACATATTTTGGAAAGTGCATCAAAAATAGATAGCCAATATCCATGAAGCTTCGGACAAGTCCAAAACATGTGTAGAAGTATAGCAGGGGTTTGTTTGCAACAATCACATGCCGGATCCAGGTCCAACTTAATCTTGGACAGTTTGTCTTTGGACCAATGCAGCCGGTGCACCACTTTAAAATGAATAACAGCATGTCTCACACACACTGAGGACATGTGAATGCTCTGTATGACCAAATCTGATATGTTTTCATCCAAGTCCAATTCCCATTTGTGTTTCAGAACGTTCAGATTGTTCTCATGGTATGACCTGAGCACTGTGTAAATCCGGCTCAAGACCTGTTTGGTGACTGTACTACAATCAATTATCCTGTCCAAAAGGGACCGAGAGGGACATAAGGGAAAACAGTCAGAATTAGCCATTACAAAATTTCTCAATTGCAAATATCTAAAAAACTGTGATTTTTGGATGTTAAATTTCTCTACCAGTTGTTCAAATGAGGCAAACTGATTATCAATATACAGGTTATAAACTTAATGTAGTCTGTTCAAAGCCCATATATTAAAAGCCTCATCAGTTACAGAAGGGATAAACATGTGGTTCTTTGTCACAGGGGCAGCAAACAATAACCTGGTGAAACCAAAAGACCATCTACATTGATTCCAAATCTTAACTGTGTGGACAACAACTGGATTAGAGGAGTATGTTGAAACTGATTGCTGGAATGGTAACTGAGAACAGAGTAATGCCGCAGGAGAGCTGGATGTAATTGAGGCCCTCTCCAAAGTCACCCAACTTGGCTCAGAAGTGTCCCTTCCTAACCAATATAACTACACTCTAATATTAGCTGCCCAATAATAATACATAAAATTAGGAAGTGCCATGCCCCCCATATTAGGGGGCAGCTGTAATATCTTTTTGCTGATCCTAGAATGCTTTTTATTCCAAATAAAGGATGATAGCTGGCTATCCAGGTTGGAAAAGAATGATTTAGAGAGAAAAATTGGCAAGCTTTGGAACAAATAGAGAAATCTAGGTAATACAGTCATTTTGATTGAATTAATCCTTCCCCCCAGGGAGTGAGGCAAGGATTCCCAACGAGAAATGTCTTGTTTAAGATTTGCCAACAAAGGATGATAGTTAGCCCTATAGAGGTCCTGAGATTTGTGAGTTACCCAAATACCCAGATATTTGAATTTTTCTGCACTAACTTTAAATGGGACTGTGCCAGTAATTTTCCCTTCCAGAGAGATCACGGTCATCATCTAGCTTTTCTGAACATTAACCCTATAGCCAGAAATCTTCCCAAATTTACCAAGTAAGATCAATAACTCTGGGATACTGGACCAGGGGTCCAAAATATACAAAAGCGTATCGTCAGCATAAAGAGAAATCTTATGCACAGAGCCCATATGATTTATACCTTTAATGACTAAGCTCTGTCTTACAGCAACAGCCAAAGGTTCAATCACAATTGCAAATAAGAGGGGCGAAAGCGGGCATCCCTGCCTTATACCTTGTTGTAATTCAAAGTAGCTGGATATGTTATTATTGGTACGTACCGCTGCCATTGGAGAAGAATAAAGCAATTTTATCCATGAAATAAATTTAGGGCCAAATTTAAATATTTCTAAATTCTTGAAAAGATAATCCCACTCCACCCGGTCAAATGCTTTTTCAGCATCGAGAGAGAGTATCACTTCATCGTCTTTGTGGCCGGGCGGAGTGGGAGCATACAACACATTAAACAGTCGCCTAATATTAAAAAAGGACTGGCGATTTTTCACAAACACCGTCTGGTCAGGTGAGACAATAGTGGGGACCACCCTCTCAAGGCGCCTTGCAAAGACCTTTGCGAAAATCTTTGCATCTGTGTTAAGAAGCGACACAGGCCGGTACTGTATGAGCTACAACTTAGAGGGTTTTTATCCTTTTTAAGTAATAAAGAGATAATAGCTTGACGCATAGATAATGGAAGTGGCAAGGTAATAGAAGACTCATTGAAAACTGACAATAATAAGGGGGTCAGCAGTTCTGAAAATTTCTTAAAAAATTCAGCTGAAAAGCCATCTGGCCCTGGGGACTTGCCACTTTGCATGTCTCTAATTGAAAAAACTATCTCAGTTCCCGAAATGTCTTTTGCCAATTCATCGGCCAGATCTGAGCTTATAGAGGGAACATTTATGCCTTCAAAGAAGGACTCCAAATCAGATAGGTTAGAGGATGAGTCTGGAGAGTACAGTGATTGGTAGAACTGGCTAAAACACAAGTTAATTTTTTTGTTGTCTGAACATTTAATACCATGATCATTGTTTATTGCTGGAATAGTTTGAGTAGCTGATCTTTGGCGTAGCTCACCATGTTCATAGCACCCATGCCAGATTATCTGACCCCTTAGGTAGGCCTTTAAGGACTCCCAGACAGTTGCAAATGGCATCACTGTGGTTTGATTAACATCGAAGAAAAATTTTATTTCTGCTGATATAACAAAATTCTCGTCTGAAAGAAGTAAAGCGTTAAATCGCCAAGGGCGGTATACTGATTGTGAATTCGGAATATACAATTTCATACTTAGTGGCCCATGATCTGAAATGACTATAGCGCCATAGTCACACTCCCTCACCAAGTGCAAAATTCTATTGTCGATGAAAAAATAATCAATTCGGGAATACGTCTTATGAACAGAGGAGAAGAATGAATATGCCCTCGAAGCAGGGTTGCGAAAGCGCCACACATCAGCCACGCCATACGTTTCAAAGAATGATTTGATCGACTGAGCAGACTTAGTATGGGTTACTTTTCCAGCTGCACTCTGATCCAAAGTTAAAAAAGGCACAATCATCCCAATTTGGTGCATAAACCAAGACTAAGACAACTGGAAGTGTGTACAGCTTCCCTACCATGAGAACATAGTGCCCAGCAGAATCTGTATGTACGCTGGAAGCTGTGAATTGTATATGTTTTCCAATCATGAGGGCTACTCCTCTTGATCTAGAGTGAAAATTTGATTGAAACACCTGACCAGACCATTTTTTACTTAGACATAAACTATCCATTGAGTACACATGGGTCTCCTGTAAAAAGGCAATGTCTGTATTAAGCTGTTTTAAATGTGTTGTAATTTTCCTAAATTTTAAGGGACTGTTGAGAGATTTCACATTCCAAATTACACAGTTAACTGGATATCCAGAAGAATACCTAGTATCCTTTTTGTTAGCCATGTTAAAACCATGTAAAATAATATGCACAAACCAAAAACATCACACATTAGATCCTGACAATAGATAACCTAATGGTATACAAATCCGGTATAGTCCCACCCCTTCTCCTACCAGAACCAGGAGATAACAACACCTCACAACAAATAATCCACACATTATAGTGCTTGTATTGAGGAACATAACCCTAGCTGTTAGCCGCTAGGGCTGCGGGCTAGCCCCAGATGTAATTAGAAAAGAAATATCCAAATAAAAAGGTGATACAGTAGTATTCTCAACCCTCCAAAATTAGTTGGTTGTAAACATCAAGTGGTCTACTAGTATCCCCAGGAAACCGCTTTCTGTGTGTAAAAAGAGTACACATTTCGGGATATAAAACATGTCAATACAACCTGAAGAATATGCAGACCAAGGGAAACCAAATTCACAGTCATACTCCGTCATCTGTCACCACGATAATATTCTCCCTCACATAAGCCATGGCCTTGTTGGGATCCACGAATTCTTTATCTTCCTCTCTGTGGGAGAAGCTAAGTCGTGCCGGAAAAAGTAATCCATAGTGAACATCCTGCCGGTTTCCAAGTAGCCTCCTCGTGTCTGTGAACGCTGCCCGGGCCTTGGCCACGCTTGCAGTGTAGTCAGGAAGGATTGAGATAGGTGCATCATTGAAGCGAAGCGGGCCACGGGTGCGTGTGTGGCGTAAAATCTCCACACAGTCTTGATAATAATGTAACTTAGCAACAATTACTCGTGGTTTACCGCCCGGTGTCTTTTGCCCTGGTGTGCGATGTGAGAAATCAATCATTGGCTCTTTCCCGAGCTGTAGCACCTCTGTTAGCATCTTAGCCACTGCTATGGTTGAGCTGGACTCCGGTGTCTGGGGAACACCGAGAATTCTCACGTTGCACCTCCTCATCCGACCTTCCATGTCTTCACATTTCCCTTTTAGTTCCTTTACATCCGTTTTTAACTTGTTCACTGTACTCTGTAGGGCGACAACCTCATGTGACCAAGTAGATAAACTGCCCTCGATATCGTTGACACTCACTTTGACTTGGTCTAACTCTGAGCGAAGCGCCGCGGTGCTGTTTATTATTTCAGTTTTCAACGCTCTTAATTCACTCTTAAGAAAATCAAAGTCTTCCGCAAGAGCATCCTTCAGTTCTGACTTAATCAACGCTGAAATATCAGACTTTAGTGCAAGAAGTATTTCAGACTTCATGCCAGACATGTCTGTTTTGCTGGGATTCGGTGAGGGTGTAGCCGAGTCACTCGCGGGCTTGGAAGCACTCTGGTCCGAGGAGGCACTAGGCCTAGCGCCCGCAGGTCCGGTGTATTTGTATTTTCTGAGATTTGTGGCCATTGTCGTACTTTTTGGAGTCAATCCAGCAAGAGGGTCCAATATTATAACTTCTAGCGTCGAGTTTGAAGGAATACTTTGAGAAAAATACACTAAATTAGGTAAGCAAGCCAGGAGCCCCCACCAAACACGTCCTACTGCTTTGCCGCCATCTTAATTCCTCCAACAAGCCCTAATTTAAAGAATTTCATCAAGAACATCTCCAGAGTTCCATCATCACTTCTATCATTCATATCATCAAAACCTTGTGAATTAGTAGAAGCTCAGGTAGGTGGAATCACTAGAATCTTATAAGAACCAAAAAGACCTCACCACAATCATTTAGATCCTCAACAAGGACCATGTGAATCTCATCAAGAACATTACCAATAACAGAACTTTAGTCAGAATCTAACCCAAATCTGAAAAGGAACCAAAAATATTCATGTTTATTAGTTTGTTATGAAAGCCACAGTTTACGAAGCCACTGGGGGGTGTTTCGTGACAGCCTGGCTGAGCGGTGGAGGGGTCACGGTGGTTGAGAGGAGGGGGCAGAGCAACAGACGGCGTCATTGTCAGACAGCTGGAACGTGTGTTTATGAGAACATAGCAAAGGTTGTGGAGGTGCCTGAAAGCAGTCGTGTAGCAGCAGGTCTGAGCGCCAGCGTGTTGAAACCTGACACACACACCGTGTCACCTCAGGAACGAAACACCACGACTGGAAAACACACCGACACATCGCTTACTGCAGCGCCAGTCTGCTCCATCATCATCATCATTATTAAATCAATGACACAACACAGCGTTTACTGTCTATCAGTTAGATGTTTTCTTCATTTTCTGTTCATGTTTTGTAATAACAGGAACAAATAATTTTCTGAAACCTATTTTTTATTCTTAGTATTTCTTAAGCATTTTATAGTCTGCATATCATGAAAGGTTTTTATATGATATAATATATTATAATATAATATAATATAATATAATATAATATAATATAATATAATATAATATAATATAATATAAAAAACCAATGTTTGCAGAGTTGCAGCCATATGACTATTGCACCTGTTTAATTAGCATGCTGATTGCTAATTATATTCTGTTTACGCACACACCTGCAGCATTGTGTGTGTGTGTTCACTAAGGCAATAAACAACTAGCATGATGTGTACTCTGTAGCAATTAGGCGCTAATGAGTGCAGTGCTAACGAATCTGGCTGCTTTAATGACCTCACCGTTAACCATTAACCACCTGATGAGCTCGGTGCTAACGCAGCTCAGCAGGCCACGCTAATGACTCCACCATTAACCTCCTAATGAGATGAGCAGTTAGCCACTAGCTGCTATCAGCAACATGACAAACAAAACCGACTTTAAACTCCAAAGACAAAATATCTGTCATCATGGACCAACCGCATGTTAGAACCACTTGCGTCTTACTCACCTGCACACTTGGTCCGGGCTCTGAGCGGTGGCCCGGGGTTTCCTGTGCCTCCGTCCAGGGGCCTGGTGAGCAGTACGCTGATCTCGTACTCTGTGTCTGGGTCCAGGTGTCCAATCTTGTGGGTGGGCTTATCAACGGGTGTTCTGTCTATCAACATGCCCGCCATGGTCCGGTACTCCACCTGAAAATCAAATTATTGCTACAGTTAAGACCCTCACAGTTGTCACCCCTCCCAGATCTTTATCAATAAAATTTCCTTGTGCACCTTTACACCATAATCAATATTTGGTAAAACCTCATTAGAGACCACTTAAAAAGTCTCAAAAGCTCTAAAACCTCATGATGAAATACAACCCAAATATTGGGACGGTGTGTAAAATAAAAATAAAAACACAATGTAATGATTTCCAAATCTCATCAAACCATATTTTATTCCAAGTGTATTGGATGATGAAACTGAGACATTTTATCGTTTTATGGAAAATTTAAGCTCATTTTCAATCAGATGGCAGCAGTTAAAGTAGTTCCAGGGTGATGTTTAGCATCGTGTAGCATCCCCTCTTCTTCTAACAACTGTATGGAAGCGTCTGGGAAGTGAGGAGACCAGTTGCTAGAGTTTTAGGAGAGGAATGTTGTCCCATTCAGGTCTGATGCAGGATTCTAGCTGCTCTACAGTCCTGGACCTTGGTTGCTGGATTTCTGCTTCCATGATGCTCCAGATGTTTAGTATTGGTGAAGGGCAGGCAGGCCAGTTCAGCAGCCGGACTCTTCTCCTGTGAAGCCATGCTGTTGTGATGGATGCAGGATGTGGTTCAGCATTGTCTTGCTGAAACCTGCAAAATCTTCCCTGAAAGAGACGTTGTCTGGATGGGAGCAGATGTTGCTCTAAAACCTCCATGTACTTTTCAGCATTGATGGAGCTTCAAAGATGTGGAAGCTGCCCACGCCATAGACACAAATGCAGCCCCATACCATCAGAGATGCAGCTTTTCACCTGTCCACTGATAACAAGCTGGATGCTCCCTCTCCTCTTTAGTCTGCAGGACACGCCGTCCATGCTTTCCAGAAACTAGTTCACATTTTCATCCAGGTTTCCACTTTGCCTCAGACCATTTTAAATGAGCTTTGGTCCAGAGAAGACGGCGCTGTTTCTGGATCCTGTTCCCATCTGGCTTCTTCTTTGCATGGTGGAGCTTTAACCTGCATTTGTGGATTTCAGGGTGAACTGTGTTCACAGAGAGATTTCTGGAAGTCTTCCTGAGACCATGCAGTGGTTTCCCGTGGAGATTCATGTCTGCTTGTAATGCAGAAGATCACCTTTATCTAGCTTTCACCATTGGTCTTGTCTTGTGCCCACTAAGATTTCTCCTGATATTCTGAATTTTTTTATATTATACTCTGTAGATGGTGGAATCTTCAGTCTTCAGAATTTTACAGAGGAATTTTTTCTAAAATTGTTCCATAATTTTTAGACCCAATTTGTTTTAGATTATTAAACCTCTGTCCATCTTTACATCTAAAATGCTCCTTTTATACCCAGTTGTGTTACAGACCTGTTGCCAATGAACTTAATTAGTTGTCGAACTCACCTCCAGTTGTTTCTGATTTGCACCAATTACTTTTTCAGCCTTTTGTTGCTCCTGTTCCAACATTGTACATGTTGTTGCCATCAGATTCAAAATGAGCTCATATTTTCCATGAAATGGTTAAAAATCTCAGTTCCAACATCTGATTTGTTGTTTATTTTCTATTGGGAATAAAATACAGCTTGAGGATTTAATTTTATATTGTGGAACATAACTTTTAGACACCGATTGGTGAACCTCTGCTCCTCTTTTTATCTGAGTAGCTCTGCCCAAAGTTCTGAAATTGTACGTTTATTTTCAGAGACAGACCAGTAGATCCTCTAAACCATTAAATGTGAATGTAGATCTGCTCACAGGTCAGAAACAGATCAGTACTCACCTCTCTCTCAATGATCGGCCCGTCTCCATTGATGGAGTTGGCATTAAGTTGGATCCACAGGTAAGTGGCACCAACTGCTGTCAGCTGAGGAGGGGCGATCGGTACGGGGGGCTCTGGGGAAACGAAAGAACCAGGATCAGCTGGACACCCAGAGAATCACACACACCTAACATACTCACACACACTCCTCTGGGTTTCACTGATATCTTAACGAGGGTGGAAGGAGTAAACGAGTTAATTAATATTCGTGACCTTCGGCGAATCACATCAGACCTGGATTCTATTACCCACAATCCCCTGTGGAGCTGCTCTATTTCCTCCTGACCCACTTCATCTCTCTCCCTCTCTTAAACACACACACACACACACACTAAAGTAGGCTACATGTGTAATGATGCATGTTTATCATGTTCAGGTAAGACTCACCTCTGTGTGTGTGTCTGTGTGTCGAATTAAACACACACACAGTTTGAGTGACAGTTCAATCAGAGGTGACCCGTCAGGGATTCTGTGAATCATCGAATCATGTGACCAACAAACATCTCCTCAACTTTTGTTGTGTGTGTTTGCAGAGGGATCAGACACACTATCGATTTGACACACACACAGAGTGGGTGTCTGCGTGTGTGTCAGACCTGTGTCCCAGTATTGATCAGCTCAGCTTTGATTGATCTGCTTTCTTTTGACACACAGAAGAACCAACAGTTTGAGAACCAACAGAACCACATCAGGTGACTTCACCTTCACAGCAGAATGAATGATGAGGCTGCCGTTAGCGGCTAACCGCTGTTAGACGGCAAGAGTCGTTCTGGAGATGAAGAGAACTTAATTTAACTTCTGCTCCCAAACGTCTCACAACAGATCGGCATGATGGGAAAGAAAAATACCCAGAATTCCCTCCAGCAGCTGCAGATGAAAGCGCTGTTAAGAGTTGGCTGACAGCGCTGTCACAATGATCACACCAGGTTTAACATGTCATCATTAACACGCGTGCATGTGTGTGTGTGTGTGTGTGTGTGTGTGACAGGAAAAAGGCTTTTACTTTAGAGTATTTCATCTTCACAAAAACACAGAGAGGCTTTGACAAAACGGCGCCGATTCTCAGCAAACTGACTTTCTAATGAGGCAAACACACACACAGTAACACACACACAGTAACACACACACACGTCCAGTAACATCCACACAGCGCAGTAATGAACAGAGTAGTTTTAGTAAAACTGATCTTCACTTCGTGACAGAATCATTAAAATAAAAAAAACATAAATTGCAGCTTTGATCTAAACAGAGAAAGAGAGACAGATGAGAAGAGGGACAGGTGATGGGACAAACAGGTGAGGAGACAGCTGAGGAGAGGGACAGGTGATGGGACAAACAGGTGAGGAGACAGCTGAGGAGAAGGGACAGGTGATGGGACAAACAGGCGAGGAGACAGGTGAGGAGAGGGACAGGTGATGGGACAAACAGGTGAGGAGACAGGTGAGGAGAAGGGACAGGTGATGGGACAAACAGGTGAGGAGACAGGTGAGGAGAGGGACAGGTGATGGGACAAACAGGTGAGGAGACAGCTGAGGAGAGGGACAGGTGATGGGACAAACAGGTGAGGAGACAGGTGAGGAGAAGGGACAGGTGATGGGACAAACAGGTGAGGAGACAGGTGAGGAGAGGGACAGGTGATGGGACAAACAGGTGAGGAGACAGGTGAGGAGAAGGGACAGGTGATGGGACAAACAGGTGAGGAGACAGGTGAGGAGAGGGATAGGTGATGGGACAAACAGGTGAGCAGACAGGTGAGGAGAGGGACAGGCGATGGGACAAACAGGTGAGGAGACAGCTGAGGAGAGGGACAGGTGATGGGACAAACAGGTGGGGAGACAGCTGAGGAGAGGGACAGGTGATGGGACAAACAGGTGAGGAGACAGGTGAGGAGAAGGGACAGGTGATGGGACAAACAGGTGAGGAGACAGCTGAGGAGAGGGACAGGTGATGGGACAAACAGGTTAGGAGACAGCTGAGGAGAGGGACAGGTGATGGGACAAACAGGTGAGGAGACAGCTGAGGAGAGGGACAGGTGATGGGACAAACAGGTGAGGAGACAGGTGAGGAGAGGGACAGGTGATGGGACAAACAGGTGAGGAGACAGCTGAGGAGAGGGACAGGTGATGGGACAAACAGGTGAGCAGACAGGTGAGGAGAGGGACAGGTGATGGGACAAACAGGTGAGGAGACAGCTGAGGAGAGGGACAGGTGATGGGACAAACAGGTGAGGAGACAGGTGAGGAGAGGGACAGGTGATGGGACAAACAGGTGAGGAGACAGGTGAGGAGAAGGGACAGGTGATGGGACAAACAGGTGAGGAGACAGGTGAGGAGAGGGACAGGTGATGGGACAAACAGGTGAGGAGACAGCTGATGGGACAAACAGGTGAGGAGACAGGTGAGGAGAAGGGACAGGTGATGGGACAAACAGGTGAGGAGACAGATGAGGAGAAGGGACAGGTGATGGGACAAACAGGTGAGGAGACAGGTGAGGAGAGGGACAGGTGATGGGACAAACAGGTGAGGAGGCAGCTGAGGAGAGGGACAGGTGATGGGACAAACAGGTGAGCAGACAGGTGAGGAGAGGGACAGGTGATGGGACAAACAGGTGAGGAGACAGGTGAGGAGAGGGACAGGTGATGGGACAAACAGGTGAGCAGACAGGTGAGGAGAGGGACAGGTGATGGGACAAACAGGTGAGGAGACAGCTGAGGAGAGGGACAGGTGATGGGACAAACAGGTGAGGAGACAGCTGAGGAGAGGGACAGGTGATGGGACAAACAGGCGAGGAGACAGGTGAGGAGAAGGGACAGGTGATGGGACAAACAGGTGAGGAGACAGGTGAGGAGACAGGTGAGGAGAGGGACAGGTGATGGGACAAACAGGTGAGCAGACAGGTGAGGAGAGGGACAGGTGATGGGACAAACAGGTGAGCAGACAGGTGAGGAGAGGGACAGGTGATGGGACAAACAGGTGAGGAGACAGCTGAGGAGAGGGACAGGTGATGGGACAAACAGGTGAGGAGACAGCTGAGGAGAGGGACAGGTGATGGGACAAACAGGTGAGCAGACAGGTGAGGAGAGGGACAGGTGATGGGACAAACAGGTTAGGAGAAAGGAAAACAGCTGTGATGAGATGTGACAGGAAACCAGTGAAAGCTAAATGGAACATGAACCAATCAGTGTCTGAACCCACAGTTATTCAATGAGCATGTGTGGCCTCAGGTCCAAGAAAACTATCAAAAACTCATAATCAATAATCAGTTAATGTGTTGCCCTGAATCCAATGTCTTAATCAGACACCTGTAATCATTAAAAAAAGAAAAAGATCCCAGTTTCATCTGTTTCTGGTTCTTCCATCTCCATTTCATCTGTTCTTTTTGTTGTCATTAAAACCCTGTCAGTCGCACAAACAAACAACACAACAAAAACATAAGCAGCCAATCAGAGGGCAGGACTCACGTTTGACAGTGAGGTCAGCGTAGGAAGACACACCCACACCTCTCTCTGATTGGGCGATGCAACGGTAACGTCCGGAATCTCCCTTCGTCGTGTTTTCCACGTCGAAACTTGCCAAGTAACGCCGAGGATTCAGAGGCTTGGTTTCCTTGACAACAGCCTGTCGACCACCCATACCCTGACAACCAAGAACAAATGACATGTCCAGTCAAAGAGCTACGTAAATACAACAAAAACAAATACAAAACAACAAAAACACAAACAACATACACATAACACACAAACAAAATAATAATAATAAACGCATAAGCAGAAAACGAACAAAAAAAACAAAACAACAAATTTAAATATACACAGACAACAAATACACCACCTATTAAACAACAATAAAACAGCATTAAATAAACAAACTAACAGCATACACAACACACAAAACAATAAACACAACAAACTAAACAACTCAATTAAATACACTCAAACAAACACGGCAATGCCCAAAAAACAGACAAAACAGCAACAATCACAAATCACAGACAAAATAAACACACAAACAAAACAGCCAACATAAAAACACACAACACACACAGAACAACAAACTTACAACCCAAAACAACAAACACAAAAACATAAACATACAAACAAAACAACAAAAACAAACACATTGGTTTCTGTGTGGACTCCTGTTTTATCAGATCAAACATACTGAGAGGAAATGAAACAACTCTGCTGTTTGTTGATGTAAACACTGATCATGTATTGACGAGGTATTGATCAGGATGTATTGATGGATCACCTGCAGGTAGAGCAGGAGGTTGCTCTGCGGTTGTCCGTTAATGGTGCAGTGAAACGCCGCCGTCTGCCCCGCGTTCACCTCCACGCCTTTAATGTGCAGGAAGTGCGGCGTGCTCACTGAGGACACACAAACAGAGGTCATCAGAGGTCACACTGATGACATCATCACCTTACTGACATCACAGGGAAACAGATGATCTTTTTTACCTGACCTCTTGAGCCAAGCAGTGAAAAATCTCTCTGATCCAATCAGAAGATGGATCCTGGAGTTGTTTTTGTGTGTATGTGTGTGTGTGTGTGTGTGTGTGTATGTGTGTGTCTGAAGCGTGTGTGTTTTCAATCATGTTATTGAACAGTGCAGAGGTAGAAAAAAAAAAGTTCAGGTCAAACATGTTTACTTCAGATTTAACCAACACACACAAAAATATCCTGCATGAGTGTGTGTGTGCGAGTGTGTACTTTGTGTTCACAGCACAAAACAGCATCAAAAATTCGAGTCTTCAGACGAGAAGGTAGATAAACAGACCGATGGATCAAAGTCCACGCTAATCAATTTATATTTTAATGAGCTCCCCTGCCTCCACACACGAACACTCAAACACAGACGCACACACAAACACACGGTGACCTTGTTTCTGCAATGCCAGCTCAACTTTTAACATCGTTATCCAAATAAGCAGCCAAACCTCGTTAACCAATTAGGAGCCTGTTTTACAAGGGGCGGGGCCTTTCTGGTTGTGTGTATATGTGTGTGTGTGTACTTACTGCACTGGTGTCCCTGCAGTGTGATGTCCTTGATGGCCAGGACTCCTCTCTGCCCGGTGCTGACCGCCTCAAACACCACCTGACACACAGATCAATATGGAGCTGATCAGTCTGATCAATGATCTGCGCTGATATGACTGGAATGAAGGGTCCAGATGTGGATCATATAGTCCTGTATACATCAAAGGTTTTCTGATAACCTGTGTCAGGTGGAAGGGAAAATTCTTTCCCTTTATCATCTTCAACAGAAAGATGCTTCATACTGTTACCTTGACAACGTATAGTCACGGTAAAAACTCTTCCTCTTTTTATTCGAACATTTCATGTTTCAGGACATAATAAAAAAAATCATCCAGACCTTTTTGTTAAAAAGAACACGACCAGATATTTTGATGCTACATTTAAGGAACTAGCTGCTTTGTTGCAGAAGCGCATTCATGAGAAAATTAAACAAAAAACCTTAAAAAAATTCCAAATTTACTGTATATTTAAGGCAATTTTGTAATATAAATTCAGTTTCAGTTTTTGCTAAAAATGATATGAATCTCTCAATTCTCCATCTGATATCAAACAGTATTTGTTTTAGCATCTCATCTCAATTTCAAATAAATGATAACACAACTAAACACACATTTCTTTGTGTTTAGTTGTGTTATCAAAACTAACACAAATAAAGCCAACGAAACATTTCTAGTTAACGCTCTGATAGATCTCTCCATGTAATTATTACATTTTTGTGCCACTTAGATTTGGCCTGAATGGCAAAACTATAAAAGCTTCTTCCATTTCTTGTATGTAGGTCTTGCTTTATCAATGTCTGGGCTTTTAGGAGGGCAAAAATGTCAGCAATCATAATAACATGACGTCCAGTTGATCATATCTTTCTCCATTAATTGCTATAAAGCTAATAAAAGTATTTACAGCCAGGGCAGATGAGGTCACCTCTGCTGCCACTCCTGCACATGGCTTCGCAGCATGTGCCACAGGTGTCAGAGTTTTTGTTGTCTGCCAACGCACTTTTTGGAAGATGATGTGGGCGTTTATTCCTTTAAGTTCCAGTATGTTGTAAAATACAGCAACAAGCGACCTCACACTACACTTTACAGAATGCGCCCAGGTCATCTGATCCAGAGTGTTGGGAAACTAGTAGAACAGCACAAAATCCTGTCCAATAAAAGCGACTGTCTAAGAGCAAATAAGTATAAATGATCATATTTCTCGTTCCGTTATTTACATTACTGTGTGTTATTTACGTTTCATTTTAACACCTGATGAGGGTGTAATGGAAAATTTACACATAACCCTTATATTCTGTAGACTACACTTTGCATTGTTAAAGCTTGGCTTATGTTTTACTCAGGGAGGAGAATGACTGTGTACCCAGATAAGGATTTAGTGAGCTCCCCTTTCCCCTTTTTTTTTCTTCCTTGTACCAGGCCATGAGGGGTTTACTACAATGACCTTCGACCTCGATGTTATCAGCTCATGCTCTGGCTATATTAACCAAGCACACATGTACCTCCCCAGACTTGTGCAGCCAAAGCTTCTTTGACTATGTGACTCTCATTGCTGATCAGCTCTTAATTAAATACTTTGTTTGATTCTCACTTAGTGTGTGATCTTTGATTAATAAATTCCACTACAAGGGTCAGATAGATTTGTTACGTCCTCATGGATAAAACCAGAGAATTTAAAGAGGATAAAGCGGATGTGAATGAATTTGAAACATGAGCTCTAATAGTTTTTATGCTGATGTAATTACTGACGTATTTTAAAGTTTTTATTTATTCCGAACAATCCGAAACTTAGTCTGTTTCAATAATTCATGTTCCTGCTTTAATGACGAGCTCTTTCCTCAGCTGTGAAGCATTTAGCTGTGACGTTCTCTGGAGAACTCGACTTCAAACAAAAACGTTTCTATCACTCCAGTGTGTGTATGTGTGTGTGAGTGTGTGTGGTACTATTTGGAGTGTGTGCACATTCCAGTCTTATTGTCACAGAAACCAGTGGCACACTTCCTGTTGGCCCTCAGAAACAGGAAGTACTCCTCCCTTCATCCATCCATCCATCTGCTTGCTCTCCTCCTCTAAGCTCTGACTAATTTTCCCTCCATTCTTCTTCACTAGCTCCTTCACTTCCTGCCATCACTCGTTTCCTGTTTTCATCACTTGTTTACTTCTGTTTAATCTTTAATTGTTCTTTTTTCCTTTTTGTCATTTCTCTCTTTGTACTTTACTCTCATTTTTTACTTTCCTCCTGATCTTTCCTTCTTTCTGTTCCATGTGCTCAATCTCTTTCCTTTTTCGTTAACTTTGTCACTAATGAGGTGAATGTGTGGTTGCCATGGTGATGCAGCTAATTAGTGTTGCCTGCTTCGATGATACAATGGCTGTTTTAAACACCCGTGTGTGTGTGTGTGTATGCATCAGATGGAATAAGTTTATCTTCTGTGGTGAAAATCGGAAATTTAACTGGAGGCGGAGCTGACAGATACTTGAGGCAGTGCAATGACTTTTTAACTTCTGTCCTATATTATTTAAAAATTAAACTTATGTTTGTTTTGTTTGTAAACGGAGCAACTTTCCATTGTAATGTCTGCCACTAACATTGTAATTTCCTTTTATTTCCTCCATCTATCAAAGCAACTTCAGCATGTAAATGCAGGTATTCTCAGTTTTATATGAAAAATCAACTATAACTAAAACATTGATATATTAAGGAAGGGGGGGGGGGGGGGGGGGGGCACTTTTGTAATGCACTTACAATACAAAAAAAAAAAAAAATCAAGCACAACTAAAAGATAAATGTTGCTCTCTTTTTCCTCTAGCAACTAGCAATTTTCCCTAACTCTGCGATTAAAGTCAGCCATTTCAGCAAGCAGTGATGTTACGTGCTATGCCGAGGTTTCAGGGTGCATGTTGAATAATCCAGGATGTATTTCTGTGATATACATATCGAGGCTTGTATCATTTCAGATAAGTTATGTCACCGATTTCATGTGAAGCCTCGTCAACCAGGTGGACCACATGACTGGTTCAGGAAGTGGTTCAGATCTCGCTGCGAGCATCTATGCTTGGACTTTCAGGTGTTTCCAAAGGCTAAAGAGGTTATCTTAAAATAAATATAAATTATTATTTATCATTTTCTTATAATATGTTTTTTAATAATTAAAAAAACATGTAATCAAATAACCAAGGCATTGACTAGAGGAGACTCTTTCTCAAAAAGAAAACTAAATTCTTTGGAATGGTTATGTCATTAAGTGGCACACATTCCTGGAACAAACTATCTGTGACCGCCAAGGAAATGAATAATTATTCATCATTTAAAGACAGTCTTAAGCAATCATTTAAAACACACCAACAATGTACCCACCAGCACAGACGGTTTTTATTTTAGATTTTTAGACACATTCTTAACTAGACACATTTTTAATCTGCAACCTTGTCATGTAAATGTGTGGTGTTGTCCATGTCTTATATTGTATTTTGTTCCAATACAGTTAATATATGTTGTCTATGTATTATGTCATTGTATTTGACTGTTTTAAGTCAATTTAAATACCTAGGAGCTAAAGATGGAAATTAGTCATTGGTTATAATCTTGCATATTTACATGAAAATGAACATTAATATACCTGGTCCCTAGTTTGAAATAAATAAACTGAAATTAAAAAAAACATTGACTAAACCCAAACACAGTAGAAAAACTAGTGTTCTGCTTATAGAAACACATTCACTGTCTTCTGCCTGCTTAAACCAATGCCATTTTCCATAAGTGACTCAGAACATGATTATTACCCCTCTGCCATTGTTTTACAGCTGCATGCCACACACTAGCCTCTAGATGTTAACACACTAGTCATTTTAGACGACACCATGGCTGATTCAGTAAAGAAACCCAAGACATTATTGGAGAAAGAGAGGAGAAGAGATATAAAGTCAACATGACTTTTACTGGCTGGAGAGGTCTTAGAGAAAAGACAGGATGCAGGATGATAAATTAGCCGTCGCCAGGAGAAGCCACAATGCAAAAATCTGCAAACGTTCAGAAGTGGAGCTTTAAATAGAAATCTTTGTTTCGTGTATTTACACATATTTAACCCCTTAATGCCTGCATTTATTTACAATGATATAAACTAAAATAAATAACAAATAAGTACAGCAAAAACATCAAAAAGATAAAAGACTAGAATACAATTGAATATAATTAACGGTTAAATAAATAAAACTATGAAACTATATAAATTATTAAACAATTAGTAATAAAAGATAACTCACAAATAATAAAAAATAAATCTATAAATAAAAGTGAATACAATCAAATAAATCATTAAAATAAATTAGATTTTAAAAAATAAAGACTTAAAGAACATATATGTATTTAATTCGGTTTGTGAACATGTTTGACTTGATAAATAAACACCAATCGTATCAAATCCTCACTTATATCCCATTTAAAGGCATAAAGATCATGTAGACGAGCTGTAACCCAACCAGGAGGTCCAGTTTCATCCCGTATTCCACAAATCGGCACAAATTTTCTACATGTGACATGAGGGAATATCTGTTGTTTTTATTTCACATCTCTAACTACAGTTTCAGTGAAATAAATGTCTCGTGAAGTCGTCTCATGCAACAGGTGCAAATCAGGAAGAGAAGGTATATCAGAAAAATTCAGAAAAAGAATAATGGAAAATAAGGAAAATAAAGATAAAGAATAGAAAAATATCAAAAACAGAACAAATGAACAGAAATATTATTTCCTCTTACAGATTTACTGTTTGTGTGGCGCTCCTATCAGAACCTGATGGGTCACGGCCCGCCGGAGGCTTTTCTTCACCTGAAGAAACAGCTGAAAACAACGTCCTGAAACATGAAACCACACGAGCACTCCTAACGTCAAGAACTGCTGGTTGTTCCTCTCAATGGGTGGAAAAGATGTTTTTAAGCACAAAAAGGTTTCAGGGGGAAGAAAAACTGTGTGTGTGTGTGTGGAAGCAATTAGCTGCAGCCCTCATGCGGTTTAGAGATGACAGAGCTTTTAAAGCCACATAAAAGAGCTTTCAATACAGATCAACTACATTCAAAGAGAGTGTGTGCGAGTGTGAGTTTCCGTCCTTGTGAGGACATTCAGTCCTGTCCACACTGTGAGGGACCGTCAGAAAAACCTGGTTCAGGTGAGGGGTTGTAGCAGCTTGGCTGGACCAACAACACGTCAGAGACTAAAGTTCAGTCTGGACCACCTTCTGCTGCAGTTACAACAACATGCAATCTGTGGCAGAGTTTGGACACTCACGTCCATCCAGCATCTTGTCTCGATGGTAGAAAGTCAGATGTTCTCTAGAACATCTCCCAAATATCCTCAGTGGGGTTCAGATGTAGACTATATGTGGATGAGGATGTCTGATCCTCTCTGACCCACTTTGTCACAGTCATCATCCTGGAATATCAGAGCCTGCTCCCCCATTACTGTCAGGAAGTCAGCTGATGTGAAACTGGACCTGGACAACTGAGGTGACCACAGCCCAGAACCTAGAGTTAAATTCAGGTGTGGACACAAGAGAAAAACCTCTACATGCCATTTTATGTATTCCACAGCTGCTAATCAGAACCAAACTTCAGTCATCCTGAAGTCCACCTGAAAATAAAACCCTGATTCTACCAAGTGAGGCTCATCACATTTGTACAGGTGTGAACCAGGTGCATTTGTGTATTTCTGTCTTACCTGGTAGTGATTGGGCCAGAACGTAGACACAGCAAGCTCCACCCCCTTCCAGATGTGGTAGGCGGGGCCAGATGAGTTAAACACTGGAATGCCCAGAGGACTGTTGTTTTCTGCAGGTGAACAAACACTATGAACATACCTGGAACTTCTGCCCCACACACATCTACAAACACAGATGTAATAAATCTGCTTATATTTGTGTGTGTAGCAACAGCGGCCAGCACACCTTTGATGTAGACGTTGAGCGTGGCAGGTGCGATGCCCTCGCGGCCTCCCGCCTGGTAAAACAGGAAGCTGATGCAGTGGGTGTCGTTCTCTTTGAGTGGCGGCAGCAGCAGCTGAGCTCGCTGACCGCTGTACCGACCTGACGTGTTGACAAACAGGAAGGAGGAACCTGAACACAAAAAAGTAAGAGAATGTGGTCAGAGTGGGAGTGGAAACCAAAGGCAGAGCCAGAAAAGTCGTCTGGGGTGGGTGGGGGGGGTCACTGAAATTAATGAGTCATTTTGCAGAACCTGATAGGCTTTAGATGCATTTAATTTGATTCAAGTGTGTTGAAGCGGAATACATTGAAAAACTGTTGGACTCTGGGTCTTGTAGGACCGGATACACTAACACTGTCCTATAAACAGTTATTTATGAAAGGTAACAAACCATTAGTTGGTTGGTTTGACAAGTTTTGCTTTACCTTTTACATTAGATGACCGATTTAGTTTAGCATTATTTCCTAAACTTCACACCATTTAAAAAATGGTTATTTATTTAATGTTATTTATATGTGCCAGCTTTTATCCAGTCCATGTCCCCCATCAAAGATTTTGTAGACCCACTAACAGTCAAACAGTGGATAAAGCTCAGTATAATTTTTCTTAAAATATGTATGTCATACGATCTTGCAATTGTCATGTGTTTTAGAAGATGATTATAAGTATTAAATAAAAAAAACATGTTGAGTAACAATTTAATGATCTAAATAAAACCTTAAATGAAGGATTAGTTGATGTTTATGTTTGAAAATCAGGCCGACAGGAAGAAGAAGGCTTCAAAACGTCAAAACAGGAAGTCTAAAAGTGACAGAAAATAAAAGTCTCATTAAAATATTAAAGCAGTGAATCCATAATTCATCTGCACCACTGATAAATAAATAAATAAATAAACTGACACTGTGTGTGTGTGTGTGTGTGTGAACAAATTGCTCTTTTTGTCGACAGTAGAAATCTGTAATTGGAAGACTTCAGAAAAAAGAGTGGAGTTCACTTTTAAGTTGTGAAACTGTGTGTGTGTGTGTGTGTGTGCGCGTGTGTGTGTGGTCCTCATTACTGTGTGTTCATGTCTCCGTATTACAACTACAGCTGTCAATCATCCGAGCTCGATGCATTCAAGTCGGCTCCAGCAAAGTTTCTATGAAATTCAAATCCCTTGTTGAGTTTTTTAAGTGTGCGTGTGTGTGTTTAAGGGCATCTCCATGGTAACAGGAGGAGAGAAGTGCAGTGTTGTGTGTCCTGTTAAAGCTGTCACTGGATCTGCACATCAGTTTTGCTCCTAAAACACCAGATAATTCAGAAATATCAGAAAGTTCTTCGATGATTTATAGAGATGAGGAAGTTTTCAGATTATTATCCTAAACAGTGATTTATTATCTCACGTGAATAAAGTCACTCAGTCACATCCACCTACGTCTGCATTTGTAGTTTTCGCCCAAGATCATGCCATTCACACCCTGGTTACATCCCACCTCGATTATTGCCTCTTTTCTTTTTGGTTCACCTGACAAATCCAGGCATAAACTGCAACTTTTACTAATTAATGTGAATTTGACATATATGATGAATGTGAACAATGAAAATCTGGAAATTTTTTCCAACAAACACTCTTCCTGAGCTCCCGTAGTTAGCAGCGGGATCAGCCTTCTCCCTGCCGTATCCCACTGAGACACCCAAAGCAAAAGTAAACACAGCAGCTAGCAAGGAGGAGCTCATTCCCAAAAACATCCAGTGTTATCAGTTAGTAGGAGCTGCTTTGGTTTTATACAAATGTTTTTAACCACACATTTACACTCATTTGGCCAGCGCCCCTCGACCATGAAACGTCTCAATAGGGAGTTATTAACCACAGACTACCTGCCAGACACAAGCAGGTAAACTGTATGAGTAACTGATTTTAATGTACTTATAAATTTTGTCTTATCTAATTATTTTGCCTTCTTGATGAGGATGGCGGCCTGTATCAACAAATTGTTGCTGATAGAAAGAGTGGAAAAGAAGGAGAGAAAGAAATAGGAAAAGAGTCAACACCAGACTGACTTTTACTGGCTGGAGAGATCTCAGAGAAGAGACAGGATGAAGGTGGATGCTGGATTAGCCGTCGTTTGAGGTACCACAGTGAGAAAATCTGCCAAAGTTCAGTGGTGTTGCTTTAAATTCTGCATCATTAATATAAAAAAATACTTTTTACCTTCAAGGCTATGAACAACATCAACCCTCCATATCCTTCTTCACTCCAACATACCCAACCATATTTACAGGTCCTCCACCACCATCTGACTTCACCCACTCAGACATAAAACATTCAGATTTTCTCACCTCCTTCAAATCCTGCCTTAAAACCCACGTTTTCAGACAAGGATATTCCCTTTAATGTTGGAACTGGAATGACCTCACTGTTTCAATTTATTGCTGTTCTATTATTTTTATTTCATTATGTTTTTTGCTATTTTGGCTGTTTTGTTTTATGCCTTAATAATTCTTTTATCCGACTGAGTGACATGAAAGATTCCTACAAATAAAATATATTATCATCATGTGATCAAATGTAAGAAAGTGGAAACAAGCATGGGGGTATTACTCTATCTTTAATCAAGAGTATAATCGTTTGAGAGTAAAATGTCTTGTTTATATGCTCAAATATCATCTCTCTCAAAACTCTGCTCTCACACTCAAAAAGTCCCTTCTTGCTCTCAATTATATCGTCTTCCTTTCAAAAATCTGCTCTTCTTCTCAAGTTTAGTGTTGCAGGTTCAAATCTCCTGTCCTCCAGCTCGGTCTCTTTCGCTCAGAATCAGACACATTCTCTGCTATTGGATATTTTTCCCTCTCTCTTCGGTTGCTGAATGAACTGTCTGTCAAACATCCTCCAGCTAATGGAACACTAGATAAACAATAACCGAACCTATCCCAGCATTTTAACAGGTGAGAGGCAGGGTACACCCTGGACAGGTTACCAGACCATCGCAGGGCCATTTCTAAACTATAAACTGAGACAGATATTCTGCTTTTAGGTAACTGAGTTTGTTGAGCATCACCATGATATTAGCTTTGTTACACTTTGTCAAATAAATAAAACATTTAAGTTAGTGTTTATTTCTCTCACAAAATATATAACACAAAGCTAACCTATATTTCCAAAACTTCCACCCTGTTATTCCCACAGGATCAGCTTCGACATCACATCTTGGAGAGACTGTTAAACAAAATCCAATCAGCCACCCAGACATAGATTTTATTATCTACACTTTATACACACTCACAAAATCATCTTAGTCTTGTTACAGATTTACCAGAGTCCTAATGAGTTATAATATTACTGACAAATAAGTGAATAATTATAAAATGATTATAATAAGCAAACTTCAGTGGCAATGAAAAAAAAACAACAAACTAACTCTAAACTGTGGAGCTTGCATGTTCTCCCCATGTATGCGTGGGTTCTCTCCGGGTGTTAGGTCAGATGGTCACTCTAAATTCTCCCTTAGGAGTGAGTGTGAGCATGAGTGGTGTTTTGTCTCTCTGTGTTGGCCCTACGATGAACTGGCAACCTGTGCAGGTGTACCTGCCTCTCACCTGCTAATTGGTAGGATAGGCACTGCATCCCCACAACCCTTAATTAGAGGAAGCGGTATGGAAAATAATTGAATAAATTAATGTACATGTCTGAAGTCACTGTGGTGCATGGGGGGACGATTTGCTTGGTTATTATTTATCTAGAATTCTATTGGCTGGAGGATATTTGACAGATAGCCCATTCAGCAACCCAAGAGAGAGGAAAAAATATAGAGCAGAAGTTCTGAGAGCAGAGAATGTGTCTGATTCTGAGGGAACGGGACCGAGCTGGAGGACAGGAGATTTGAACCTGCAGCACTAAACTTGAGAAGAAGAGCAGATGTTTTTTAAAAGTAAGATAATATAATTGAGAACAAGAAGGGACTTCTTGAGTGTGAGAACAGAGTTTTGAGGGCGAGAGCAAGATGATATTTGAGCGTGAAAACAAGAAATTTTACAATCAAATCAAACAATTATGCTCTTGATTAAAGATACAGAAATACCCACATAAACAAGTATTTTAAGTTTCTGCTCCAAAAGTTTTAATCATTTTCAGTTTATCTTTCCTCCACTTATCTGCTGGATGTTTTCAATCTGATTTCTTTATATCTGTCACCTGTATATCACTCTGTGAGTTAAACTAAACATCAGTTCACATTCAAAACGGTGTATTGTGCAACACTGTATGCTCAGAGTGAAACACTGCACATGTTGCACATTCTTTTCACACACACACATACACACTTCCTTTCCTTTATAAACACCTGTGTGTGCACAGGAAAAAATGTGTATGTTTGTGGGTGTGAAGGGAAGTCTGGATGTTTGCTTCGGTTTTATCAACACACTGATGATGACATGTAGAAATGCGTATGTAGATTTTCCTCTGTGACGCCAGATCTGCATACCAGCTGCTGATACACAGACTCCGCCTCCAGCAGAGCACCTCCTCTGATTCGATGGGATAAGTCTCGCTTCCTCTTGGAAGAAACAGATTCAGGTCATTTCCTGAAAGGGTGGAGTCCGTGGAGGGAACCATGTGACACACAGATAGGACTCCTGATTGGTTCGTGTGGTTCACCTTTCCTGTCTAGCAGCTAATTTCCTGTAAATGTTTCTTATTTTTCTGTCACTGATTAGAAATGTATGTAGATGGGCAGCGTTTAGCTCAACTAATTGAACAACCGCCTCACGAAACGACGCGACAGCTCCTCGACACAACAGGTTCAGGTTCAAATCCCAGCCTGGGGCTTTTTGCTGATTCTCTGACCCCCTTTCTTGTCAAGCTATTGTTGAATAGAGACCACTAGAGCAGGGCTACTCATTTTGTCCCTATGAGGACTGCAGTCCTGAAGGGTTTTCAATCGGTTCATGCTCCAACACACCTGACTTGAATTAATGAGTCATTGTGCTGAATTTCAAAGACATGGCATTTCATTTGAGACAGGCGTGTTGGAGCAGGGATACATTGAAAACCTGCAAGACTGAAGCTCTTGTAGGACAGAAATGAGTAGCCCTGCACTACAGCCTTTTTTAAAACATCCATCATCTATACCATCCAATTAAGGGTCATGGGAAAGCTGGAGCCTAACCCAGCATTTAGCAGGTGAGAGTCACCTGGACAGGTCACCAGTCCATCGCAGGGCCAACACAGAGACACAAACAACCACTCACGCTCACATTCACACCTAGGGAGAATTTAGAGTGACCACTTAACCTAAGCGGTGGGAGGAAACCAAAGTACCTGGAGAGAACCCACGCATAAACGGGGAGAACATGCAAACTCCACACAGAAAGGATACTGTTCGAAACTCCCCCCAACCGAGGCTCGAACCAGCAACCTTCTTGCTGTGAGGATCCGGTGCTAACCACCACACCACTGTGGAGCCCTCCTTTTAAAAAATAATGTAGAAAAATTGTTCAGTAAATGTGAAACCATGAGAGGAATGTCTGAACAGTCTAACAAGTCAGTAAACATGATTTTCCAGAGAGAAATACATCTTCACTTTCGCTGCAGTTTCTCCTTAAACATAAAGGGAAGGAACTTGAACTCGTTTTCACAGCTGAAAATACTCCGGACTGACACCGGAGGACGACAGATGTGATGGGAAACTGAAAACCTGTGAGAGTGAGGCTCCTGTGTTGGCTGTGTGTTGATTTGGACAACACATGCATCTCAACATATTTCTAACGTGAAAAGGAAGCAGGAGCTGACAGAACATTCCTGCTGCAATCTGTCATTCCTGGAGTTATTCCAGGAATTCTGGGAGATGTTTGAATGTTGGAAGTGTATCTGTGTTTCTCACACAGCTCCTCCAGAACATGTCTGGAACTTATCAGGCCCCGGTGTCAGTGTTAAACTCCCTTTACAAAAGGATATTTCCACAGAATACCAAGCCAATGTCAAGCATACTATGCATACTTTATATCAGGGTAGTTGTTAGAAATGTATCCACTAGAGGGCATTGCAGAGCTCTGAGTTCACTTCCAAGTTCTGAGGTCAGTTTCAAACAATAGCAAACATGGCGATGGTGGAGATCACATCCAGTCTCCTCCTAATTGTACTTCAGTTCTCTGTCCTTATGGACATGCAGGGTAACATCAAAGATGTGTTTGTAGTTTCGAACAGATTCACAAAACCTCAAAGTTACGCCACTTTGGTCATCTCCTTATTCTTCTTTGTTTCTTTGTCTGGTTGTACATGAGCTATACTGTGCAACACTGCCTCACAATTTCCATTTTGCTGCGTTTGGTACAGCGATCACTGCAACATCTGCAGTGATGCGGATTTTGCATCCATCTGTCATGGTGAGGAAGGAGATAAGCCAAAAGCTGAATTTCTCGATTGACTAGTTGATCCACGTACCTAGCCTCACTTAGGATGGATGGATGGATGGATGGATGGATGGATGGATGAATGGATGGATGGATGGAGGGATGGACGGACGGACAAATGGATGGATGGATGGACGGACGGACGGATGGATGGATGGATAGATGGATGATGGATGGATGGATGGATGGACGGACGGACGGACGGATGGATGGACAGACGGACGGACGGATGGACAGACGGACGGACGGACGGATGGATGAATGGATGGATGGATAGATGGAGGGATGGATGGATGGATGGAAGGATGGATGAATGGATGGATGGATGGATGGATGGATGGATGAATGGATGAATGGATGGATGGATGGAGGGATGGACGGACGGACAAATGGATGGATGGATGGATGGATGGACGGACGGACGGATGGATGGATGGATAGATGGATGATGGATGGATGGATGGATGGACGGACGGACGGATGGATGGACAGACGGACGGACGGATGGACAGACGGACGGACGGACGGATGGATGAATGGATGGATGGATAGATGGAGGGAAGGATGGATGGATGGATGGATAGATGGATGGATGAATGGATGGATGGATTTGGGTATGAATCTGGTAGTTCTCTAAACCCATCCTCAGTATAGACAGAAAGTATTTAATGTTGAGTGTGAATGAGTTTTAAGGGAGTTCTGATCCATCTTGTTTCTTCTTCTATTTCCAGACTGTGGTTCTGCAGTTAGCTAAAGATGGATCCCCATTAGAAGTCTACATCCTCAAAGTCCACCACCAGCATCTACACTGCGTGACTTTCCCTTCATCTGTAACATTCTGCCTAGATTCAGCACTAGGGTTAACATTATCTTTATCATCATTAATGATCATTCTTTATCATATATCAAAACATTTGCATGAATCTTTTACTTGCTCCCCTGTTTTTAATGTTGATGGCAGACTGTTTGCATCTGGCTGAGCTGAACGATGAAGGCTGAAAACTAAGTGATGGTTCTTGGAAGGATGATGCTCAAAGAGCTCCAGCTGTGATGTTATTTATCACTAAATTTTAAAAAGAGCTCATTTTCAGATGAAACAATCTAAAAGTGACCAGAGACATGGATTTAAATTCTCCTCTGTAACCAAACAACACGAATCGACCTCCTGACTCACACAGTGATTTCATCCTCAGAGATCAATTCAATGAGAGCAGATTTTTGTTTTATTTCCTGGTTACAAGTGTGTGCTAACGCTTGTGTGTGTGTGTGTGTCAGCAGATCAATAGACCTTGAGGAGAATCGATTAGAAAAACAAGAACTTTAATCACGGTGGGGGGAAGAGAGGAAGAGGGAAGATAAATGAGAGGAGGAGTGAGGACAAAGCAGACTGATGAAGAGCCGGACGGAGAAGAAAAACTCTGATGAGTTCATTCACATGGAAATGCAGCATTTCTGCTTCTGTGTGATTAACATTTGTTTCCAGGTCCTTCTCTTTATGCTTCAGATGATGAAGAGCAGCTGCTGCTCAGCTCAGAGTCGATACATCTGCAGCAAAAGCCTACAAACACTCCATGGTTCTGCAGCAAAACCTCATCTAAGTAGTCGTGAAGTGAATTTACAAACGTAGAGAACTGGATTCCAGCGCAGAAGGTGAGAAAATTAGGGTTGCAAAATCCCAGGAATTTTCAAAGTTGGAAACCTTCCATAAGAATTAACCGTAAATTAAAAAATTTAGATTTATTCACTTAAAAGGGAACTTAAATATAGTTGAGGGAAATATATTGTTGCATGATCTTGGCTAAAGCAACCAGATTTAATGCAAGCACAGTTGAATATCTATGCCATTCAGTCACATGCACACAGTACACTGTTTACTGTTTACTGCAGGGTTTTTGAAGCCACACCCCCTACATGCACCGTGCGTTCCTCCATCAGATGAAATGGTGATTTCTTTAACCCTGGAATACTGAGGCCACACTTGAGCTTGCAACTACATAAAGTCAACTAAGTTTTCATAACATTATGGGGTAAATTTAATTTATACGTCAATGGTAAAATATTTTGAAGAAACTACATGTTAACTACATGTCTGTTCATGCTGTTAATGCTGTTGCATTAGTGTTTATAAAAGCTTTGTTATCTTATTTAACAAAAAAATGTCACGTTTGCCATCCGATGTGTTGGAGGCATTTCACACAAACTAATGTTGAAGGAAAGTCTTTGTATGTGTGTAAATATTGTGCAAAGACATATGTAAAGAATGCTACAAAAATACAGCAGCATATTGTTAAGTGCCAAAATTTCCTGAAGGCTCAAAACATGTATTTCCTAAATTCCCCAGCTTAACTTCCCATGGACTGTTTTTGGAAATTTATTGGAAATGTACTGAAAATTTTCCTCCCCTTTGCAACTGTAGAGGAAATACAAACATCCTCCTACCAGAGCTGCCTGAATCAGATTTTCTCAATGATCACGACTGATCAAATTCAGTGTTAGACCTGGCCCAAATGTCTGACTTAAACACCATCCTGTTCTGAGACACCATATAGGCCTTTTACAGTGGCAGGGCTCTGTGGCAATGCAGGTTCCCAAACCTAATTTTGAACCAGAACAAAAAAAACGGGTTCTTCTTTAAGAACTGTGACGTCATGAGTGAATAAAATACTTGGTTTACTTGAAAGCTAGAATGCTGTATTACTTAACCCTTTAAAATCGGATGCTGTCGCCGGCAACGAACAATGACCGAACATTACGGCACCACAATGTGTCATATACCAGCGGAAAGCTGTGCTTCTCAGCTTTCAGAATCCATTTGAATTACGTTAATAGCATAAATGTTTGAAGAGTTACAGTATTTCAAAGCACATATGTCATTATCTGCCATTTTCTGTCGCCATTTTTAAGGCCTCTAAAACCTTTTCAAGGACTCCTGGATCTTCTTCCAGACTTCAACACCTTCCAACAAAAAAATCCAAGCACCAACCTCAGGGCGGAAAAGATAAAATGACATCATCACCGATGACATCACACAGATCCCAACAAGATCAATAATTTCTCATTTCAATTCACCGTCAGTCTGAGAAGAAAGTTTGAGACAGAAACAAACTGCTGCATCTGACACACACACGCAGCTGTTGTGCGCACACACACACACAGCTGTTGTTCGTGTCCTGGCGTTTCTCTTTCTCGTTAACCTCCCGCCCTCTCTCACCTGTCGGCCAATCACGGCCGACCCCTGCCAGTTGTAAACCAATCACATTAGACCCAGCTCACACACACACACAGATGGAGGGGGTAATTCTATTACCAGAGCTGTATTGAGACGTGAGGAGAGGCAGCTGCAGCGCATTGAGGAGATTTACACTCAAATAACACACACACACCACAAAGACGTGTGTGTGTCTGTGTGTGTGTGTCTTCCTGCCTTCCTGCTCTAACTGGTTTATTTCAGGATCTGACTGGAAGTTTAAATTTTTGAAAAGCTCTCAACATGAAAAATTATCTTCAGGCAAACAGGTTCAAAGTGGAGCTCAGAAATTTATTCAAACACACATCTAGACAAGCCATAAAAAAAACATACTAACCAGTAACATGTGCCAGTCAGAAATAACCAAACAAGGCCAGTTCCAACAGTAATATGTACCTATTAGGAAGAACCAGGTAAAACCAGTAACAACTCGTCCCCAATCAAAAATAACAAGTTAAAACCAGAATGGAACAGTAACAACACTTACTAATTAGAAACAAGAAGTTAAAACTAGTAAGAACCAGTAATGACTTGTACCAATCAGAAATAACCAGTTAAAATCAGTTAGAACCAGTAATAAAATACACCAATCAGAGAAACAACCAGTTATGTATTTGTAAAACCACTTAAATCAGATTAAACCAAATCAAACCTGTTATAACAGATAAAACCAATTAAAACCAAATAAAACCAGTTGCTTACTGGTTAAACAGGTCTAACACTTATTCTGTGTTTGGGAGATTCTGCATCATGTAACCGGCCAATAGGGAGCAAGCATGTCAAAGTGACCTCTCCCGTGATTGGCTGGACGCAAGTTTAAAGTCCCTGAATGAGGCTTTAACTGGTTTTGGCAGGACGCTGATAGAGGCTTTATACTGACTGAACACACACACACACACACACACACGAACACACACTCAGAGTCATGTCATGTTCAGAGGATGCATCTCCTGCATGCCGACACGCTGATAAACCCCTTTAACACACTAATTAACCCAAACACACACACACACACACAGTTTTGGACTATTTATTTGCCGAACAGAAAAAAACTTCAAACACTCTCTCTCTCTCTGTTTCTTCAGGTCTCTCGGCCTCTCGTTCACCCTCACTCACCTTTAAACACTGTTTACCTGCAGCTGTGTGTGTAATCTGTTTTCAGATTCACTTTAAAGCCACAAAGTGTGTGTCTGTGTTTCTGTATGTGTGTTTGTTGCTTGTATTTTTTTAAACACACACATACAGAAAAGTGGTTTTGACCTCCAGGTCTCTTTGACACAGAAAAGCATTGTGGGAGTTATCACACAACAGCCAGACAGAGTGTGTGTGTGTTGTGTATATATTTGCCTTCCAGCTTCGCTGTGGTTGTGTGTGTATGCTGTGTACAGCTGGCAGTGAGCTGATAACAGCCCTATTAGAAATATTAATATACCCTGAACCCCACAGAGACACAAACACACACAAACACACAAATGTACACCAAAGGCATCCCAATGTGTGCATGTGTTTGTGTGTGAGTGTGTTCCCCTGGTCATCCTTGATTGGAGCAAATCAATTAAAAGCTTGAGACCAAGGCGTTTCATTGGCCCTCGGCTGTGACTGACAGGCTACTGTTCAGCTCATAGTGAGAGTGAAAAACAAACACAAAAACAAAAGAAAACAAAAACAGCAGAACTCTCAAAAACCACAACTAGCAAGGGATACTTCCATCAACAGTCGTCTAAAGAACCACCCAATAGCAGCCAGAAAAACAAGAATGTTTGAGCTAATAAGACTGTTACCAAACATGAAGAGGAAGAATAGAACAAATCTAATAGTAAAAAATAAGATATGAAGAGATTTAAAGAACCAGATGAGTGGTAAGGAAATCGGTGAAAAAGCAGTTTACAGGTAAAGAACATCAGTCTACTCATCAGGAACATAAGAATAACCCATCGACAAGTATAAAATAGAAGAAGAACAACAAGATCCATCCACAGGCGTAGAACCAGTACATTAGTCAGCTGGATCCTTCTAACCTTCCCAGTGAAGAACCTGGCAGAACGTTAATAAAACACAAAAAACAATGATGAGAAATGCAAGCAACATAAGAACCAGTCTTCTTGCGGAGAACATACTATTGAAGTACGTCTGCAATGCTCGAACAGTTAAAGGAGGCATGTCGGACTTACATAACAAACTCATGCAAGATTTAAAAGCTGAAAGTGAAATGGGATCCATTTAATAAGTATGATATACATAATCTGATTAGTCAACTAGTCGTTTTAATAGTTGCGGTCCTAAAGGACACGAGTACAACCAAGTATTTAAATAGACCAGTAAGGGACATTAGTTGAACCAGTGAAGAACAGGAACTTCTTACCAGTCGACAACATGAACCATAGAAGAATTTGTACCTCTGTGTAACCATCTGCGTAGCAGGGGTGCAAATTAGGTCTGGAAAAGGTGCGCATCGAGCCTTTGCAGACCTACGCTGAGCCTACAGCGTTTACGCAGATGTCGTGCAACCATAAATCCGCCTTAAGCCAGGAATTTCGTAGTTTCTTAAGGCGGATTTATGGTCGTGCGGCATCTGCGTAACCGCTGTAGGCGCTGCGTAGGTCCGCAGAGGCTCGACGTGCACCTCTTCCAGACCTGACGTGCACAACTGCTACGCAGACAGTTAAGCAGAGGTACTCCCTTGTGACTGGTCATTGTGGGATCACGTGTTGCCGGATATCTGGGTCTTCTCACTGAATTTCTGTGGTAACCACCGTTTTTAAAAATAATAACCAGTGGATCAAGTTTGCAAGACTATTGGAACAGTCTACAAGTGAAGGACAGCACCAAAGCCAGCTGTTCATTATATTAATATCCAAATACACAATGATGGCAACAGAACCAGAAGAAGAGAACATGAGTAGAACCTGGTATACATGTCTTACCAGGTTGAGCATGGGTCTGTTCAGCAGGCTAACAGTTAAAGACTGACTATGGGGAACATCTGGGAACAGAACCAACAGTTTCTCTTCCATTTCACAGTCTGTGTATTAGAACCACATCTGTGGTTCTGACTAGTTTAGGATGCCCACATTAGGAACATTTAATTATCAGTGACAGGGAGCGAGGTGGAACTGGAATGTTCAAGCCAACTTCAAAGGTTAGCCAAGTGTCTGCAGCCAGAGGAGCTAAATATATCAGTGATGTGACTGAGACCACCGGTTATTTTTAACGGACTCACAGCTGAACAGAACCAAGTCCAGGATCAGGTTAAAGCATCTGAGGAGAACTCATTTAACACACACTGCCAATGAGTCAGAAACAGCTCTAAGATGAGAGGAGGTACAGCTCACAACTGCAAACACAGAGCATGTGTGTTTCTGTGTGTGTTTCTGTGTGTGTGTGGCAGTAAAGGGTATTAGAGAAGATTACTGTTGTTCACACTGACAGCAGAGAGAGAGTCGCTGCTACAAGGCTCAGATTAGATTGAACTTGTACCATTTATAAGAACATTAAATGGAGCCTGCAATCACTGGTCAATCGATGCCTCGCTGCTACTCAGTGTGTGTGTGTGTGCAGTATTAAACTAGATGAGTTTCGGTGGAGAAAAGCGGCTATATCCAGGTTTTTTCACCTCCAGCTCTCTGTGGCTCAGAGTACAACCTGAAGAACATTTAAAATGAATGTAAACCTTCTGAGATCAACAACCAGTAGTTGTTCAGGATACGAACGTAACACCATAACGTTGAAGCTCTGCAGCTCGGACACGTTCTCTTACTGACTGGTTGAAAGGTTAACCACACAACCACTCAGACCAAACAGTTCTGGGTTCTCTTGGGGGTTTTAAGGACTAGCGAGCTCTATTGCCGAAGGTTCTCCATCCTTTTTGTGTATTTAGCTAATTGCACAGAGCTGCTTTCCTTGCACGTGAGGACCATTGCTGGGAACTGTATGACTGCTTAATCACCCTCAGAACCAGCAATGACAGAAAACTTGTAAAAGTAGCAAACATCTTCCATATATGAGAGTTAGCAAACTTCATGTTAGCTTGTAAAGCCCACAGGAGTGGAGTCGATACGTGATGAAGGAATAGCAGCAGAACTTTGACCTGCCAGCTTTTCTATTTCTGGTACAAAAACTGAAAAAGACTTGCAGGGAGCTTCCTAATCTTCAAAAAGAGGTGGTGTTGCCTTAGAGGCATGGCCATCAACACGAAAGGTTCTGCTTTAAATTCTGACTTTGTTTCTTGTCCACAGACTCACACTGTCATGTGACCTGCTGACCTCATCAGTCGTCAGGTGCTCCACCAACTGTTGGGACTCCTTTCTGGTGTTTTGTTGCCAACGATTTTGGAAGAGGAGGCCTGAAAGTGAGCTGATAAGGATTTATGGCGGCGTTGGTTCTCTGAGAGCATCGTTTTGTTGCTGCATCTGACTCTGCTGTGGAGGGTGAGTTAGATTTAATGTCCTGCCTTGTCCTGCTCGCTGCTCCACACATCAGCCAGGAGGAGATCGAAGCGTGGAAGAGGAGGAGGAGGAGGAGTGTGTGTGTGTGTGTCCACTGGGAGAGAAGCTGTTTGCTCTCTGATTGCTTGGATTGGCTGCAATTAGTCTCACACACATACACACACACACATACACACACACACACACACACACACTGTCCTATATCACAAAGAAAGAATATGGTAAACTATCCACTAGTTTCTTTCTTTACCACCTTATTTCCTCCTATACATCCTCCTTTCCTTCACTACCTCTTTTCCTCCTCTATATCATCTCGTCCACTACCTACTTGTTTACTCCAAATTTCCTCCCCTACCTCCTCATTATCTCTGCTACCTCCTTGTTTCCTCCTTGACCTCTGTTTTCTCTCCTACTTCCTCATTTCCTCCTCTCCTTCCTCATTTTTTCCTTTACTTCCTCACTTCCTGCTCTGCCTCCTACCCCTCTACCTCTTCATTTCCTCCAGTACATCTTTGTTTCCTCCACTACCTCCTCATTTCCTCCACTATCTCCTTGTTTCCTCCCCTACCTCCCTATTTCCTCTTTTACCTCCTCATTTCCTCCTCTACATATCCCACATTTTATCGTCTTCCTCCTTGTTTCTCCTCTCCCTTCCCTTCCTTTTCCTTCTTGTCCTCCTCCTCCTCCTCCTCCTCCTCCATAACTCACATTAAACAGGACAGTAACCACCTCCTTTCTGTGTGTCCTCGCTCAGCCTGTCTCTCACGTGATTGGCTCTGTGATTTAAGAGTGCTGCATTCTCATTCGTCAGCGGCCTAACCTCTGTGAGCATGTGACAAACGGCGGCTGCCTCACGCACACACACAAACACACAGAGAGAGCGTTATCAGCATGGTTCATTGTGAACCCTCGCTGTCCGTCCATAACTCAGACAGGAAGTGTGGCAGGTCAATAGCAGATAACAGCGGCTGCAGCAGCTCCTTGTGCTGCCTTCAGGTACCAACAGTGAAACTGCATTAAAGGAACAGTTCAATACTTCATTACACTGAGAACGACCAGCCTGTAAGAAGTTCTTTATCTGCTAAACTGCTGCAGCGTACGTTAGTATTGTGGCGATAAAGACTTTGTCAGCAACTGGAGCTGAAAACTCACCTTTAACTGCATTACAATCAATCAATAAAAGCATTGATTATTCATGGCCTGATTAAAAGCAGGGGCTCTGAAATCTGGTTCTACACATGTTGAAATAAAAGTCACCTGAAGGTTCTTTTAACCATTTAAAGCTCAACACAAAGACACTTTGCACACATGAAACTCAGAACTGCTCAGTTCTCCACCATGTTGGACTGAAGGTTCCTACAGGAGCCCAGAAAGGACAAACCTAACACTGACTCTGCAGCGGTTCTTTCATTTGTTTTCTCAGCCACCGTTGGCTGTTTCCAGTTGAGCTGCTGAGTACTGACCTTTAAACTCTTGCATCCGGATTTTAACTTCCACCTGAGAAATATCAAACATCCCAACAGCCTCCTGATGGTGAACATCGCCTTAATTTCTCTCCCCTACCTCATGTCCTACCCTATCTCCTCATTTCCTCCACTACCTCATTATTACCTCATGTACCTCCATATTCCTCTTTTCTATTCAATCATCATTCTTATTCTACCTGATTTTGATCTAATTTCCTCTTCTGTCTTCTTTTTTCCACTATTTTTCCTTATCTACTTCCTTCTCTATCTATTTTTTCCTCTCTTGTCTGCTTATTTCTTCTCTTATGTCCTCATTTACTCAGTTACCCCTTTGTGTTCTCCTTTATCTCCTTGTTTTAATCTTTAGTCCTTTATTTACTCCTTGTTTCTTCCTCTACCTCTTCATTTCCTTTGCTTCTTCCTTGTTTCTTCTTCTACCTACTTATTTACTCCTCTGCCTCCTTATTTCCTCTTCTACATCCTTATGTTGGCTGGATCCAACATTCGCTGGAATACTCCAACAGCAAACACAGCAGCCATCACTCTGCAGTGATGCAACCATCAGCAACAAAACAGGTGTTCAGGAGGTGAATGGAGGAAAGGAAACAGTAAACACCAGACTCCAGGTTGGTTACCTGGTTAATTATGTGGTTAATAATTACTCACAACAAAAACAAACATCATACTAACACATTACAACAACTCACATTTTCAGTGGGACGGCTCTGAATAGAATCAAGTCAAGTAAACTTTATTTATAATCACGTTTAAAAACAACATATGCTGACCAAAGAGTTGTATGAGTGATACAACAGAAAAAAAAATTGGGAGCCTAAATAATAAAGAAGCTAAAAACTTCCTTCTGTTAGATTTGTCCTAATAGCGCAAGATGCGTTCAGGGTCAGACCGATGGATCTGTCCGTCAGCCGATCAGAGAGGAACCAAATCTGATACAGCAACCATGAAGCACAGGTGTGCACAGCAGATGTCTCCATACAGAACCTCCAGGATCATGTTTAAAGGGGCAGAACATCATTCCTGAAACATGTTGATATAATAGACACAGGAAGCAGCTTCAGAGGACCCAGGCCGGTTCCCTGAGGAACCCCTCCTGAATGAGTCCTGACCCACATAATAATAAAAATCCTGTCCGACATTACCTGCAGGGATCCAGGGGTTGCTTGACGGACGGTCTCTGGTGTCTCCCTGCTCCCAGTCGAAGTCGTCTTCTTTGGACTGGACCAGTGTACAGTCTGGAGACTGTCCTGACAGACAGGCTGAAAGACAGACAAAAAGACAGGGATGGATCAGTTATTTGTGAACACGTCAAGCACGATAACATGAAAAACCAGAACTTCTGCAGACCTCTGCTTCTATTTGGGTCTTCTGAGTTTACCAACCACTGCCAAGTCAAACAAAGTCTCTAAATATGACATTGTGTTTAATCCCAACAGATCTCAGGGTATAATTCATCTTTTTGTTCTGTAAGTTTTCAGGGGTTTTGAGCTGGACTTCCTGAATGCCCCCCCCCCCCCCCCCCCCCCCCCCCAGGGCTACCATAGAGTAGGCATACTGCTGCCTGTTTTTATCAGATTTGTACACTACCAGTCAAAAATGTGGACATGCTTTCCCATTAGATTTAATGGAAATGTGTCCAAACTTTTGACTGGTAGTGTACATTTTGGGGAACAAACAACCAGTGCAGCCACCACTGGATGGTGTACCTGGTGTCCCATCTCTTTTAACAGCAAACCATTCGGTTAAGCAAACCCAGTAAGTTCAGCTACATCAATAAACTTTATCTCAAGAATAATTTCAATTAAATCTAAATAATCTATGTTGCTATACTAAGGCATGGCCACAGAGTAAAATATTTTCTTTGGACGGCAGTAGGCAGGCTCTGTAGAATATTCGAGGAAAGTTTATGTGTGTCTGTGCAATGAACCACTTTTAGTTTGTGATGTTCTGAAAGACATTTCAGACTTTTCAGTACAGATTTTATAATAAATGTTTAAATATTTCTGCCAATGAGAACATCGGACAGTTTCATCATCAGTGTTAAAGCTAATTGTGCCCCTGTGTCACGTAACCGTAAATATCAAACAGTTTAAATATTCACTCGACTGTCAGATACTCAATGAATCTGTGGCATTTTCCAATCAATGAATCGATAACCAAGTGCAGCCGCGATAGGTGGAACAGCTTTGACTCCGTCCTCATTTCCTCTGCGGAGACAGCAGCTTGTAAACGTATAATGTTCTTTAGAGGGAGACAGTTCCAGTTCATTACCATTTCCCAGCATGCTCCCTGCTGGCTCTTCACGCAAACACATAATAGATGTAAACCTCCTCCTTCCTCCACGACTCAAAGACGTCTAAATCCCTCCATTCAGACCGGCACACACATTCTGTGTGTGTGTTTGAGTGTAAATATATTCTATGGCATCAGGGGCTTTGACGCCTCGTCAGCCTCTTCACTGTAATGACTCTGAGTGTGTGTGTGTGTATGTATGTGTGTGTGAGGCTGTCATCTGAAAGCGTTGACATTAAATAGCTGGAAGGCTCATTTTCTTCCTTTGTAACAGAAGGCGCATTAAAAACACACACACACACACAGATAGTAGTCCCGCGGGGCAGTGTTAGCTCATCAACAGATACCAGACACAATCTGTTTAATCTGCTTCTATGAATTTGCATCTATATAACTGAACACACACACACCAACACACAAACAAACACTCGGTCAGCTCTCTTTCTCTCCCAGAGGAAAACACACAGAAAAGTAATCTCAGCTTCTCGATTTCTCCACGCTGAAGCTTAAAGAGTGAGTGTGACTATATGTGATCAATGTAGGGTCATCACTTCTATCAGTGATGTTGTTGCTGATGCTGTTACTATGGTTACTACTATCACAACTTTGCTAACTCCTGTCAGTAACAGCAGCAGACAGAAAATGTTGAGAAACTCTCAGACTCCTTCGGCATTCCTCCTGTCCGTCTCGCTCCGTTTGCTCGGCCTCGTTTCATCAGAAGAAAACAAAGCGGCGACTTTCAGAGGGAGCAGATTGTTGTCGGCTTCTTCTTCGCCTCGACTCGCCTCGACAGGAAATGAGACAAAAACACACACCTCCGGGGATCTATCTCACACACACACACAAACAGGTTCCACGGCGTCATTCTGTCACATTCCTTCTCCGAGTGAGTGTGTGTTGGCAGAGTGATGACAGGAAGCAGAAAACACACCCTGAGGACACACACATGAACTGCTGTGTGTGTGCGAGAGCAGCAGCTGTAATTAATCATAATGTGCAACTATTGATCGTCTGCCCTCTTTATTCTCCAGCTGTATGGTCAATAACTACGAATCTGCTGCTCCTCTTCTCCTGAAACTTGTAGCAGTTTTAACCCTTTAAACACGTCAGACCACAGACCTGTTCAGACCTGATCCACATAAGACAGTCCAGACTCTCCGTCTCATTGTTTCCTGTTAAACTGGTTCAGAGGTCCAGAGTCAGGATGAGTTAGAGTGTCAGAGGAGAAGAGGTGTTACCTTAAGAGAGCCTTCAGAGCTTCTTGAAAGCAAAGAGGGACGTCCTGCCCTAAAAGAATTTGGTAGCTTGATCCACCATCGTGGAGCCACAAATAACAACGGATTGGAATGAGACAGAACCAGCCGACGTTACTGAGAGGAACATAGTGCTCGAGAAGGAGCCATCAATAGACCACCACTCAGAGGAGGAGAACCAGACATCAACCATCACAGAGGAGGACAATCAGTCATGGATCATCACAGAGAAGGAGAACCAATCATGGATCATCACAGAGGAGGAGAACCAGTCATGGATCATCACAGAGGAGGAGAACCAATCATGGATCATCACAGAGGAGGTTAACCAGACATGGATCATCACAGAGGAGGAGAACCAATCATGGATCATCACAGAAAAGGAGCCACCATCAGACCACCACTCAGAGGAGGAGAACCAGTCATCAACCATCACAGAGGAGGACAATCAGTCATGGATCATCACAGAGGAGGAGAACCAATCATGGATCATCACAGAGGAGGAGCCATCAATAGACCACCACTCAGAGGAGGAGAACCAGTCATCAACCATCACAGAGGAGGAGAACCAGTCATGGATCATCACAGAGGAGGAGAACCAGAAATGGATCATCACAGAGGAGGAGAACCAGACATGGATCATCACAGAGGAGGAGAACCAATCATGGATCATCACAGAAAAGGAGCCATCAACAGACCACCACTCAGAGGAGGAGAACCAGTCATCAACCATCACAGAGGAGGACAATCAGTCATGGATCATCACAGAGGAGGAGAACCAATCATGGATCATCACAGAGGAGGTTAACCAGACATGGATCATCACAGAGGAGGAGAACCAATCATGGATCATCACAGAAAAGGAGCCATCAATAGACCACCACTCAGAGGAGGAGAACCAGTCATCAACCATCACAGAGGAGGACAACCAGTCATGGATCATCACAGAGGAGGAGAACCAGTCATGGATCATCACAGAGGAGGAGAACCAGTCATGGATCATCACAGAGGAGGAGAACCAATCATGGATCATCACAGAGGAGGAGAACCAATCATGGATCATCACAGAGGAGGAGAACCAATCATGGATCATCACAGAGGAGGAGAACCAGAAATGGATCATCACAGAGGAGGAGAACCAGTCGTGGATCATCACAGAGGAGGAGAACCAATCATGGATCATCACAGAGAAGGAGCCATCAATAGACCACCACTCAGAGGAGGAGAACCAGTCATCAACCATCACAGAGGAGGACAACCAGTCATGGATCATCACAGAGGAGGAGAACCAGACAGCAACCATCACAGAGGAGGAGAACCAATCATGGATCATCACAGAGGAGGAGAACCAATCATGGATCATCACAGAGGAGGAGAACCAGAAATGGATCATCACAGAGGAGGAGAACCAGTCATCAACCATCACATAGGAGGACAACCAGTTGTGGATCATCACAGAAAAGGAGCCATCAATAGACCACCACTCAGAGGAGGAGAACCAATCATGGATCATCACAGAGGAGGTTAACCAGACATGGATCATCACAGAGGAGGAGAACCAATCATGGATCATCACAGAAAAGGAGCCATCAATAGACCACCACTCAGAGGAGGAGAACCAGTCATCAACCATCACAGAGGAGGACAATCAGTCATGGATCATCACAGAGGAGGACAACCAGTCATGGATCATCACAGAGGAGGAGAACCAGTCATGGATCATCACAGAGGAGGAGAACCAATCATGGATCATCACAGAGGAGGAGAACCAGAAATGGATCATCACAGAGGAGGAGAACCAATCATGGATCATCACAGAGGAGGAGAACCAATCATGGATCATCACAGAGGAGGAGAACCAGAAATGGATCATCACAGAGGAGGAGAACTAGAAATGGATCATCACAGAGGAGGAGAACCAGTCGTGGATCATCACAGAGGAGGAGAACCAATCATGGATCATCACAGAGAAGGAGCCATCAATAGACCACCACTCAGAGGAGGAGAACCAGTCATCAACCATCACAGAGGAGGACAACCAGTCATGGATCATCACAGAGAAGGAGAACCAGACAGCAACCATCACAGAGGAGGAGAACCAATCATGGATCATCACAGAGGAGGAGAACCAATCATGGATCATCACAGAGGAGGAGAACCAGAAATGGATCATCACAGAGTAGGAGAACCAGTCATCAACCATCACATAGGAGGACAACCAGTTGTGGATCATCACAGAAAAGGAGTCATCAATAGACCACCACTCAGAGGAGGAGAACCAATCATGGATCATCACAGAAAAGGAGCCATCAATAGACCACCACTCAGAGGAGGAGAACCAGTCATCAACCATCACAGAGGAGGACAATCAGTCATGGATCATCACAGAGGAGGAGAACCAATCATGGATCATCACAGAGAAGGAGAACCAATCATGGATCATCACAGAGGAGGAGAACCAATCATGGATCATCACAGAGGAGGAGAACCAATCATGGATCATCACAGAGGAGGAGAACCAATCATGGATCATCACAGAGAAGGAGAACCAATCATGGATCATCACAGAGGAGGAGAACCAATCATGGATCATCACAGAGGAGGAGAACCAATCATGGATCATCACAGAGAAGGAGAACCAATCATGGATCATCACAGAGGAGGAGAACCAATCATGGATCATCACAGAGAAGGAGAACCAATCATGGATCATCACAGAGGAGGAGAACCAATCATGGATCATCACAGAGAAGGAGAACCAATCATGGATCATCACAGAGGAGGAGAACCAATCATGGATCATCACAGAGGATGAGAAACAAAACAGGGCTGCAGACTAATTTTTTTTTACAAGGAGCACAGTGGTTTCTAACTTAAATCTTTAGGAGCACAAGCAGAAAATTTAGGGGCGCACACTGAAATCGTCTTGCATAGCAAATATTCACATTTACTCTCATTTTCACTGTATTAGTGATAAATACTTGAACAGTCAGTGCTTCAAGCCGAACAAAAAGAGCCGCAACACATCGGCTACATAAATGATGATATACACCACAGAGCCCAACCAAGCCCAGCAGCAGTTGGCTGTGCTCAGTGCGAGGTAGAAGGCAAGGCTAGGCTAAGCTCCAACGCTGTTAGTTTTAGCTACAAAACGAGCGCTCATGTCCATAACGCAAACATGACTGAACAAGCTTCTACAAGCAAAAAGAAAGCAGACGAAATAGGTGATAAGAGAGTAAAGAATAACTCAATGGTACGGAAGTGGTTTGGCTCAGTGTCACCAACTTAGTGACTTTGTCCTGTTCGTTTTCACTCCCCTCTAGCAGCTTTTTTTCTAAGCATCTAGCAACTTTTTCTTGTATTATTGGAGATTTTTGGGGACTGTAACGTAGTTTTACTTTTCTCAAAAAGGATCCGGTGTTATTTTTATTCTAACAATTCTGAGTACTTTTATTTTTAAACCTAATTAAAGCACCATTGTTAAAATCTTTAAGAATAACATATTAAGCCTATGTTGTAGTTTAAAGTTAAAGATATTAATATTGACAAAAGGTAAAAGTTTTATTTGACCTTTGATGGTGATTTCAATATTCTTTGTTTGCTAAATACAAATAAAAGGTAAACATTAATTTATTGTACAGTTTTTATTTCTAAAATGTTATACTGGAGGAGTTTCATAGACTTGGCAAAATAATATTTAGTTTTACAGCCAACTGTTGTAGGGATTTTTGGCAGTTTTTCTGAGGCTTTTATATTGTTTATATCGATATCGGAATTATATCCTATCGACCAAAATTAAGAAATATATTGTGATAAAAGTTTTGGCCATGTCGTCCAGCCCTGCCTGTCACTCTACATCTGAATTTCAACTCACCTGGACTACAGCAGTTCTGATGGTGGTTCGCTTCACTAACTTCCAACCCAAACTGGCCCAAACTCGCTGATCCAAACTTTACCACCACAGCTGGCTACGGCAGAACCAGCTTCAGTAGTCCCATTTTACTCACATGAGCTTGGTGCTGGACCCTTCTCAAACGTGAAAAGAGTCTCAAAATCCCTTGAGCACTTGTAAACTGATCTGTGAATAAATGCAGTTTTGTCCATGCATACCAGGTAATTTTTGCACATGTATTTAACAATTTGTATGCGTAGAAGCATTTTTGAAAGTGAAACAATTAGATTTATAAGGCTGAATGTTACAAAAAAAAGCTTGTAAAAGGTTGCTTCTGTAATTTGTGCATGGGTCAACTTTTGTTGTGTAATTTCTAGATATTTGTGTGTGCATTTGAACCTGTGATTTGCAAATATCCAAAGTTACACACAAAATGGTTTATAGAGGTTACAAACCATATGTGACATATAAAACTACCAAAAGTTACACTCAAATCAGTTTTACACAGTTTGCAAATCATGTGTTACACAGACACACAATAATTAATATTGAGTCGATTTTCTCTCCATAACAGACGGAATGATGGGTAAACCTGTGTAAAACACTGAGCTGTGTGTGTGTACTCCACACAGCAACATGTCTGGATGTTCAGGGGAAATGTGGTCTTGCTGACCTCCCCCCACACCCCCACCCCACACACAAATACAGGAAATGAGTGTGAGGATGAAATGTCACACACGTTCTTTCTTTCATTCATTTCTCTCATGTTTTTTGGGGTGCTGCTGCTGTTGCCGTGGTTACAGCAACCTTGCTGGAACCCAAACTGTGCATGTACGTGTCCTGATAAAATGTGTGTTGAGACCTGAATGCAGGTCACGACCTGTGACCTTTTGGGTGGTAAGAGGGGGCTTGAGAGTAGCGGCAGGCCTGCCTATGTTGCTATGGAGACGGGCATTTCCTGCAGAGCAGAGTGGAGTGACAGCTTTGGATTTTCTTTCATGGATGTGATAACTCATCTGGTCCTCAGCAGGTCTTCAGATGAAGTGAAACAGCACGACTCATCACACCTACCACACATCTTTATGTATTATGAGACAGAAAACAGCAAGAAGTGGTGGATCAGAAAGGAAACAAAAGGAAAAGAAAAATAATGAAAATGTAGGAGAAAGAAGGTGAAACCGGGGCAGATGAGATGAATAATCCAGGCAGATGATGAGGAGTCCAGTTATCAAAGAAAGCAGATGAAATTAGAAGTAGAAGAAGAAGTGAAAGTTTCCTCAGCATCTCAGAGGAGATGAAAGCTCCTCGATTAGAGTCCACTGGGATCTGAGAACATTTAGTTGATCTGCTGGTGGGCCGGATTAGACCTCTGCTGCTGCTGCCAATCACTAATCCATCCTAATCTATCACACACACAGCTGTCTGCTCGTCAGATGGACCAACATGTCTTCCTCCTCTTTATAAACCCCCCTCCCCGTCTCTCTCTCTCTCTCAACCTACAGTATTTGTCTGATACTTGCTCGGCCTCCCTCTCTGAAGAATGTGCAGCTGAAAGAAACCATCTGGTTCTGATTAGGAAAATGACTCGTCTGTGGTTTTCTGTGGAAAACTCCTCTTCTATTTACTCCTTCACTATTTACTCCCCCTCCTCCTCCTCTTTCTCTTCCTCCTCGCTCAGACTCAGTCAAACAACTTTAAGAAAAAATTCTTTACTCTGAAAAAGCATCAACAAGACTACAAAATTGCAACAGAACTAGAAACAAGCAAGAACAAAACAGGAAAAGAAGAAGGTGAAAACATTCATGGGAACTCCTGCATTTGATCCTCTGCATAATGGAAAACAGAGGTGTTCACACATGCTTGGAAGCAGCAAATGCTAACATGTAGCATAGCAACAGGACGGGGAGAAACTCAGCTAAAAGAATCTACCAAGCATCAGCATCCAAACCAAATACAGTTCAAACCCCAAGAAGTTATATGGGAGTGTAAGAAAACCAGGAGAACAGCACTGTCCACTTTAGAGCTTCTGCTAATTTCTCCACTTCAAGCAAACCACACAAACAAGGAGTCGTATGAAAGCAGAGACTCTGTTGGTTCCAAAGATGTCTGTCTCATAACTGTGGGACAGAAACTCTGGAACTAGCAGCCAGAATCAGAAATCATTTCTTACTTTTGCTATTTTGTGGTGAAAAGTTTGATTTCAGCTCTAAAAACTCTGCTAATGTGTTCTCCTATGACTCTGCCTTTGTTTGAAATGAACTATGAAGGTCCTGCTGGTTTCCATGGAGATGAACGACGTTTTATAGTGAAGGATTCACTCTTCCTGTCATAGACTATCTTGGGCTTAGACTCCAAAAAGGCCACATTTCCACTCATACAGAAGAAAACATTAAATGAACCAGCCACAAAGCAAGTTAGTCTGTTATCATGCATTCATTTTCTATGCCACCTAAACCAGTTCAGGGTCGCAGGAAAGCTGGAGTCTATCCCAGCAGGCGAGAGGCAGGGTATACCCTGAACAGCTCGCCAGTCTATCCCAGGGCTACTCAGTGTCTTCATTTGTAGAATTAGTCCCATAAGACACACAAAAAAAGTGTTAACGGCTGAAGTTGCAAAATACATCACCAAAGACATAGTCCTAAATGGCACTGTGAAAAAACCTGGATTCAGAAATCTCATCCAGACACCCAAAACATGATTTGACTGGTCGCTGTTTCTTTGCAGAGAAAATGAATGATTTAGTTGAATTTGTTAAAAGCTTATGAGTCCAAGGCCCCTGGTTTAAAATAAAAAAATTGCTAAATTTAATTTTATTGTGATTTTTTTCCTTTTAACAGAGTTTACGTGAATCATTACATTATTCAGGAACTCATCTCAGATCAATATCCTGCTTCAGGATGGCGACAGTTTATGACGTCATTGGTTCAAACGCTCCATTAAAGCCTTCATACTGCTCCATGTGCTAGAGCAGGGGTGGCCAACGTCGGTCCTCGAGAGCCACAATCCTGCAGGTTTTCCATGCATCCCTGCACCAACACACCTGACTTAAACTAATGAGTCATTGTGCAGATCCTTATAGGCTGTTGGATCCATTTAATTTGAGTCAGGTGTGTTGGTGCAGGGATGCATGGAAAACCTGCAGGATTGTGGCTCTTGAGTACCGACGTTGGCCACCCCTGTGCTACAGGACTACATGGAGCTCATTTCTGATTCTGATTTGAAGGATGCACATAAGAAAAGATAAACATGAAAAACTTCTATGAATGCTGAAAAGAAGTCTCTCTGCCTGTTTGTATGAAAATCTGATGCTCCTCAAAGGGACTAAAACAACTGTGAATCTGACTCACCAGCTGTCTGCTGTCTGAGCCGACAAGTGAAAGGTAAACTTTGTGGAAAAAGGATGAAAAAAAAAGAAAGAAAAGCAGAAACTTTTTTGAGAACGAAGAGACTGAAAATGCAGTTTGTGGAGAAAACAAGACTAAATGACGACTTGGAGACAGAAACTAAGTTTCTGACAGGGAAGAAGCACAAGAGGAAAGAAATGCTGAGAGATAATCAGCAAATGGAGAAAAGAAAGAAAAGGCAATGAATAAAAAGAAAGAAGTTACATGAAAAATGTGGAACATAAAGTGCAGATGAAGGAAAACAGAAGCTGACATGACGGATTAAATCAGAAAGCTGATTAATGACATTTTCTCTCATTTCTCTTGTTTTATCACTTTCTGACACACACACACACACACACCCACACACACCCACACACACACACACACACAGAGTGCTGTTGTTCAGTATTAGCCGACGACGGCTCACCAGCAGAATCTTAACTAACTGCAAACCTCTGGCTCGGCTTCAGCTTCTGTCTGAACTCTGGTTCAATGAGTCACGTTTCACACACGAGTCACAGAACAAAACAGAACCGCCCGTTTGGACCGGACTACAGCGAACCCCTTCCTCTCCGTTACACTCCACAGTCTGAGCAGGAATCAGCTGGTGACTGTGGTGTTTTCATCATGTGGGTAGTTCTCTGTGGTTCTGCAGGAAGGTTCTGCCTTTTACTGCTTAGCTTAGAAATCCAGATTCAGATCCATACCAAACCCACCAGCACATCCGGGTCAGTGTGGTGCGGTTTGGTTTAGTAAATTCTGATCTCTGTTGCATGTCCACAGCCAACGGTAGCTTTACTCAGTAGGTGGCATGTCAGCCAGACTGCGGTGGTGCATCGCCTTCCTTGAATTATAATGACAAAACACAAGAGGAGAATGGTGGACATCCACTCCTCCTTGTTTGTTGTCAATATTCTCAGACAAAGCTTCACCAGAAACAAAGGCAGCATTTTCTCTGTTTCTAGAACCACATAGCGTTGAACTTCTGAACATTTTGGACAACCCACTGCTGAACTTCTGGGGGAGACATGAGCCCCGTCAGTTCAGGTGATGTCACACAGATGGGGGGTTGCAGAGGTCAAAACTCTCATCCAGCTTTCCTTCTTCATCTGGCTCAGGGACTGAAAAGATCTAAACTTCCATGATATTGCATGTTTTGCAATTGATGCCAATTTTATTGTCAAATTACGTGATTTTCAACTGTGTTAATGATTGCTGACAAATTTTCAGAAAAGTAGTGGAGCCCTGATTCCACGACTTTTCCACCTCTGGAAACAGTTTCACACAAATCAAGTTAATGAGTAATAATGCTGAATCCACTTCAGTCTCAATGGCTCATTGCATCTGAATGAGTTCTGTATGTGTGTGCGTCTTTAATTCAGGTTTATTAGAAGAAAAGAACCAGAGCGTCCCTTTAATACTGGAACATCTGGAGCAATAGACAAGATTAAAACTAAGATTATAAACACACCTTCAGATTAACATAATCCAGATTATGATCCTCAAGATGAAATTTAAACTGAAGAAAAAAATGAGACCTGCTTACATCTGTTACACTGATCCAGAATCGGTTCTTGACCTGGTTTATGAAAACATGAGATGAGAAGACAGATCTCCAACCCAAATCATGAAATGTTTCCACTGATCGCTTCACTGATTTTTTTGATTGCCGTGATCAGTTTTCAGCAGTCAGACCAGTACTAACTAGAGGAGCTGTAATCAGACCAGCCCTAACACTGAGCCTCAGGGAGTAATCCAGGTTTAATCCAGGTCCTCAACTCCTGACCTGGAAACATCAAAAAAACTTCTATATCAGACTTTGTTTCATCCATCCTGATCTGCATCAGCCCAGATGTTCAGCAGGACTCCAGCTCATGTGTCAGCCTCATGGGGTTCAGGTTCTGGGCAGGTCCTGCTCTCAGGTCATGACGGTGTTGTTGTTCGTCACACTTCCTCTTCAGGAAGAGGCCCTTTCCTTCCTGTCTTTGTCTGTCCATCACACACACAATTCCATCTGTGTGAGCACCTTTAGTCTCAGACCACATTCCCTGGATCCTGACCCTGTAATAAACCTGGAAACCCTAAAACCAGGTCTGAACCCTCAAACAGCCCTCTGAGGGTCAGACCCAAAGTCCAAACTCCTTACAATGTCTTCACAAAGACAGAAGAACACACACACATACACACACCAATTATCAGTGTTTAACCAGGCTCATGTAATGTGTGTGTTATTATCTGCTGTGTGCGTTAGCCGTTAGCATGCAGTGAAGCTATCGCCCAAGATGCTGAGAGGTGATTGGACGAGACATAGTGACATACGCACCTCCCAGCAGGCCCTGGGGCAGTGTGTGCGTGACTGGAAGTGACACACACACTGACAGACAGATGCTGCAGGTGGTGTCAGTGGTGGCATTTAGCTGGTGACACACAAACACACAAAGACACACACACTGACAGTGAAGATGAAACAACATGGCAGCAAGAACACAACAGAGTTTGTGTGACTGACAGACGATATTCAGACCGACAGGAGGAAGAGGAGGAGGAGGAGATGTAGGCAAAATGTGAAGAAGGGTGTATAGGAGGAGGAGTAGTCAAATAGATACAGATGGTAGAAGAAGAGTAAAGAAGAGTAAGATGAGGAGTAGTTTCTGCATCCCATGAACAGGAGTCATTGATGTCTATTAAAAGAAACTCTGATTAGAGACCAACAAGCCACACCCAACGCATGCACACACGCACGCACACACACACATTTTTGTCTATCTTTGTGAGGGCTCTCAGTCACACTCTGCATTCATCTGAGCCTAAAGCCAGTCCTGGTTCTGACTGGACCCAGAATACACGTGAGAACAGTTCAGTTGGGGAAGAAATGTCCTCATAAACACTGACACTCGTGTATGTCTTCACAGAGACCCATACACTAGAAGTTTCTCACTCACACAAACACTTTTATCTGTCTTTGTGAGGGCCATCGGTCTCATTCTGCATTCCTCTGACCCTAAATCCAGTCCTGGTTCTGACTGGACCCAGAAACCAGGTGAAAATGGTTGAGATGGAGCAGAAATGTCCTCACAAAGACACATGCACAAAAACGCTCTCTTTTACACACACATACACATTTCACCTTTTAAGGGAGTGCATGTGTATGTGTGTGTATGTGAGTGTGAGAGAGTGTATAAACTGGGATCTCCAGTAGGAACAGTAACTGGGCGCTAACAGCATTAGCGTTAGCACACTGAGCTAACTTGCCTCAGGCCAAAGATGAATAATGCAGCAGTCAGCCTGCTGCCTCTGGGTGTGTGTGTGTGTGTGTGTGTGTCTGTGTGTGTGACAGTGTGTGTATCACTGTTATCTGGCGGTACTTGAGGCTGTCTATATGACGGTATTAGAATAATATGCTAATTACTAATAATTACCCTGTAACATACACACAGAGATTATCCAACCCCCCCGCCCCCACCTCTTCCTCCTCTCTCTGGGCTTTAACCCCTCCTGGCAAGGGCGAGCAGGAGGAGGAGGAGGAAGACGAAGAGAAGGAAAGGGGGAGCTGCAGGACAGGACATGTCTACAGCCACATTTTTTCTGGAAACAGCATCAACAAACTGTTTCAGATGTGAAGTAATGTTTGCCTCAAGGTCTCTGAGGAAACTCCTCTAATGATCAAAAAAATCAGATCAAATGAGAGCAAACTGCAGAACCTCAGACACCAGGAACTCTGGATTAGAACCTGAGTACGAACTCTGACTTGACTCTTCCATATTGAAAGTTCACCTAGCCTTGACAGAAATGCAAAACCACGAGAAAAAAATTACTAAAACATACCAGAGGGATTTAAAACCACCAAAAAGAGTGCAAAACCATCACATAGAAAAAAACTGAGAAAGAGTTAAGATAAAAAAAAAGTCATCCCAACAACTCTGAAAATAAAACTAACAGTGATTATGATGCAGTGTGTGTGTTGATGGCCAGCGGAGGTGTGAGTGTCTCCGTGTGTCTGCTGTCCCTCCTCATCAGTCAGTCCGTCAGCTCATCACCCAGAGGACAGCTGCTGTCAGACTCGTCCATCAGATCTGAGTCCCGTCATGCAGATGGACTCGGTGCAGTCATCTGTCCTCACTGTCCCACGAGAACCACCACAAGATGTTTCTGCTGCTCTGGTTCTTGCTTCCTCATAAATTCTGCTCCATGACATACAGACAAAAGAACCAGCCTTATCTGAAATTTCTGAAATTAAGATGGTTCTACTGTACTTCCTATCATGGTTCCTAAGAGAGGCCAGTCTAGAACTTGTAGTTGTCAAGGTTCTCAGGGAAGTTTAATTTTGGAAAAATGAAAGAAGTTCTTAAAAATTTTGTTGCTGTCTGGGGAAAGTGTTGGGGGGTATATTGACAAGTTTCCTTAGGTTTTGTTTAAAAATGACCCAGTAACTGGAACAACTGAAGCTGCTGAACCAGATGCTGATTTGGATGTTGATTCCAAACCTATAGGAGACAATCTGAGCTCTGTTCTGTTGCCTTGATTTCTCCTATAAAACCAAACAAATCTAATTGATTAAGAACCCGTTGGAGTTGTTCTAAGACGTCCCACAGGGCTCTGTTTTGGTGACTCCCTTTTTTTCAACAAAACCAAATAAATCTAACTGATTAATCAGTTCCAAACCCTTCAAAGATGTTCTAAGGTATCCCACAGGGCTCTTCTCTGAGGCCTCAATTTCTTATGGAACCCAACAGATCTAAACTCCTCCTATGGTTACAACTGCCAAACTGTAACTGTTGCTACGGTTACCACTAGGGGTGTCCCGTTCCAATACTGGTATTGGAAATAGGTCCGATATCAGCCAACAAAAACAGTACTGTATTATATAGAAATGCATAGAAAATCTCTAATATAAGCACTCTGATATAAGCTCTCGCTCCATTCTGCTCCAGCAATTCAATTCCAGATCCAGCATTAGCACAGCAGCATGTGCTAGCAAAGTAGCAAGGAGCATGAGCGATGTGGCTAGGTGCAACACTTGTCATGCACAAGTTTCCTGTGGTGAACAGAACTGGGAACATTTAATATGTCCAACCTCATCACGCATTTGAAGCAGCAACACAAAAAATTAGCAAAAGGCTCTTTAGCTGACAACATCAATTATTGTTGAGGAGCACAGGATGTAACGGGGGAGCGTGTTGTGGTAAGGGGGTAGCTCAGTTAGCCGGATAAAGCTGCCACAAGGTTAAAAAACTCACAGCGACACTGGTACTGAAGATTCCACAGTGCGTGCTCTTTAATAAAAAGGATATTAATCAACCATATAAAGCCCGGTTGGACGGATACTGTCTCATCATACATAAATAAAACAGCGCCACACAACACGTCCGTCACAACAAGTGGGAAAAAGAAAGGAAAAGAGCCGAGCTCCCAAAATGTCCGTCTGCAGTCCAAGCGTTCGCAAGACGTTCTCCTCTCTTCTCGAAGTATCTTGCTGACGTCATCATTAGAAGACGACCAAAAGAAGTCTTAAAGGGCCATTCCACAATTACAACTGTTACAAGGAGCAGGCTCATAGCTTAGCATGCTGAAATGTTATCTTCTTAAAAAAGAATCTCCACATTGTGTTCGGACTGCAGAAAGTGGAGATGGAGGAGTAGAAAAGATAGTAATCCTTTTTTATTTTACTGATTTGTTTTCTGCTTATTATTAGAGTGATATGTTTATTTTGTTGACTCTTGCTTTTGTTAAGACTAAGAGCAATGGCCACATTGTTTTGGGCAGTCAGGGAAATTGAAACTGTGGACTTTAAGCAGTTGGACAATAAACAATTGTGTTTTTTTTTTTTGTTTTTTTTCTTTTGTTCTTTTTTTTATTTATGCAACCCATGATTAATAATAAATGGGTCGGTTTTTTCTCATACTTACTGTTGCTGACTATTGTTCTTTGTTTTGAGTAATATCACTTGATCAAGCCTTTTCTCACATTCCACACTACAAAATCTGTAAAACTATGTATGATTCGTCCTCATCGTATCAGACTGATATCGGTATCGGCCAGTACTGAAGGCTGCAATATCGGTATCGTATCGGAAGTGAAAAAGTTGTATCGGTACACCCCTCCAGTTAACACTAGCTACACATAGAGGCAGGGTTATATTGGTTTCAATTCAGGACATATGTGAGGGCAGACGGGCTGATATGTAATTAAAAATCAGTAATCCTGAGTGAACAGACGGCCCATCAGAACAGATTAGAACATATCAAAAAACATAAAACCAGAAACACATAGATTACATTTCAGATTAGACAAGAAAGCTATTCTTCTTTTTAATCCTCCTTGTTTCCTCGAGTACTTCTGTCTTCTTTCCAAGATCAACATCATCACGGATTTTGGGAATCTTGCTGATGCATGTTGGGAACACGGAGCTGAACTTCCTTGTTTCCACTGTTGTGGTTCTTCATCAGATCCACTTCAGATCAATAACTGAAGTTTGATGTCAGAGTTAAAACACAGTGATAAGCAGATCTGAGATCAGTGATATCTGAAGAAAGAAGACGAGGAGTCAAAGTGGAGGATAAGGAGAAGGAGAGGAGAGGAAGACGAGTGAGGGAACAGAGAAAGCGAAGCAGTAAGAGAGCAAGACATTTAGAGGACTTTCTGCTTCCTGCTGACTCATCATAAATCTGTGTGTGTGCTGCAGTGATCAATACACTCAGTAGACCGTCTGCTTCACAGGTGTCCAATTTTACTGAATCTCCAGAAGTCTTAAATCAGACACAAATCTTTTCTGTAGTAAAGTCATAGAATCAGCACCACCAGATGCTGGAAGCCCAAGTGAACTCTGAGCTTCTCTTCATTAGAACCAAAACCAGGAAATGATTGATGTCTGACACTGGGATCATTTGTGGGATTGAGTAAAACTGCTCAGTGAGTTTAGACAAACATTAATCCAACAGACGAAAGGACGACAGCACAACGACACACAAACACAGGGTGGAAATGTCAAACATGACACCTGCAGCACACCAGAGTCTGCACCTCACCCCCTCACCCGGCATACAGAAGGTCATCTCTAACCTCCAGCAGAGAAGCTGAAAAGGTCTTCTCCCTCAGGACGCTCTCACAACACAGCAGTCAATAACATGCAGACACACAGTGAAACACAGAAGAAGAACCAACAAAAAGTCAGAAGAGTAGAAACTAGCTCCTGCTGGACAAGCCGAACTCAGGAAGCAAACATCTCATGAGCAGGTGGAGGAGGTCGGAGATATGAGAGAAGAAAACCATTAACACACTCCACTGCCCAACTAATTCTTCCAGATCATCCGAGGGAATCTCAAAGCATTCCCAGGTTATCGGAGAGACATGGTCCCTCACGTGTGTCCTGGATCTTCCCCTGGGACTCTTCCGGTGGGTCAAGCCTGGAACACCTCAAGAACGCCTCATCCTATTCCTCTTGATGTGGAGGAGCATCGGCTGAACTCTGAGTCCCCGAGCTTCTCATTCTATCTCTAAGAACCTGGCACCCTGCAGAGGAAACTCTTTTTGGATCTACGACCCCATCTTTGTTTGGTCACTACCAACAGTTTGTGACAATAAAGGTGTTCCAACATCCCACTTTCATGAGGTTCAGTGAATGCAGCATGAGGTAAAGTTGTGGGTGGAGACAAAGATGGAGGTGGGAACACTCAACTTTGACTTGGTAATAAATAATAAATTGATTTCAGACTACTTGTTTGAACTTCAGAAACTTCCTGGTTAAAAAGTAAACCAAGCCCATGAACACACGTCTGCACGTATCATGTCTCGGCTGTAAATATGAACCAAAGATTCTCGACTGAACATAAATGAGGTGCCTCCTCACACCTGAGAAACCTCAGGACTCAGAAAGAAAGTGTGGTCGGATAAAGTGGTTCAGATCAGGAAACTGATCTCATCTCTTTGTGCGTCTTTAACCTCTCTTAACCTCAGCAAGTCCCGGCGGGGCTCCTTGGTTTCCTGCGGTTACGCTCTGACACACATTCAGCCAATCATTAATCAGTCTGGTGGCACATTAAGAGTCTGCAGCCGCCTGAGGACACGAGTGCTCACAGTGACCCAGAAACTCGTCCTCGCCACAAAGACGTCTCAGGCAGCAGGAGGTCGCACACTCAGATGGACAGATGGTAGTGAATGCACCACTATAGGTCTTTTCTGTGATGCCTTCACTGCGCTGTTGCACACACCTGAGACATCATGACCAAATTTTACAATAGAGTTAAAAGCAGTAGTACTCCTGTTTACAGTAAGCCCTTAACATTCAACATTCAACATAAACAAAAAAACATTTTCTGCCTAAGGGCAGCCAATCAGAACGGATCCAGAGCTGGCCAATCAGCTTCCATACCACGGACCGGGAGGTTCTAACTGAGCGGCACAAAGAGACACAATATGGCGGTGCTGCTGGTAAGGAGTTACAGCTTTAATTTGGTCTCCACCGTCTTTTATACCGGTTAAATTATTTGTTGGAAGTTTTTGTTTTGTTGTTTCATGATATTGTGTTTTCATGATCTAAAATATTCAAATAAAATCTGATATATCTGATCTGATTTCTTACGTCAGACCAACTGGACCAAACTGTGATGGACTCATTAAAGATCAGACCAGAAAGAACTGGACCAGATTCTAAGATGATGGCATTCTTTTTTACTTTACTTTATTTTTCCTAATGTATTTTGACTTACTTCAGAAAAACTCTAAAAGGCTGAAACCAAACCTCAGCTCAGTGCCGCCAAGCCTGAGACGTGATTAATATTTAAACACACACACTCACTCACACACACACATATTAGCTGCATATGAATATTTACTGTAGTAATTTAGGTTAAATAGCAGCTCCTGGGCCTGGGGTCCCTGTAGGCTTCATGACACACACACACGCCACAGGAAGCTCTCGGTGTGTGTGTTAGTTATCTGCTGGCTGGCAGCCTTTTTCTGATCATTATCATAATGATCATGATAAAAAAGCGAAAGCTTTAAAATCTCAATAAAATATTTATCCTTCCTTCCTGTGGTCTTACCGCCAGCACTGAACTGACACACACACACACACACACACACACACATATACACACATACACTGATGGGTTGTTGAACTGAAGGAAAAGTCTGTGTCTGAATTATTACCTGAACATTAATATGATGTTCTCTGCAGGACGGAAGATCTCACAGGATATTAAAGACAAACTGTCAGTTTGTGATTGTCCCACAGCTTCACCTGCACATAAACACATCACCACTCCATCCATCCATCCATCCATCCTTTATCCATCCATCCATCATCTATCGTGTATCCTACAATCATCTATCCAACCTGCATCCATCCATCCTGTATCCAACTATTCTCCAGCTATCAGCAGGTGGTGCTGCAGTCTGACCAAACAGAACCAGAGATCTGCAGGAATTTGTTTTTGAATGTGTTCAGAAACAGCTGATCGATCTTGTGATCAGTCATGTCCAGACACCCAATCAGAGGAAACTTTTATCTCAGGTTGTATTTGTCCTCATGACCACAGATGAGACAGCAGATCTAAATCAGCCTCTTTTTTCACATCTCTGTAGGATCATCTGAGTCATAAATATAAAGAGGAGAATGAGGATGAAGATGAAGATGAAGATGAGAAGTGGAGGAGACAAACTGGGAACTGGACCAGAGGCCTGTTGGGTTTTTCACAAACATGCGGTCAGCCTTCTGCAGGATGGAGCATGATCATCAGAGACTACAACCAGAAGCGCCAGGAGACTCAGAAAGAAGTTGCATCTGAAGAAAACACATCTGTTCGTATGAAGATCTGATCCAGGATCTGCTGACAGAGCCAGGGAGGCTCAGAGGGGATCCTGCAGCAGATCCCGGTTCAGGTCTACGTTAGATCACATTGAGGATCAAGACCCAGAATTAATCTGCTGAGATGAGAAAAAACAGGACCTGCAGAAACAAACCAGAACTAGAGACGTGGTTGTCGGTGGTGTTGATGTGATGAAGCTCAAAACAGAAACACCTGTTTGTTTGTCAGACTGCTGAACAGGCAGGAAGCATCTTAGCATAGATTATACTGATAACACACTAATCCCTGTCTCATTACTGCACACACCCCACACACACATCCACACACCATCTTCAAACAATAATCCTATGAATATGATCAGGGTTTGGGCCACAACACTAATCAGACTGACATCTTTGGACAGGGATTACACATTCTGACACACACACACCAACACACGCACATGCTCCCTGCAGTGTGTGTGCTGTAATCTTGTGAAGACATGCTGACTCCTTCTAATCCGTTGTTGCAGAAATAATTTGTTTCTGCAATCTGTGAAGCATCTCACTGTCAGGGACATCCTCTGTTACCAAGATGCTTCTAGGTTTCTCTTCACAGACTTAACACATCTATTGTCAAACAACTGACACTAGTCAGTCTCCTTGTGGGCGGGGCCTAAGCTCTGTACTTTAGCCTGTGATTGGTGCAGACACTGGGAACTACAGCGCCTCCGTCTGGTCAAATGTAAAAAGTCAGATTCAACAAATCTGCAACATGAAAAAAGTTGGAGAAATGTGGGATGAGTTGAAACAATTGCTGGTGTTACTTTTTCAAACAGGTGATGATTTGGTCCAAAAGCAGCATCCATGTAAGTCGACTGAACAGCCTAAAAATAATTTTCCTCAAAGAAAGATTAAACGGATTGGCATACTTCTCCATCAACAGTCAGAATATCATGAAACCATTCAAGCGACCTGGAGGAATATCCATCTGGAGGAATATCCATGAGTAAAGGACAAGGATGGAAACCTAAGCTGGACACCTGTAGTCTCTGATTCCTCACAACACTGAACCTGCTTACATAACCATTAAAATCCAATAACTGTCAGTTATCAGATTTAATAATCTGATCTGATGCATCTGTATGCATTTCTGAAAAGTGATATTCAAAAACACTTCATGTAAAATGTCCAGTCCATTTATATATATATATATATATATATATTATAGTATATAATATAATGTATTTATGTTTTATATATAATGTAATATTGACATTATTATTGTGAATATTGTTAGTATCAACACTAACTTCCTAATACTAACAAGAATGAGACAAAATAACACCTGAATAAAACACCTGAAACTCTTCATCACTTGTATCCTCGGTGTTAGAACGTTTTAGTGTTAGGAGAATGAATGGAGATGTGAAAGTTGGAAAAGATTCACTGAAACAGCTTTTTCTGGAATATGTTGCAGGTATGAGATGTAAAACTGGATGTTCATATGATTCTGTACATTAAAGGGCTCAGACTGCTCCGCCAGGACATCACGTCTGTCCATGTTTCCTGCTGCCTTCAGGACTTCTCCTGTTCATTCCTGCTGTTTTCTGTTCAGTGTCATGTTACAAGCTGGATTATGTTTTGTCTTAATGTGTTTAACTTTAGTATCTGCAGCACCTAAACTTCCTCTGAGGATCAATAAAAGCTTATTCTATCTTCGCATTGCAGCTGTTTCTACATTCAGAAAACAGGATTTTCTTTTCTGCGTAAAAATCCCAAATCTTCACTTTCTCATTATCATGTCCGTGTTTGTGCCGTGACCTCGAGTATTAAACTGTCCTATGGTGAGTTCAGGGACCGGGAGAGATTTGAATCTTGGTGACAGAGCTTAGTGCTGACACCAGCGTCCGTCTGCATGCTCTCAGAAACACAAAACCTGCTCCTCGTCTTCTATCTCATCTCACACGTTAAACAAAAGGAGCCTTAATCCGGCTCCTTTAATCCCTGCTGGGTTTGCAGACGCAGCGTTAATCCTGAGGGCCACCGGGGCCGATCGTAGCGCCTCGGCCCGCCGGGGATCCTTTCTCCAGTGGCTTTAATCCGCCCCGGACCAAGCGAGAACGCACAGAGCAAGCTGTGCGTTATTAGGCAGAAAACGGGAACTTTCCTCCTTCTGTTGCTGCTGATAATTCGCAGCTCTGATGTGGATTTGTGGGAAGATTAAAGCAACAAAGATTTCTGCATTTTTTAAATTACTGCAGCACAAACATGAAGCATGGAGCTGCAGGCGAGAGGTTAGCAGGAGACAAACATCATCCTCATGTTGCTGGAGCAGAATGAGCTTTAGCATGAAGATCTGAACATTTCAGAGCCTCTCCATTCAGAGGACGGTCCAACACCCGGATCTGCTTCCCTCTGGTTTGGGTCTTCTGCCTTAGTTCATAAACTTTTTTAAATGATTAACAGAAAAAAATATTAAGCAGACTAATTAACATATTAATCCCATTATTGCATAGTGTTTTTGGAGATGAAAAAAAGAAATTAACTCAAGCAGAGAAAACTGTTCTCTGATCAGGAGAACTTATTGATACACTGATTGATTTTCCATGATAGATCTGACCTGCAGACCGTTTGCAGTCTAATCTACTTCACAGTTAATGATTGCTCTGTGGTTTGATGCCTCCAGATCTTTCCTCTCAGTTATTGATGAGTGATCTCGTGTTGACAAGCTGTTAGTGGTTTTACCATCAGCTGAAGTTCAGTTTGCACAGGAGGAGGAGATAACCTGATGATTGACAGCTTACATCTGGATTTGAACGTAAAGTTCATCAACAGAAAGAATTGACAAATTTCAGACTAGTTTGAATTACGAAGATGAAAATCTGAAGATAAAATCTGTTTCTCTTTTCTTCTGACATCTTCTTAATGATCTACTGGAGTCACATGAAAATAGTTTGGTCCTGCCAAGTATGTGTAAATAAACTGTTTCTATGGAAACTGTAGAATTTCATCACAGTAAAAAGTATTGCAGTGCAGAACATAACTAAACAACTTTCCTCCAATAACTACAGCTTTTAAAACATAATGGGTTGGACACGCCTGAAGCTTTGAATTGGCCAGCCCGATTTATTGGCTGGCCAATTCAAAATTTAAATTGGCGGATAATAGCTCGTTTTAAAATGGCCAATATCGGCCGTTGTTTTGCAGATTAAACGCCGATTTATTCTTAATTTCTCATAAAACTGTAAATGCTGTTAAGTGTCGGAGTCGTGCAGAATGATGTCCTTGCGGCGTTTGTCCACTAGTAAGAGCTCTGACTCCATTCAATCCCACAGTCATCCCCCTGTCTTTTCAACAGGGGTGGCTAGCAGCTACAGCCAGGCTACATTACAGCAGTGGGCAGAGTGGCGCTTGCCGACAGGTAAGTTTATAATAATGTTGTAAATTAATGACTCAACATGTCTCCAGTTTCAGTTTAACTCTGTTTGCCGTGTGTAATGACAAGTGAAGCGTGCTTCGTTGTGTCGGTCAGCTTTTTATTTACAATGCATTGCTAAAATTGTGCTAAATTAGCTTAAGGGGCTCCCTGTCTATGTCAGCCATAACATTGCTGTTGTTATCCCAACCTAGCATAGCATTAGCAAAGTAGCCAGTAACTGCAGAAATAACGTAAGTGTATAAAATATCTGAGAGTACAGAACGACCGTTCATCACTCCGTCAGCTGCAGGTTGAGGCGTATTTTAGGAGGAGAGATGTGAATGCAGAGGGGAGGAGGTTTATTCAGTGCAGCACTGAAAACTTAAAATTATTAATATTACAGTCTGTCTTCAGCCACCATCATGATGTCATGTCTCCCTTAGTTTTACTTTGTTAGAAAATACTAATGTGACAAGCTGTAACAGTGGCTCACTATGTGTTACAATTAGTGCCAGACAATTTGTGACCTTTTTATATAAAATACAACTCTATCAAAAATGACATCTTTTTGACATTTGAGAAAAGCATATCTGTTTTTTATTTTGGTTCATATATGATATATGTCATGATATATTTCATGGCAAAGAAAATATTGGAGTAAAGAAAATGTAATTTAACATTAAAGGGCATCAGAAGGCTGCATAAATAATGTTTTGCCAACTTCATTCATATTGGTTATATAAGGGATACACCCATGGCCTAAATCTAAAGATAAAATTAATCAGTACAACTGATAGCTACATTCATGTAAGCTCCATCGGTAGAAAAATCACACAACGGAAAAAATATTGTGAAACATTAAAATGTTCCACCTGTAATTCATATTTTTGTTGGTGTAAGTGTTAATGAGCTAATTATATAATTATATAATATAATTATATATTTTTTTAATTAATCAGCCGATTAATCGGGTATCGGAAATTTTTTCTGCCAAATATCTGAATCGGTATTGACCTCAAAAAATCCATATCGGTCGGGCCCTATTTTGAACTGCGGTGAACATCAGTCATGAGAGCAGATACATGGTTAGTCAGGCCATTTGATTGGCTGGGGCCTTCACCGTTCAACTGCCAAACTATTCTCGACTTTCCACAACAAGTAAAACAACGGTCTGAGAATTCAATGTAGCAGCACATGTTGTCCCGTTCATATGAAGCAGAATGTATGAAATAGATAGTTCACATGGATAGTTTAAACATTCAAAAAAGTCAGCTGTTAACTGATGTTCCACATGTTGGGTTTAGATGTTTTTTATGTTCTCAAAAATAAAAATATTTAAATCAAGCAGCTGGTAAAGCAGAAAGGTTTAAATGACACAAATATACACGACTCACAGAAACTGAAATCAGAACTTTATGTTCATATTAAAGAAACCATTTATTAATCAACTTTAATCTAAGAGAAGTCACTGCAACACAATAAATCACACACTGGATTACACACTGTCACATATTTCACACAGCATCACACATTGCAATGCAAACTGGATGACACTGCAACACACACCGCAATGCACATGACACACTAGGGCTGCAACTAATGACTATTCTGATGGTCAATTAGTCACCGACTATTAAAACGATTAGTCAACCAATCGGATTATGTATCTCATAATTATTAAATGGATCTTATTTCACTTTCAGCTTTGAAATCTTGCATAAGGTTGTTATGTAAGTCCGACATGCTTCCTCTTTAAATGTTTGAGCACTGCAGACGTACTTCCGTGGTACGCAAGGTCCGCTTTACAAATCTCATATTTGTATCTGTATTTAATTTATTTTGTAAGTTTAATGTAAAGTTATTTCAGACTTTTGACGCCTTCTGCCGCCGTTCTATTCCACGGTCGGCCACCATATTTTTCCCCTGGCGGACTTTACTGCGCATGTGTAACTTAGCAGAGATAAGAAAAGAAGATGACGTCTCACTCTGTAGTTTTTTTTTTTTGTTCTTTTTTTTTGTTGTTGCTAACAATAGTCGACGGGTAAATTAGTTATCGACTATTTTTAGGGTGCAGCCCTATGACACACTGCATAAAACTGCAATACACATTGCAACACACATTGCATCACAATGATTCATACACTTCATCACAGTGAAACACACACTACATCACACTGCATCAAATCACATAATACACTTCATCAAACTACATTACACACTGGAACACACACACTGCTTTAGACTGTAGAACAGTGCATCACACTGCAAAACACACTGCATCACACTGCAACACCCACTGCCATACACACTGTATCACACTCCATTACACACTGTAGAATTTACTGGAACACTCAGATTTATCCTCAGTTTAAAACACACAGATTAACACACACACAAATAAACACACACTCAGATCAACACACACTACATCACACGCTGCTTCAGACTGCAAAACACACTACTACACACTGCAAAACACACTGTAGCATACACTGGAACACTTCAAATAATTTCACACTAAGATAAACTCACAGTCATATAAACCAACAATCAGATAAACACACAGTCACTTCAATACACACTCGGATCAACACACACTCAGAGCAACACACACAGTGTGTGTAGTTCACAGCAGGGCTCAGTGTGACCACTCTGCTCACAGCGCTAACACTATTAAAGGTGACTGTGTGCAGCAGCTGAAAGCCTAAATTGGCTTAAGAAGCAGCCTGAGAACAGAGAGTCATATGATCCATGGATACACATACACACTGTGTGTTTTTTCCTAATATTTTATAAGTTCAGTTCGTCTCCAAACTGTTTCAACATGACTCAAATATGAAGAAATTACAGAAAACGTCACTCTGCCTAAAAAAAGACAAGAAACTGAGCTTTCCTTCAGGATGACACAGAACTGTGTTTCTGTGAACTTCAGGATCAGATTCAGAGTTCAGTTTAAAGTTTATCAGAGCTGCTGTTGGTTGATAATCAAGTCATCTTCAGGTTTCTGGTTTCCACTGTTCATCAGCAATGGTCTCCATGGAAGGGTGTCTGTTAAAAAGTCATTCTTAAGGAGGGGAAACTTGAAGAAAAGGCTATGCCACATGACACAAGAACTGGGCTGAAAATCAGTGGCAACAGGTCTGATGGAGGGATGGATCCTCCACGGAACCCGGACCTCAACATTAGTGAAGCAATGTGGGATTATCTGCATAGAGAACGGAACAAAAAGCAGCAAACATAAAAAAAAGATCATTGGAAAATCCTCTAAGAAGCCTGAAGAACTATTCCTGGAGACTGCTTAAAAAATGACAGAAAGCTGGTCTACGAGGGTTTAGACTGTTAAAGCTTCTCAGATCAGATTCACTTTCAAGCTCCTTAGAACGGTATTTTTGCCTCATATACTGTATTTGTATTTATGTTGAACATGTTTCAATAAATTGCTGCAGCTGTTTCCTGTTTTCCTGGGAGGGCACATAATGCTGCTGCTGTTTGAATCCTGTTCATGTGCACCACATTGTGGTCAGATCTACGTCTCCTGGGGTCTGTTCATGTCAGACCTCCCTTTGTTCAGGTCTTCCTCAGATTGGGAATCACTTTTAACTGAAAGCACACACATCTCACGTTCTAGTAGGTTCTCCTAAGGTGTGTTCTGCGTCACAATCAATATAACTTTCAGCTGATTTTGTCTTGCTTCTCTGGTCTAAACAGCTTTTTATGAGACCTGCAGTTTCCAGCTTTGATCTGAAGATAAGGCCACATGAAAAGTCAGAAGATGACACGCTTCATCAAACCCTCTGAGTCCACGATAAGACCATCAGCCAGGATTAATGTACACTAATCCAAAATCTTTCTGGTCCAGAACCACTCCAACTAATGGAGACCTGGACTTTACAGACCTCTGAAGGACCCTGTGGTTTCTGACACCAGAACTTCAGCACTAGAAAAAAAAAAAGAGCAAAAAGATCTGGATCAGATTGAACTCGGAATCAACACAAGTATCCAGGTCTTTTCAATCTAATCTGGACGGAACCAGCTGGTTCTTGTGAAACCTGTCCGTTTTCCCCTTCGGAGAACCAACGAAGACCCAGAATACAGTTAAGACCGGATCATGGAGGTTCACCCATGAAGGGAGTGGAGCCGGACAAAGTCCTGAAATTGAACACACACACCGTCTAAACGTGAACACATAAACAAGCAGATGGAGTCTGATCTCAACTCGGCCGATAAACGAACAGAAAAGATGGCAGGAGAAGAAGAAGAAAGAAAAGATAGGAAGAAAGTCTCTGAGGTCTGAGGAGAGATAATTAACTCACTAAGGGCCCTCAACACACACAAACACACACCTGAATTCACAGTGTGTGTTAATCTGTGAGCTTCATTAAAACCCTGACGAGACAGAACAAAGAGCTGACTGCATCTGAACACACACACACACTCAAGCACACACTCAGGAGGAAAAGGTAAAGTCCTGAATCAGCGACAGTCCTGAACCTGGACACACCAGGTCATCAGGGAGTGTGTGTGCTGCTGAGTTAACAGCAGAGCTCTAATTACAGACCCTCCTCTTTCTGTCTTTGTTCACCTTTCAGTCACTTTAAAAACATTGTAACAAATTTCCCACCATGAACCAGTCCAACACCAGCAAATCAAACATCAATCATAAACCAGTCTAAAAAGGGCATAAACCCAATCCAAAAACCAGTCTAAATAGTGCATAAACCCAGTCCAAAAACCAGTCTAAAAAGCGCATAAACCCAGTCCAAAAACCAGTCTAAGAGGCGGATAAACCCAGTCCAAAAACCAGTCTAAAAAGCGCATAAACCCAGTCCAAAAACCAGTCTAAAAAGCGCATAAACCCAGTCCAAAAAACAGTCTAAAAAGCGCATAAACCCAGTCCAAAAACCAGTCTATGAGGCGGATAAAACCAGTCTAAAAACCAGTCTAAATAGTGCATAAAACCAGTCCAAAAATTAGTCTAAAAAGCGCATAAACCCAGTCCAAAAACCAGTCGAAAACGCGGATAAACCCAGTCCAAAAACCAGTCTAAAAGGCGGATAAAACCAGTCTAAATAGTGCATAAAACCAGTCCAAAAATTAGTCTAAAAAGCACATAAAACTAGTCCAAAAACCAGTCAATAAACAGAGCATAAAACATGTCAAGTTAATCTAAAACCAGAAGAAAATTAAATGTATAACCATGAACCCTGATGCCTTCATTACCTCGCTATCCAGGTGCATGGTGGGTAACAGAAGAGGATTCCAGCAGGTGGTTACAGTCCATCTAAATCAGGTGTGAATGAGCATCTTGCATACATTTTTGAACCTGCCTACAAGCTGAGTGGACAGCTGATAAAGTGGGCGGGGCTTAACACAACCCATCAGACCTAAAAAAGACTCAAACTTCTTTAAAATGCGAGCTGAATGTCACGCTGGACATCTGCACGGCAGAGAGAAAACATGGATGCGAAGGCTCCACTGGATTTCAGACTCTGGATCCTGAGCCACAGACATTGTTTATATGCTGCAGCTGATGAGGGATTAATGAAAATTTTCTTAGCAGCACAAGGACATGAGCAAACCTTCATGTCTGATGAATTACAGCCCAGTACACAGCGAAACAGGGGGACACTTTCAGAGGAATGTTTGAGTGTCAAAATGAACTCATCTGTGTCTAAAGTTATAAGGATGTTTAAATGTGATGAGAAATGTTCCAATGTTCGTGAATAGTGTTTCACTCTACCTATAAGTGGGGGGCACTCTGTAGAGAAGATAACTGTGTGATGGTGGTTTTAGGTCTTCGTTTCCTAACAAGTAAGGAATGTATGCAAAACCCTCTGATAGGCTGAGTAAATATGAGACAGGATAACTCAAAACACACTTTCATTTTTACAGTTGAAACTGAAATTCTGGGATATAAATGAAGTTTCTGCAGAGACGGAAAAAAATAGAGATTAGAGAAGTCTGATCATGTTTTTTCAGATTGTAAAATGTTGTGTACTTGTACAACTGACTTCTTTTTCTAGTCAGTTTCAGACTTGTATTTTCCGACTTGTATCACAGAATTGTATTTTTCACTTGAACAATTTTTCATACCTGAACTTTTGTAGCTTGTAAGTGTAACAACAACTTGTACAAGTCAGAGATATTATATATTATATATTATGTATATATATTATGGCTCAAATCCAAGTCACGTCCCAAGTCCATTTTAGTTGTAAGGAGTAATTTCCCATGTGACGCTTGCTGTCTGGTCTGCTTAGAGGACAGCAGGATAATATCCAAGGAATTTATAATCTTTACTCAGCCTTTATCTACCAGCATTTAATAACAGCTTTGATCTGTAGCTTAAACTGAAAAATGTTCTGTCCCTTTCCTCTGGATGATTTCTTTGCTTTACTGAATTTGGAAAACCAGATGAACATGGAAATGTATTCAGATTAGTAAATATGTTATTAACATAACACAAACAAGAGTTTTTAATATGAACCAAAATTCAGAAATTTAAAATACTAACACTGATGTTCCCAGCATTTGTTTTTCCTGAAAGTAGAGAGAGGCCAATATGCTGCACTTTAGTGCAGGATCACCACCTGTCCTGCAGGTTTTAGACGTTTCCCTGCAGCAACACACCTAATCCAAATCACAGCTTGTTATCAAGCTCTGCACAAGTTTCTTAGTGACCCATTAGTAATTAGACTCAGGTGTATTGCAGCACTTAACATGTAAAACCTCCAGGACAGTGGTTGAACAGGTCCACAGCTGGTGTTTCCTGCACTGATGCATCAGAAAAAGAAAAGTCTGTGAGAAAGTAAAGAAAATATGAATTTCAACCACTTTCTAATAGAATTTAAAAAACTCAATATTTTAATTAATTGAGGTCCAGTAAATATTCCTTACATTCCTAAATAAGCAACTGTACTTTTCTAATAAACAGACCCAGTAAAACCATGTGGTTTACAGTTGGTCTGAGCCCAGTTCGGTCCCAGTTTTAAAGTCATCGTGCCAAAGTCAACAGCTTATGGAAACTGTCTTTAGTAAATGTCTCGTTCTTCTTCTGAACACAGTCAGTGGAGCCAGTCTGATCGAGTTAACATTATTTTAGTACAAGGGTAGTAACAAGCTAGCGCTTATGTTGCAGTGGTGCTAAGCTCGTTACTAACAGAGATGCTAAAATAGATGCTTAATTAGTTTCATATGACAGTGACTAACCTGTCCAGGTGTGATTCAAAGTAAAAAAAGGGGGGATTTGGTGGATCCCACGTCCTGGATTTTAATACAGCAGAAATTCCAGTTTGCTGCGCTTATATTTGTACAGTACCTTTTTTTAACACCTGAAACGATGCTGCAGCAACAGTTGTTACTGCTATTGTTTTGATTGACTGCATCTGTTTGTGTGACGTTCAGTCTGAAGAAATGACAGCAGACAGGAGATCGGACAGAGATAAGATCATGAAAAAAATAAAAGAATGTTCACGGGTGTCAAAACGTGAGTCCAAGTCAAGTCGCAAGTCACTGGAAATGAGGCTTATGTGCGACTCAAGTCCAAGTCCCAGACTCGAGTCCCCATCTCTGGCAGAAGTTACAGCACTGAAAATAACACTATGTTGCTTTGGCTGTAAGTGGCTGCTAAATAACTGTAATTTCATGATGTTCTGGCTGCTGGTGAGCACCATGGGTCTCGGGATGGATGAATCTGTTTTATCCTGAGCAGCCCTGAATCATGGGGCCCCACAAAATGACATAAAACAACCATACAGCAACATTTCTTTCTTCATCTTTAATTAAACGTCAAAGAAGCGCAGAAAACAACACCATGACAAACTCAAACAACCACAGAGATAAAACAATGAAAACCAAAGACTACCAACTTAACTCAAGCAGCCGTTGCCCCTGACAACCGGGCACGCTCATTAACCTTGCTCCATCTCTGTGGTTATCAGGGCGTGGTGGCCATCTTGGACTCGGGCCGTGGAGACTTTAATTTCATTCCCCACTGCTTCTCACATACACGCACACACCCCACAGCCACCCATATGCGCAGCAGAGAGGGACGGTCAGGAGGGGAAATCAAACACACCCTGAGGCTGCAGACAAACTGCCAAAGTTCAAACAGCTCCTGATCTCCTTCTGTCTCCTCCTCATCCACATTCTGCTCTCTTTCTTCAGGACTTCTCTCTGTCAGCTGAGCCCAGTTTATTAAAGATCGTCCCTTTGAATGCAGCCGAAGTCTCCATGAGCAGCTGCTGTGTGATGTGTACCCTGGACTTAAACACAACCACCGTCAGATTACCAGGAGACAGAAGGAAACTAAAAACAGGAAGATTCCCTGAGCTGCTTTTTGTCTGCTTTCTGAGTGGAGTTTAAATGGTTTTTAGCTCAAACACTGTTGTTGTTCTAGAGCTTTTACTGCTTCCTGACATGAGGTCATGAACTCCTCGCTCTTCATCCTCTAACACTGTCTCCTGATGATGACGAGGATGACTTAAACAGATGAATACCTGGCAGTAGTGAACATGGCAATCTGAAATCATTTAACAGTTAAGTCCAAAAACTGGTTCAAAACCAGTAACAACACCTAAAACCAGTTTAAACCTCAAAACCAGTTAAAAAGTCTGAAACCAGTCAGGAAACTGGCACACATAAAGTCCAAAACCACATCCAGAAAAAGGTTCAAAACCAGTTAAATAGACTGAAACCAGTCTAGAAAACTGGCAGACATTAAGTCCAAAACCAAGTCCAGAAAAAGGTTCAAAACCAGTTAAAAAGTCTTAAACCAGTCTAGAAAACTGGCACACATTAAGTCCAAAGCCAAGTCCAGAAAAAGGTTCAAAACCAGTTAAAAAGTCTGAAACCAATCTAGAAAACTGGCACACATTAAGTCCAAAACCAAGTCCAGAAAAAACTTCAAAACCAGTTAAAAAGTCTGAAACCAGTCAGGAAACTGGCACACATAAAGTCTAAAACCAAGTCCAGAAAAGCTTCAAAACCAGTTAAATAGACTGAAACCAGTCTAGAAAACTGGCACACATTAAGTCCAAAGCCAATTCCAGATAAAGCTTCTAAACCAGTTAAAAAGTCTGAAACCAGTCAGAAAACTGGCACACATAAAGTCCAAAACCAAGTCCAGAAAAAACTAACCCAGTCCAGAAAAAATTTCAAAACCAGTTAAAAAGTCTGAAACCACTCTAAAAACTGGTACACATAAAGTCCAAAACAAAGTTCAGAAAAGGCTTCAAAACCAGTTAAAAAAACTGAAATCAGTCTAGAAAACTGGCACACATAAAGTCCAAAACCAAGTCCAGAAAAAGGTTCAAAACCAGTTAAAAAGTCTGAAACCAGTCTAGAAAACTGGCACACATTAAGTCCAAAACCAAGTCCAGAAAAAACTTCAAAACCAGTTAAAAAGACTGAAACCAGTCAGGAAACTGGCACACATTAAGTCCAAAACCAAGTCCAGAAAAAGGTTCAAAACCAGTTAAAAAGTCTGAAACCAGTCTAGAAAACTGGCAGACATTAAGTCCAAAACCAAGTCCAGAAAAAGGTTCAAAACCAGTTAAATAGACTGAAACCAGTCTCGAAAACTGGCAGACATTAAGTCCAAAACCAAGTCCAGAAAAAGGTTCAAAACCAGTTAAATAGACTGAAACCAGTCTAGAAAACTGGCACATATAAAGTCCAAAACCAAGTCCAGAAAAGGGTTCAAAACCAGTTAAAAAGTCTGAAACCAATCTAGAAAACTGGCACACATTAAGTCCAAAACCAAGTCCAGAAAAAACTTCTAAACCAGTTAAAAAGTCTGAAACCAGTCAGGAAACTGGCACACATAAAGTCTAAAAACCAAGTCCAGAAAAGCTTCAAAACCAGTTAAATAGACTGAAACCAGTCTAGAAAACTGGAACACATTAAGTCCAAAGCCAAGTCCAGAAAAAGGTTCAAAACCAGGTAAAAAGTCTGAAACCAATCTAGAAAACTGGCACACATTAAGTCCAAAACCAAGTCCAGAAAAAAACTTCAAAACCAGTTAAAAAGTCTGAAACCAGTCTAGAAAACTGGCACACATAAATTCCAAAACCATGTCCAGAAAAAGCTTCAAAACCAGTTAAAAAGTCTGAAACCAGTCAGGAAACTGGCACACATAAAGTCTAAAACCAAGTCCAGAAAAGCTTAAAAACCAGGTAAATAGACTGAAACCAGTCTAGAAAACTGGTACACATTAAGTCCAAAACTAAGTCCAGAAAAAACTTCAAAACCAGTTAAAAAGTCTGAAACCAGTCTAGAAACTGGCACACGTTAAGTCTTATAGAATTATTATAAAATTGTTCTGAAATAAAAAGTAAAATCAGAGAAAAATCTGTGAAATCAGATGAAATTCAGTGAATCTCATCAGTGATGATTCTGTAGCTGCTGTGGAACAAAGAGAACAAGCATCACTACAAAGAGTACGGGAGTTTATCTTCCTCTTATCCCTCATCATCATCACTTCACTGTCTTCAGCACGACCTGCACCTTCATCACCCCTGTGGTACGACTGCAGCACATGGACACACATAAACTGTGGTAACTGAGATTTCCCACCGCACTGACGGGGACATTAAAGGCCTCACTAACACATTTCCAACCCAGATACCTCAGCGTGTGATCAGAGGGGCGATTAACAGATTTATATGTCCAGACAGAGAAATTCTGACAGATCAGAGCTGCAGGAAATGGTCTGACTGTGTTTTTAAGATCCAGCAGAGAAACTGAGAACAGCCCAGAAAACTCCCAGATGCAGGTTCGTCCTGGTCACCTTCATCATTCATCTCCACGCTTCATTTCTGCAGCCACACAAACAAAAAGATGCTGCGTGTGGTGGAAATATTTAATCAGTAACAGAGCTTTGACTTTAATTTCACAGGAAATTAAATTAATCTAAATTTTGATGGCGTTCCAGACGGGTTTACACCGGATTTCTTCTTCACTCTGGTTCTGATCCTTAATGCTGAACCTCTGCTCTGTTCCTCTGTTCTAGTTCTCGCTCAACATCCTCCTGCAGCACTTCTGCTTGTGATTCTATTTCACTCTACTTTTGATCTCTACTCACCTGCAGCAGCACAGAAACTGCTCTGAAACATGATCAATAATCTGAGTTGTAGTTTAATGGGTGTGTGATCAGTCGAGGTTCTGAGACTGATTTCTGTGCTGCTGGATGTCCTGAATGTTGTACTGATGACATGAAGCCACTGGGATCAATAAGATGATCAATGAGGATGCTGGAGTTTTAGTGGAATGACATTAAACTGCCTCGGTATTCTAATGGAGTCTGGTTGATGTGACTCTACTGTGTTAAAAAAACTGGAGCCACTTATTGATCTATATGATCAATAAGAGTGATAAACTTTGTTTCAGACCTGAAATGTTTTCTGGTGCTGCTAAATCCTCCTGAGCCTTCCTGATTTGATCCCTTTTGATCTGATTCTAAGTGTGGTCCTAGTCCTGGTTCTGGTGTTTTCTGGTCTGAGATCGACCGAAAACTGCCAAACTGACAGAGAAAAGAGGAGGAGGAGGTAGAGGAGGAGGAGGAGGAGATTTTCCAGCTGGAAACTTGGATGCCAACACGCAGAAACTCCCGTGTTCACACCGCCGCCCTCCCACCCCACCTTCCCCTCCTTCTCCTCTCCGAACCTCTCCAGAACACCCACTGACACCCGCCCGGTTCGGACATGTCTCCTTACCTTTGAAGGTGTCTGCGCGCGCGCCCGTTAGTCCCGGTGAGAGCAGAAGGAGAGCCGCGGTCAGCAGGAAACTTCCAGTCCGCTCCATGTTCACTCCAAGACCCTCCGGAGCGCGAGGGGAAAACTACTGAACAACTCCGACCCACTTCTCCTCCTCCTCCTCCTCCTCCTTCTTCTTCTTCTTCTTCTTCTGTAGTTTTGGGCCGTGGAAACACACACAGACTCACGCAGGCGGCCAGGTGAGCGCGCGGACAGGTAACCCGGGACCTCGCGTACAGCGTCTCCGGTTTGTGTCTCCTCATAGGAGAGAGAGGGAGAGCGCGAGACAGAGTCCGTTTACCGAGCAGCTGGTGACGTCAGAGGGGGTCGAGAGACACCGGGGAAACAGAGAGAGAAAGAGAGATGGTTTAAATGTTTTTTTTCTTTTAGTCTCCACCTTCTTTTCCCATTTTTAAAAAATATTTATTTATTTATTAAGATTTTATTTGTTCTTAAAGACTTTCTTAATGTTTGTTGTCTTTGACTTATGAAAAGTTTATTAGAAACTTCTTTTGTATAATTATAATTTTTACTTTCTCTTATATTTGAGTTTTGATCATTTTGTTAATGTTCGTGATATTTGTGCATTTTATTCTTTGTGTCTGTGTGGATAATTCTATGTGCTGAATCTTATTAATTTTATATTTGCTTTTTTATAGTTTTATCTTGTATTCTCTTGTTTCCTGCTTGTATTTAAACAGAACGTATTCTATAATCTAATTTTCTAATATTTATTTTCCATTATGGCATTCAACATTTTTCTTTTTGTTTATTCTTTTATTTTTCTTTACATTTTTATCATTAAATAAAAAGATAAATCTAATTTTATTTACTTTTGTTTGTTTAGTATTTCAAGTATTAACAGTTAAATAATATTTAAACCATAGTAACTAAAACATTTGATACATTTTCGGTTATTTTGGTTTTGGTCTCAGTTCAGATTTGCTGTTCAGAATCTGCCCGGGTTCATCGGAATGAACGTGAAACGGAGCGCGTGCTGCAGTCATGACTCTGCGGCTTCCAAGTTCACATGCTGCCCCCTGCTGATTGATCATCAGCAACATCTTTCTTTCTTTCTTTCTTTCTTTCTTTCTTTCTTTCTTTCTTTCTTTCTTTCTTTCTTTCTTTCTTTCAAAAGTCCATTTTATTTTCAGTGTATAAAACTGTGTGTGTGTGTGTGTGTGTGTGTGTGTGTGTGTGTGTGTGCGTGTGTACGTGTGTGTTTGAGTGTAGAAGTGCACGTGGACCTGTTTATCTGTTGGGAATGGAGAGAAAACAACAGTTCAGAAAAGGAGGCTGAGTGTTGAGTAAAGAAACAAGCGAGGCTGAACATTTAATTCGGTTTTCATGTCTTCAGTGAATAAAAGTGTTTTTGTGTGTGTGACCGCCAGGAGCTTTAAATGGCGACCATGAGATAAATACAACAAACTGCTTCACTCAAGGGGGTCTCTGATGCTGTAGCACCCCCTGCAGGACACACAGTAGAACCAAAAGTTTATCATTATTATTATTATTAACTGGGCAAAGTAATTTAAAACAATTAAGCAATTACCAAAAATAATCTAAATAATCCTTACTTTTTATTTTAATACAATAAACTTTTTTACTGTGACAAATTTGATCAGAATTTACTACAAATAAAATAAACAGTAGCAGCTTGATTTTAGAAAACCCCAATTTTTCACTTTTAAATTTAAATTCAAGCAAGTCCGATAAATAGAACTGGTACAAAGGTAGGCGAGGAACTAAAAAAAGCTCAACAAAACTGAAAAATAATATATATTTCTCCATTTTGGATAAAGGTCTTTATCAGAGAACAAGAAATGATTTTTAACAACTTTAAACTGTTTTGCAACAATGAAGGTTGATTAAACCTTGAAATTGGTGCTAATTTCTACAGATGTCCTATCTTTTCTTGATAACTTGCAATCCTTCTGTCTGCATTAGAACACACTGTGTACCATACAACTGGGAGAATTAGTTGAATAATAATGTAGAAAGTAGTGTGTTGCTATAAAAATGTAAAGAAAAGGCAGTTAATGATGAAAAAAGGACAGATCAGCATAATATGTAAAAGTGTAGGTCACCTACAGAGAAATGGCAAACAAAGAGGTCTGGCAGAACCAAAGCCATAACAGAAATAGCATGATAGAACAGAATAGAATAGAATAGAATAGAATGCTCACAAGACAATTTTTTTCATTGTAGAAAGAATACTTCAAGTTTGTTCAGCTCATATCTGTCAAATGTGGCTACTTTGGTGAGTCAAAAGTGCAGAAAAACATTTTGGTTTAATAGTGGATTCTATTATTTCTTTATTCATTTCAACTATTTATTGATTCATGTTTTAATTTCAGAGTAAAATTAGATTTTGAACTGTTTGAATTTCAATAAAAATGGGAAAATTGGGGTGTGAAAAATAACGTTTTTAAAGGAGTGACAGCAAACTATCCTAAAAACAAACTACTTAAAGTACAAAAACAGTCAAACCAACCACTCACTGACTACTTGTGTTCAATAACATCAAGTTTAGCTGCTGGAATATCAATGACTCATTCAACAATGTTGGATGTTCATCTCATCTTTAGATCCATACAGAAAGACATGAGCTCTGTTGCCTAAGAAGAGCTCTGAGAGCTGCAGACAAGTTTATAAAACTCTTGAAGGGTACTTTTGCAGCCTTGGGATCATTCTCAAGCTACACTAACCAGTGGACACGTGCTTCTACATTTAAAACATATCAGATGAAGCACTGTACTGAATTCAGTGTGCAAAGATGTTCATTAAAAGTCCTTCTGAATACAGTGACCAGAAAATCCACAACATTACACATCAACATGTCTGTCATAAGACTCACAGACAGTGAAATACAATTAAAGTTCTAAATCAAACCAAATATAAAATATAAACATCTATATCATCATCATCAGCAGCAGCAGCAGCAGCATTACCATGATATACCCCATCTTCACCCAGCACCAGGTAATTAACAAGACCCGCCCACAGCTCTCAAGTTATCTGCAAGTCCTGCCTCCAGTCATGCAGTTAGGAGGTCTCACCTCCAGTTCTTAGGTTATCTACAAGCCCCGCCCTTAATCTACCCAGCCTTCAGGTAGTTAAAGAGGGCGCTCAGCCCCCCCTCTAGCACTTCCTTCACAGGCTTCAGCAGTGGGTTGTGGATGATGTGGAGTCCTTTATCCAAAGGATGGCAGGCCAGCTTCTCCAGACGAGACAACTGGTGCATCTCCTAAACACACAACATCACCTTCATCATCATCATCATCATCATCATCATCGTCATCGTCAGGTGAGCTCCTTACCTGTGGAACATCTTTAATATCATTAAAGTCCAGATTCAACAGCTCCAACCTGAAGGAAAACAAATCAAAACATTTTTATTTGATAGAAACAGTTTCTGCATCTGGGTTTTTATTTCCTGGCAGTTTTTCAGAAATATGTCAAAACATCTCTATCAAAACAATGTCTATTTTATCTTTAAGACACAGAAACCTACATCTCCTCACACCTGCAGCATTAGTCTCTACACCTGTATAAAAATCAGACCCATTAACTGACTAGAAACCAGAGGATGCTGTTTGCATCCCACCCGTTGCAGCTTCCACCCACCTGCTCCCAAAAGGATTAACATCTTACTGGTGGCCTGTTGGTGCTAATGTGGTGCTACTGGGTTCAGTTTAGTTACCTAGTTAAGTGTGGTTACCTGGTTAGGAAGCAGAGGGCCCTGGGCAGAGAGTGGAGGCTGTTTCCCTCCATGATGAGGATCTTGAGGTCCACCAAAGCCTGGATATTTTCCGCCAAGTTCTCCAGACGGTTACAGGACACGTCTAGGAACACCTGCAGAAGAAGGCATCTGGCATCAGGTAGAGGAAATTTTCTCTGTCTGTCAGCGTGAGTCTGTAATTGTTCCAGCATATTAAATTATAACATATAAGCTAATTATTTTTGTTTTGTTTTATTTATTTATTTATTTATTTTCATTTTGTTAAAGGCCAAATAAAGACTTCAGATTTAAAAAATTTAAAAAATTTCTTGTTCAAGTGCTAAAGTAGTTGGTTTATTGCTGGGAACCTGAGGAGGTTTTCCAGTTAAATGAGCAGAGGTTTCATTTTCTTCATTCTGTGACATCATGAATGATGTCACCAGTTCAGATTTTTCTAAAAAATACTTGTAGCATCCATCAATGTATAGACTTTGCTTCTTCAGTCCGAACAACCAAAGATGATGTATACATTGGACGCCTTTCTAAAACGGATCCTACGTCTGTTTTCAATGACTCTTGCTATTGTTGAATGTGTACTGTTTCTTTTTATGTTTTGGCATAAAGTTTATGCTTCATACCATTTTTTATGATAAGCAAAACAAAGTAAAAAAAAAAATCAATAAAATTAAAAATGAGAAAACATAGTTTATGCCATGGTTTACGTGGGCAGATCAAACAGTAATTACTCATTCCTTACTTTGCATCTAATCACAGACTCAGATCAATGAATGATCAAAGACTCCGATCGTGACTCCAATCTCTGACTCTGACTGCCAACTCTGATCCATGACTACAATCAAAGAATCTCATCAAAGACTCTGATCAACTCCACTCTACAGCTCAGATCACCAACTCCAATCAAGGACTCTGATCACTGGCTCTGATCTTCAACAGCCGACTCGATCAAAGGAAACGACTCAGATCACCAACCAACTCAGATCTTAGCCCTTTGACATTGTCCAGGAACTGTGGCAGGGCCAGTTCCTGAATGTAATTTTAAACCAATTCAGACCAAAAAAAAAAAAAAAGTGGGTTCACAACTGGAACCGAAACAAAGTATTTTTTTCTTCGCAACCCAAAATGTCATCAGCAGGCAGAGGCTTAGTTCACCTGAATATCAGACTGCTGCATTGATAATGTTAAAAACAAACAAACAAACAAATAATCAATACACTTAAGGAAGTGAAGAAGGAATATAACATTAGTAAAGAAGACTTGGGTTAAAATGGAGCTTGACACAGTGTTACAGATTTATTTTGGAGCTGCTGAATAGCCACTGCAGCAGCCACCACAGAAGATGAAACTGACCCAGAACTCCTCCCTGTTGGTCTTCCACAGATGAAGAAGGTAGATTGTTTCAGACCACCCACTGAAAATAAAGTTCAGACAGACAACCTTAGGTCGAACACTGGAACCATTCTTTTAGAATAAAGCCTGAATGCCACTGTGCTGCCATGTCGCCTAGTAACTGGTTAAAATTCTAAAGGCTAGATTTATGTAAGCTCCTGTTGACGTGGGAAACCGTATGTTATCATGGAGCCTGACGACTTGACCATCGACTTTCAAAACAAAATTTCTAAACTGTTTACTTTTATTTACATAGATTACTCCCACTTTAGTTCTGGTTTGATAGAAAGCATTGAGGTTTGAAAATCCAGAATAGAGCTGGTGCTAGAACCAGAACAGTTTGTCTGAAAGCAGCTGATCTCAAAGTCTGATCAAAGTCTTCAATCACTAACCCTGATCTGACAGCCATCATTGACTCTAATCTCTGACTCTGATAGCCGACTGATCCAAGACTCTGATCAAAGAAGCCAATCACGCACTCTGCTTGGAGTCTTTGATCAAAGTTGGCAGTCAAAGACTTACTTTGTAGGAGCCAAGTTTTCTGAGGAAGCAGAGACTTGAATCAAACATATAAACTAACCCAACAGCTGATATCCAGGATTTCTGATTTTCCTTTGCTGTATGCAGGACACTGCTGAGGACATTGTATGACACTGTGGTAGCTTCTGCAGTGTTTTATGAAGTAGTCTGTTGGGTCTGTGGGAGCACTTCGAGGGACAAAAACAGACTTAAAAAGCTTATCAGGAAGGCCAGTTATGTCCTATCCTGTCCACCAAACTTTGTAGAGCAGGGGTGCCAAAGTCCAGTCTTCAAGAGCTACTATCGTGCAACTATTAGATGCATCCCTTCTCCAAACACCCAAATCTGAATTCCCCTTATCTGCATATCATTCAGCTCTGCAGTGGCCTGGAAAGCAGCTAATCATTTTATTCATGTGTTTTGGAGATGGGATGTGTCTAAAAGTTGGAGGATAGTAGATCTCAAGAACTGGATTTGGGCTACTATACAGGAAGTAGGGGAAAGGGGGATGTTGGCCAAGCTGAGATCAATCCTAGACAACACCTTCAACCTGCTACAGCAGGGATCCCCAACTCTGGCCCTCAAGGCCTAGAGTCCACCCAGAGGCTCGACGAGCACCCCTTCCAGACCTGACGTGCACCCCTGCTACGCAGACGCTTACGTGGAGGTACTCCCTTGTGCTTGGTCAGTTTGGGATCACATTTTGCTGGATATCTTGATGTTCTTGTTGAATTTGTGTGGTAACCACCGTTTTTAAAAACAATAACCAGTGGATCAAGTTGATGACAGGCTGATCGAAATATTTCTTCATTATCTCCCACAAGCTAATAAAGACACTGAACCATACTGGATGCCCTTGCTGTTTTAAAAAAGAAAATACCCACTGAACAGAAGTGAACCATCAAAAGAACTCCAACCTGGAGAGTTTACTGGCCGACACCACTCCTGCTGCCACCTTCAGGTTAGGAGTAGAAACTGCAAGACGTCACCAAAACGATGCGTACCCCCTGCGCTCATGTGCAAGAGCAAACTCACCAGGGTCAGCTACGTCGTAAACAACCGCACTCAGATGCCGCATGAGCATAAATTTATTTATTTATATTTATTTATTGTTCAAAGTCTCAGGGACCTCCTATTGTTTTTGGGGGGTCCCCAGGTTGGGAACCATTGCTCTCCATGAAACCATGGGGCCTCTCAGTAGCTCCTTTAGGCACAGGCTGCTACACATGTTGTACTTATTGCTCTTTGACTATGTTAATGCATAATGTGAACATTTTACATATGACTAAATTAGTCTTATCTAATCATGCAACGTGTTCCAAATCCCTGTGTTACCATCAATAACTTGATTCGAGTGGGTAACAAAAGAGAGGTGCCCACACAATGAAAGTGTTATTGCCCAATCAATTTTATCAGAAATTATAACAGAACAAATTAAAGTGGGTATGGAAATGTAAAATGTCAGCAGTTCAGTGCTATGAATAGTTGGGTGGTATAATGTGTATGTGGGTGTGTTAAATAACTACCCTGAGAGAGAGAGGGAGCAAGGCCTGCCCTAGAAAGCTTTTATAAGCATAGCCACTCCCCCTCTACAGGTGCAGCACGTTCACCAATGTTCCCACCCAGTTTGTCCAAAATCAAAGAAAAAAAGATGATGTGCATTACACCTGCCATCCAGTAATTTTTTGTTCTATTATTGTAAATAAAATCTGCTGCACACAATATTTTATTATTTATTTATTTATATTTTCTTTAGTGTAAAGTTTTTTGTTATATTTTAATTATTTTTGTCTACTTGCTGCTGCTGTAACATCTGAATCTCACAGTCAACAGGATAAATAAAAAGTTATTTTACCTCTTAAACATCCGTTCATGTATAAGCATGCCAGCAAAGACATGTTGGCACTAAGTGGCATCTGGCCAATCAGGACATACCAGAGACTTCATGCTGTAGACGCAGCCTGGGACATGAGTGATGAGGTTGTGACTGAGGTTGAGTTTCCTCAGTTTTGTCAGATTGGAGAGAGAAGCCGGTAACGAGGACAGCTGGTTGTCAGCCAAACTCAGCACCTTAACCAGAAGACAGATGGAGGAAGTCAGCTGTGGTTTTTTCCATCAGGTGACAGGAGATAATCAAATCTGTTTATATAAGAGACATTGGAGAACCAGAAAATGTGAAGTTCCACCTTTGATGATGGGGCCAAGGTTACTTAAGACTTAGGCGTACAGGAAACCCAATAACACTGGCAAATGTGGTGCAGGGCTTAGGATCATCATTCCCTGGTCTTGGTGTCCTCTGATCAGACTGGTTTACCACCACAATGTGAGCATCGGACTCAAATACACCTGCTTTAAATACAATAACAGTGCTGTTTTTTTTTCTCACAGTCCCTGAAACTCTTATGAGGCATCTGGACATATATTGTTCCTCCCTTTTTTCTTTCTTCATGTTTGTGTCTGTTGGTGGGGGAAGTGGGGCGAAGAGCTGACAGGACTGGTCTCCTCTCCTGAGGAGGAGCAATAAAGGAGCAGCACCTCCAGCTGATGAGAAAAGGGAGCTACAGTGGACTCAGGGGGGAGGAAAATTAAACAAAGAACTAGTGATTTCTGTGGAGTCTAAATTACAGACAGTTTCTGATAATTTGTCTGAACACTGTTGACTTTTTAAAGGTTTGGAAACCATGTGTAAAGAGGATATTATGTCATGATGATATTAGGTCATGTTTGGTTTCCTTCACTGCTTTCATTGACCTGAAATGCTGCTGACGTCATCTTCAAACCTCAAATTACCCAGTTAACAGAGGGATGGATGGATGGATGCATGGATGAATAATGGATGGATGGATGGATAGATAAATAATGGATGGATGGAAAAATAATGGATGGATGGATGGATGGATGGATGGAAAAATAATGTATGGATGGATGGATGGATGGATGGATGATGGATGGATAGATAAATAATGGATGGATGGAAAAATAATGGATGGATGGATGGATAAATAATGGATGGATGGATGGATGGATGGAACCTCCAGCTGTGTGCAGGTTCCCAGCTCTTCAGGAACTTCAGTCAGTCTATTTCTGTAGGCGAATAAAACCCGAAGCCTCCTCAGCTGTCCGATCTCTGGCGGCAGGCTGGTCAGCTGCATGTAACAAACAACAACACAGAGAAAACACAGGACATGAACATCCTGCAGATCAACTCTGACAGCAGACATGAGAAGTGAAGCACTGAGATCAGGCTTCCTGTTTACAGGGAAACTAAACTCAGACGCAGAGTCCAGCTGAAGCTGAAGGACGGAGGCAGAGGAAAGGAGAGACAGAAACTGGATCCTGGTGGATTACTGGGGGGATGAGAACCTTTATTTATCCTGGAGACACGGCAGCTGTTCGAAGAGGAGGGCGGTCGCTGCCTTGCTCGTAGGCAGACAGACTCAATCATTAAAATTTGCTGCTGGTTTCAGTTTTATGACGGTGATTAGAAATATTCGTACATGAAAACATAATCTGAAGTCTGTTTACCAGCTGGAGGACTTGCTCCAGGTGCATTTTGGGGAGTGTAGGATCCAGAATGAAACAGTCATAAACAAAAATGTCTTTATTTTCTGGACTTTAACAATAGGTCTTAAGTAATCTATCTACATGAAAACATCTAACAGAAAACAATAAACAACATAGAACCTGTGGATTAATATTTTACATTCATTCTTTCTTTGAAGTGTTTCCAGTACAGATTAAGAAATGATGGAATATAATAGCATCTACATATTATAAATTCAGTCAATCTGCCTCTTTGTTCTAACAATCTAACAATAGCAGTGAAGAGGGCATCATACAGATGTTAAATCTGTGGTAATATCTCAATCTCAAAACAGTCTCAAACTAGTGAGGGAGCTCATAAAGTTGAAGTTTTAGAAGACAGAGACAGAAAATCCAGTGTGAGGACAACCAAAACCATGAGTCAAATAGACAAATGAGTCAATCAACCTTTTTATTTGACCCCATTGATATAATTGTTGTGCAAAAGTGGGAGTAACAACACAAGTACATGTCAATCAATCAAATAATATCTATACATAACAATAAAAATAAATATACCCAATCTATATTTAGTTTTATTTTATTATATAAAGATGTTATTTGAAGGTGTGTATATGAGGAATGAAGGTGTGCTCACCTGATTGCCCCATAGGTTGAGGACCACCAGGTTGGAGAGCAAAGCCAGTTGAGGAGGAAGAACCTTCAGACTGTTGAGAGACAGATTCAGCTTCTCCAGCTCTAGCAGCTCCCACAGTTCATATGGCACCTCCTGCAGGAAAAATACAAAAGAACAGAAGAAAAAAAGCGAATAGACGAGGTGAGGTTAGAGGATGAAGACACTGATACATCACTGCTTCTACCGTCACTAAAGACAAAGAAGGGCAATTAAACCCTCCAGCTGGTGGAAGTGTTTGATGTGTTGGTCATGTTTCCATCTGAATGGCTGCAGAACCATCACCTCCTGCAGGGGGAGCTGTTGTACCTGCAGTCCGCGACGAGCCAGGATCAGGACGTTGTATCCGAACTGTCTGACGGTAAATCGTCGGATCCTGTCGGCCGATGTCAGACTGTCCTCCCTCCCCAGACTCCTCCTCTTTTCCTCCTTCACCTCCTCTCTACACACGGTCCCTCCCATCCTTCCCTCCAGCTTCCTCTTCACCAGAGCAAAGATCACACCATGAGCTAGAACGAAGACACTGAGGTGGAGTTCACAGACAGAGGCTACATTCAGCTGTGAAGTTTTCTGTGTCCTGGTGGACTCTCCAGATGTTCTTCCAGCTGAAACACTCCTGGACCTTGATGTGCTGTCCTTTCCTGTCCAGATGTTATTTTACTCTTACCATCCAGATGCTGATGATCCTATTGAACTCCATCTGTACAGGCGTGATGTGCCTCTGTTGTCCAGCTGTGTTATCTCTACACGGGGACAAGGACTCTGTATTGAGACTAAACTCCTGCAGGTTGAAACAAAGACCTGGATCAACATATAAAAAAGAATGAAAACTGATCTTATAACCAGCATTAAGCTTCTTTCACACAGAACATCACTATTTCCAGCCTGAACACATATCTCCTTATACACCAACAACCCCACCCACAGACCACAGACATGAACACAGCTTCATGTCATGATTCCCGCTGATCAACACTAAACAGTTTTGGGTCTCCATCAGCTCTGCATCTTAAACATGGCTGACAGGGTTTGGTACTGTGTACATGTCACCATAGCAAACAGTAAAATGATGTTTATAAGGATGAAGACTGTTTTGTAGAAGCATCTCTATGCTGGTTCCTAATGTCTCCCTAAAGGAAACCCTTGAGAATGATAAGGATAATATAGCGGCACCTGTAGGAGAGTTATTTTACAGGTCAGATTTCAGTGACCAAACAAACTTTAAAACAACACTAAATAACTTTCTGACCCATTTTCATGATACGCTGACATTCATCACGTACATTTCTGTAGCTGTTGTTGCTCTGCAGCATCTCAAAGCTGAAAAACTGCACATCCAAACTTTTTTTTTTATCCCGCAGGGATCTGCAGGGCACAGGGCATTCAAGTCAACGACAAAGACAACTTTATTTATCCCTACAGGGTAATTCAGTCACCCTCAAACTTCAACATAATTACCTATAACAATAACGCAACGCAACACAAGTCAACATCAGACTGATTTTTACTGGCTGGAGAGAGCTCAGAGAAGAGACAAGATGCTACACGGATGCTGAATTAGTCTTCATTAGGAGCGCCACATCGTAAAAACCTGCCAAATTCAGCAATTCAATTCAATTAAGCTTTATTTATATAGCGCCAATTCACAACAATGCCATCTTAGGGCACCTTACAAACAAATCAGTTTGAGCCAATTCATTGTCATCCAATCAGTACTCATACAAACCAATTCATAATTAATAGCCTAGCTAAGAAAACCAATAGACTGCATCGAGTCTTGACTTGAGCACATCCTGAGCTGCACGAGCCGGCAGGCGACAGTAGAAAGGAAAAAACTCCAGCAGAAACAGAACCAGAACTAAACCCAGATCAGGGAGGGTGGCCATCTGCCTCGACCGGTTATGGGGCTTTAAAGCTGTGACTGAAATCTCAGGAGACATTTCTTAATAAAGACGCTGCAAAACATCAGCTTCCAGTTGTCAGTTCTGGACAGACTTTATATTTCTCTGCAGTTATTTCCGTAAAATCTCATTTATCTGCACACAAATTAATAAATGGAGCTTCCTGTTTTTTAGTGAGACTGGCTATTTATCCTGTTTCCCAAAATTACTAACGCTCATGTGAGCAGAAAAGAATGTGTTGCTTGCCATTAAATTATCTGTCCATTTTCAACTTTCTTCAGTTTTACATTTACACCTAAAAAGATATTTCTGAAGATGTCCAGGTTTTCTCTGTCTGATTAACGACTAAGAGTCACTGTGAAGCTGTAGAAGCAGCAAAACCAGAACCAAAATCCAGCAAACATCTGAAACTGTTCTTACCTCGTCAAGTCCTCACAGAGCTGCAGATCAGGAAGAGGATCAATGACCCACTGATCAGTTCATCGATCAGTTCACAGAGAGATTAATGGTCTGTTCTCGCGAAGAGAAAACAGTCTAGTTCGGAGTGGGTGGAGGGAAAGGATATAAACACACACACACACACACACACACACACACACACACACACACACACACACAGCTGCTGCTGTCAGTCAGCTGGTTGGTTAGAGGTGCACTTGACTCCCTGACACCATTTCTTTCTATCTATCTATCTATCTATCTATCTATCTATCTATCTATCTATCTATCTATCTATCTATCTATCTATCTATCTATCTATCTAACAACTAAACAAGAAAATAAACAATAAAAGGAAAATAAAGAGTAAACAAGACACAACGAACAACAAACTATTATAAAGGACAAATAACTACAAAAGAAAAAGATTCACAATTCACGTGGGACACAAATTTAATGTTGTACATACGGCCGTAGTTTTTCTTGCCTTCTTCTTGTAAATTGTTTTAACATACGATACAAACATTTTGTGAAACACTGAGAAAAGTGGCTTCTGCTGAGAGAATTTACACTTGTGCAAAAAGAATTTGGCCATAATAATAAATAAGCTGATCACATAGGCTCTCGGTTCTACTTTTTTGTTATATTTTAGAAATCCTAAAACCAAATGTTCAAAAGACAAAGAAAAACCTTCCAACAAACTGTCATTAAAAAATATGGAAACATGTTTCTAGAGTCTTTTGCTGTATGAGGGAAGCCAAAATATATGAGGAACTATTCCAGGACAAACAGCACAGAAGTACAATTAATATCCAATTTCATTAGCACATTCTCTGAGAAAATGTTTGACTGGATAAAATTTGTGTAAAATCCTAAATGATACCTCCTCAATCTTATTATTTATAAAATATTTATAGGGCAATGTCCAAACTTGGACCCAGGGGACATCCTTCACAAACCTATTCCAGTAGGTGGGAACATAAGTTTTTGTAACAGTATCATTCAGAAACAGATCACGGATAGCTTTGTGTCATTTCTGTTAAGATGAGGAAAAATTAATTTTCCCACAAAAGGTCTCACTAGGATCAGAACAGCCTGATGTGGCACTTTTTTCTGGGACCGGAAAATGAAAATGAGAAACAAACTCAAACTTAAAATGACCACTTGGAGACATCAACTGATTTACTTAAAAAATACCTCTTTCAAAATTTGAGAAAGATACTCATATTTTTATGTAATATATCCTCATTATTCCAGATGTAGTACTTATGTGAAGAAAAACTATGTTTGTAAATGAGTTTCCAGGCATGTAAGTCTTGCTTATGAAAATCAGACTATTTAATTGGAAGCTTATTAACTTTGCAGCTGCACATTAGTAAGAAAGACATTCTTCCAATTTTGTCAAAAACAAATTTAGGAATAAAATTCCACATGGAGGAGTCATTCCTTAAAACTTCTTTAACCCCCTCCTTTAACCAAAAAGTCAAGGCCACCATTTTTACAGCTGTTGACAACAACTGCTTTTCAAATGTAATGCAAACAATTTTTCCATAGAAAATTATACGATAACTGATTTACTTTTATTTATTTATTTATTTATTTTATTTTATTTTATTATTTTTTATTTATTGAGGTTTTGTTGCAGCATATACATATACATATACAAGCCAATAAATACCTTCAGCCTTGGACAAGAGAACCGACCCTTTCTCATTGGGCAAAAATTAAGATTTGTTCTGTCTGTTTGATCTTTAGAAACAGTTATACCTACAATTAATTTGATCTTTAACAAATATATTGTTAATAGAAGTCACAGCACAAGTTCCTAAAGGAAACAGAACACACTTATTAAGGTTCAAACTAAGACAGAAGCTTTGGAGAAGAAAGTTATAACATTAACAGCCTGCTGCAGCATTTCACAGAATAAACATGTCGTCAGCCAACTGGCTCAATAAGAAATTCCTCTCAGCAATATTTATCCCCATCGTTGTGGTTATATCTGAGATTTTTTATGTAGGCCGATACCATTTTTTTGGCTAATATCAGACCAATTTCCAATATCAGTATTGGATAGGGACACCCCTAAAAATCGGCAACAAACCAAAAAGAGGAACCACAGGAGAGAGTTCTCATGCTGGAGAGGTCGGATATAACATTTGTAACTGCTGACCAAGTAAAAATATGGACAGACAAAGATCCAGTGTTCTCACAAGTGAGAGAAATGGTCCACACGGGATGGACCACAGAACCAAAAGAGGCCGAGATTGCTCCGTTCACCGTAAGGAAGCATGAGCTTAGTACACAGGATGGATGTGTGCTGTAGGGAGTGTGGAAGAAATTTAACTTATTATGCATTATTGCTTCATATATTCATTTCATCAAGGGTTAATTTTATTATTTTTTCATTTTATATCAGGGGCGTTTCCTGGACCTGGGAACATTGGGGGCTGAGCCCACACCCTCGTAAAGAAATCTTAGTGAACCAACACAGTAAAAACAGCTTTTTATTTAAGCTTCTTGAGCATTGTGTCACTTTGTTTAAAGCCAAATACTGTAATATGTGCTTCGATATGTATTTATTTTCAATCTCAAACGTGACAATGTAAACAAGATCTCTAAAATCCGTATTAAACTTTTACTTTTCCAGACATCTGCTGTTTATCTCCACAACCTGCTCTTTAGTGCACATCTTCTGCAACAAAATGATGAACGTGAACTGTTTTCAGAAACTTGCAATTTCCAGAATAAACATGATGGTGTAGTATTTACTGTCCCTTTCTATCATCTCATCTGTCTCTTCCTTCTTTCCCTACAGGCTTCATCACCTGTTTTCCTTCCATCATTTCCCTTCTTTCCTTCTTTCACTTGCTGTTTTCCATCTTTACCATTACTACTGTTTCAGTAGTATAGCTTAGTTTAAACTAGTGGTATACTCTGATTTTTTCTTCCCAGTCTAGAACACGCCTGTCCTGGAGCAACACACACATACAAGAACCACCAACCTCATTAATACATAAAGTATACACCCACACAAAGGTGAGACCATGAAAGACTGGTTTTGTATTTCAAATATAAATCTATTGTGAGCAACATAAAATGTAAAACACTCTTTAAAACTCTTTAACTACTGACGAGCCAGTGACCTGGAGGTAAACAAAAACATCAGTAAATAACATTATAATAAATCTGTTCTTTTTCTGTCTATATCTCAACTAAAGCAGCATCTAGAAACCAAACATCCAACACTAATGGGAAAGCCGTTTCCATCTACTACAACACAAACGCATGCACACGTGGACGTGCGCACACACACACACTCACAGTAGCGAGTAAACCAGTGAAATACGTAGACTTCACTGGATTTAATGCAAATGTGTAGAACAGAAAAGGGCAGGGCTAACGGTTTAGTACAGCTAGCTTAACCTTCGAAGTATCAAGTACTGTCATGAATGATCTGCCTAATGTTCGTTTAATTTTAAGACTTACAGGGTTTAAATTATTTGTGGTTTACCTGTTTCGTGTGTTGGCCAGAGTCTTGCTGCCCATGGCAGCGACCACAACTGAAAAGTTGTCTCGATTCTCTAAATAAAAAACCGTCTGATGTCCATTTTTGACCACTGATGATGATCTCAAAATAACAGATTAGAGGATAAAACGCTGGGCCCTGCTGGGCCCCGCTGGGCCCCGCTTCCATAAAATTCCTCTGTGATTGGTCATATTGTACCTGTGTTGCATTCACATAAGCCAGGAAATTACAAAACTACCATCTTCTTTAATGTCATGAGGCGACTGAGGGAATGTAAACGTATTCCTTCTGGGATGAAAAAACATTCGGGGCTTGATGTGCAATGTTCGGGACTAGAGCCAGGAACACCCAGGCCAGGAGATGCCCCCGTTTAGATTTGTTGTTGTTGTTAATTTGAGTGGTTTGATTTCTTGTTTCATTTTTGGTAATTCATTTTGTTTAAGTAATAAGTAAACTAAATGTTAAGTTCTGTTTCTTTGTTTAGTTTATTTGTTAGTATTTGTTAACCCCTCATGTGTTTAGACTGGTCTGATCAGCCAGTATTTAAGTTCCCCTTTGTTTCATGTTTGTTAGGTCAGTTTGGTTCTTGTTATGTAAATTTGGTTTCTTTGGGTTACATGTTAACAGTTAGTTTAAAGTTACTCTGAGTTACCCTTTTTTTGTTTAGTTTTGTTCATTTGACCTTTTTTAAGGGCCCTAATGTGTTTTGTGAGTTCAGTATTTTTGGGGTAAATAAAACCCGTTCCTTTTTGAAACCAGCTGTGTTCTTGTGTTCGTCAGCTCGGTCCCTCACACCCCGCCATGTATTTCTGACAGTTTCTTCACAGCTGTTTGTAAATTCATAAATGGTAAATGGTCTGTATTTATATAGCGCTTTTACTCAAAGTGCTTTATATTATACATCACATTCACCCATTCACACACTGATGGCAGAAGCTGCTATGCAAGGCGCTCAAACACAACCCATCAGGACCACTCTACCCATAATGAAGAAACCGTAATCATAAAATACATTTTGTATTTATAATTATTGAAGTTGTAACTTTTTAAATCGTATTCTCACAGACTAAGCACACAATGAACATTTTATGTGTGATTTTACAAGAGAATTTACCAAGAGTTTTGTCCTGGTTGATACGAAGATGCTTGGTCAAGTTTTCTCCCAACTTAACATAACAACCTGCCTTTTAGACCCAATTCCAACATCCCTTTTAAAAACATTTTATGGTTTCTTTGTGCCTGAGCTTTTAAACATAGTAAATTAATTCCCTTTAGACGGCTGTCTTCCTGCCGCCGTTAAAACGGCGGTGGTGAGGCCGCTTCTGAAGAAGAGGAATTTAGATCCAGACATTCTTGATAACTACCGACCTGTATCCAACTTACATTTTTTAAGTAAAGTTATTGAAAAACTTGTCTTTATGCAATTACATGGGTTTTTGCATAAACACAATATTTTAGAAAAATGTCAACCTGGTTTTAGGACAAACCAGAGTACAGAGACACCATTTTAAAGATTGCTAATGATCTTAGACTTAACTTAGACTCTGTCCTGGTTCTACTGGATCTAAGCGCTGCCTTTGATACAGTAGATCACCAGATTTTATTAAACAGACTCAGAAGTCTGCTGCTCTCAGGTACTGTTCTTAAATGTTTTTACTCCTATCTCACAGATCGACAATTTTATGTAAGTATGGATACATGCTCCTCAAAGACCCATAAAATCCAATGTGGGGTTCCCCAAGGATCAATCCTAGGCCCACTTCTTTGTAATCTGTCCATGTTGCCTTTTGGGGATGTCTTTAGGAGACATGGCATTGATTTCCACAGCTATGCTGATGATACACAGCTTTACATCGCTGTGTCTCCTGATGACCTGGAGCCAGTTAACACTCTTTTAAACTGGATTTTAGATATAAGGTCATAGATGGCTGAAAACTTACAGCTCAATCATGACAAAACTGAAGTTTTAATTATTGGTCCTGAAGAAAAGAGAGAGATCATTTTATCAAAATTACATAATTTCAATCCTTCTAAGTGTGTGAAAAACCTAGGTGTTCTTTTTGACTCTGAGCTGGATTTTATTCCAGACATCAGAAATGTCACAAAGACTGGATTTTATCATCATAAAAACATCGCCAGAGTCGCCCATTTCTCTCTCTTGCCATCACCGAGGTGCTGATGCTCTAGTAGATTAGATTACTGCAATGCCCTGCTTGCTCTCTGGTCTTCCAAAAAAACTCCATCTCAAACCTACAATTACTTCAGAACTCAGCGGCAGAGTTCTGATGAGGACCAGAGGGCGGGACCATATCACACCAGGTTTTAAAATTGTTGCATTGGCTCCCCATGCATTTCAGGGTTGATTTTAAGGTTCTTTTAGTAGTTTATAAATGTCTTAATGGTCTTGGACCTTCTTATTTATCAGATCTACTTTTAGATTATGAACCCTTACAGACCCTGAGATCCTCTGCTACCGGCCTCTTAGTTGTTCCAAGCGTAAGGACCAAAACCTAGGACGAGGCCTCGTTTCATTACTACGGTCCTCATCTATGGACCAGCCTGCGAGAGAACCTCAGAGCTGCAGAGACTGTTGATGCCTTTAAAAAGAGGCTCAAAACCTTTTTAACTTAGGTTATAACTAAATTTTATTTGATCTTAATTTATTTTACATAATTTTATTTTATGTAATCTTATTTTTAATCTATTTTATTAATGTTTTACCACTTTATGAAGTTCTTTATGTGTATTAATTTATTTATTCATTCATGTACTTATTTATTTATTTAACCCCAGTGATTTCCTCAGTGGGGATCTTTTGGTCTGTGGGTTGTTGCCGCAGTGAGCGCCTTTGACTGGGTGGTTGAGGTGGGGGGTGTCTGTGGACATGGGTGGGCTGGCTCCTAGTGTGATCAGATCCCCAAGACACAAGACAATGGACACCTATGAAAGAAGTTCCGGTCAAATTGCCTTATTGTTGTAAATTATTGTGCTGACCAAACAGTAGTTGGTAACCATGGCAACAGAAACTCGGATGCCGGGCTGTAGATGCGCTAGATCATGTCTGTGATGGCGCATTGTTGTGAAAGCAGCTTGCAGGCTTATTGAGCTCCGTCAGTCTAGGAGAGACAAGAATGGAGCAACATTTTGTCGTCCTGCAAAGTCCCAACCAGCAGCCGTCAGGGTCCTGTAGTGGAATTTTATTATCAAAGGTCACACACTAAGTGAGAATCAAACAAAGTATTTAATTAAGAGCTGATCAGCAATGAGAATCCCACAGTCAAAGAAGTTTTGGCTGCACGAGTCTGGGGAGGTACATGTTTGCTTGGTTAATATAGAGCCAGAGCATGAGCTGATAACATCGAGGTCGAAGGTCATTGTAGTAAACCCCTCACGGCCTGATACAAGGAAGAAAAGAATGTCAAGAAGTAAAAGGGGGAAGGGGAGCTCACTAAATCTTTATCTGGGTACACAGTCATTCTCCTCCCTCAGTGAACCACAAGCCAAGGGTTTTTAACAATACAAAGTGTAGAATACAAACTATAAGGGTTATGTGTATAAAATTTTCCATTACAGTCCACAAACGTTAAACCAGCAGCGGTCAGGGTCCACATACGTTAAACCAGCAGCGGTCAGGGTCCACAAACGTTAAACCAGCAGCGGTCAGAGTCCACAAACGTTAAACCAGCAGTGGTCAGGGTCCACATACGTTAAACCAGCAGCGGTCAGGGTCCACAAATGTTAAACCAGCAGCGGTCAGAGTCCACAAACGTTAAACCAGCAGTGGTCAGGGTCCACAAACATTAAACCAGCAGCGGTCAGAGTCCACAAATGTTAAACCAGCAGTGGTCAGGGTCCACAAACGTTAAACCAGCAGCGGTCAGGGTCCACAAACGTTAAACCAGCAGCGGTCAGGGTCCACAAACGTTAAACAAGCAGCGGTCAGGGTCCACAAACGTTAAACCAGCAGTGGTCAGGGTTCACAAACGTTAAACCAGCAGCGGTCAGTGTCCACAGACGTTAAATCTCCTTCCCTCAAAGGCTTCTATGGACATGCCAGTATCTTTATGAAATGTCACGATAAACGACGATGTTGCATTTAATTTTAAATAGGTCGTCGTCTGTCTTTCTGTCTTCATTACCTTACTTACATACTTGATACAGAGTGAATGGTAGATAACATTATAAAAAAGATTTAGGATAGACTTAGTTGCTTGGTACACATTTAATGGTGGATTTTTTTTCTTGCAATAAAAACGATTTAGGAAACTATCTGTAGACTTTGACTGTTTGAAACAAAATGTGGCATCATCCTCTGGACACAGACAATCTGTAAGAGCTGCACCTGCCCTCTGAAATGATTTTTTGTGTCACATACAGTGTTGGGGGAAATGCATCCTAAATATATTTAGTTACAGAATACTGAATACCCACTTTAAAATGTATTTTGTAACGTATTCCGTTACATTGCCTAATTCTAGTACTGTGTTTTAAATACTTCGAATACTTCCCCTTAAACAGCATTTATGTCTATTAAATACCACATTATGCAATGGCAGCTGTTCCTCCAGGAAAAGAGTATATTAATGTTAACATGATTTGAAATAAAAAAAAAAATTACCAATATGTTCAAAATTAGTCTTTATATTTATTAGTGTCACATTAACGGATTACATTTCTGTTTCTGTAATAAAGTGACAAAGTGCTTGAACATAGCACCAACTTTTTTATATATAAAACATCTGCATTCTTGCAATTGCCTCTAAATTAGACAGTGCAAGTAAAACGTAATGTGGATAATGTAACAAAGGTTCTATCCCAAATATTCCTGCTCATTATAAAAAAAGGACAATATTGCCAACATTTGTAGACAGAAAAAAAGTGTTGTTTTATCCAAAGTTAAACAAAAATGAAAAAGTTTTCCTTTTGTTTTTGAGAAAGTGTGGATGTGCCACAGTTTTTTTGCTTGAGAGGGAGTGGTTGTCATGGTTTTGCTGTGTGTGTCTGAGTTTGCAGGTAGGGCTGAGCAGGTTGCCATGGGGACTCAAGGCGGAGTCTGGAGCTTCAATTGATACCACCTGCAGCTCATCATCCTCCTCGTCATCCTGTTCTCCTCCCTGCTGTTTAGGGACAAGCAGGTAGGGATGGTGAAAGCGAGGCCTCATGAATCATCGAGCCAACTTTGACCCAAATGCTTGAAAATGGCTTAGTGTTCTGAATCATTTGACCAAACCAAAGAGCTCCATCTGCTGGCTGTGGGAGTCTGATGTATCAGAAGGACAGCGTTGACATCTCACATCTGTCATTCCTATCTGAACTTTGAATACGTGTTCAATAAAAGATACGTAATCTACCATCCAAGTGAATATTTATTTTCTGTTGTTCATATAACAAGGAGGGGTATTAGGTAACATTTGTTTAGGTAACTGAATTGTGGTGTAACTTAAGTAAACCAATCTGTAATGATAGTAGTTACTCAGTGGGAAGGCATGAGGGAAAGAGTGTTTGTGCAACGGGTATAGTGACTGTGTTAGTTATTTTATACAGTTGTAATAAAATTGTTTACTGTTTTATGTGTCTTATTATTTATAATAGATATTGCAAATGCGTGTTTTCGTCTACCTCATGAGTTGTTTTCTTTTGTATAGCTGATCGTTGTTAAATGTGGAACAACAGTTTATAGCACACTGCACATTTATGTACATAGATTATTTACTCAGTTTTTTTTTTATCGTCTATCTAGTTTTTTTTTTAATTGTTTATTTTTATTTTATAATGTTTTATGGCATTCAGGTTGGACGGCAAAGTAAGATTTTCATTGTTCAGGGAAACTTGTTTCCTTACTGTGCAAATGACAAAGACACTTTGAATCTTGAAATGTATTATGAGAAAAAAAAAACTTTGGCAACATTGTGATGTGTCATAAATTTTTATTTAAAAACGTATTTTCTGTCAGACTTCAGTCTGCTCCTCCTCTAGCACACTAACTCTCCAGCTTTGGAGAGGTTGCACCTGAAAGAAACACAAGAACAAAATTGTAATTAACCAAGTCTAAAATCATTAAATTCTCTGCTGATGGTGATCAGAAACCAGCTTGGTGTCTAAGGTCCTGCAGGTTGTGGTTTTTCTCTGCAGCTGTAGACTGAAACGTTTCCTCTGATGCTTCTGGTTGAAGTTTATGATTAACTTTAAAGTCTGCTCTTTGCAAGGCTATTTAAAAAACACCTATATAAAGAAAGGGGAATTAAGCTTACCTGTGATGTTAAAGGCACCACCTGCTCCGTCCTTCTCTCATACTCCGAGCTCCTTCAGCAGTTACTCTGGCAACGGCGTCTCGCGCAGACGTTTGTTTCCCCAAATCTCTAAAAGCTAAATGTGATTCAATATAAGCTCATGCTGATGTGATTCTTTTCCTAAATTTGTTTTCAAAATGCAATGTCGAACAATCGCTACAGAATCTCCTCTGAAAAACCTGCGATCTCCTCAGCGTTTGGAATCTGAGAGATTGACAAGCCTGGTCCCTTCAAAGATCCCGCTTCCTGCTCGATACGCGCTGATGACGTAACGAGGCCTCGTTTGGTCTATCACGTGACTTTTGGCATGCTGAATCAATGCTCAGAGACAATGCTCACAACACTTCCGTGTCACATGCTCGACACGTGATCGAGCAGACCGCTCGAGCATAACATCCCTACAAGCAGGAGCTCCAGTCTTTGCCAGATTGTCTCTCTTTGCTGCGTGGTAATCAGGCCAATTCCTGTGATTTTCTTTGTGCCTCTTTGCAAGTAAACTCACCTTGATATCGCTACTCCTCAGCACTTTAATGAACACTCCTTGGAGACTCACAGCACTCGGGATCAGGACTTCTCTTCCTGCCAGCCTACCACCTGTGGTTAGTTCCTGCCTGCTTGCCCTGCCTGCCACCTACCTCATTCACCACTATCGGAAATCATTCCCTGGCTTACCTCTCCACCATCAGTCAACCACTGGAACATTGTAAGCCGCTGATCTAGCTGCGATTACCAAACATCTTAGCAGATCCAAGCTAACCCTCTGCCCTCTCTAAGGAAGAGTTTCCTGGACCTGGACCAAGCTTCTCACATTGGTTGTAAATAAACACTGTTCATTTCCTCCCTCGACTCTCTGTGTGTTCTGCATTTGGGTCCTCCTTTCGTGCAACGGTCCCTGACCGTGACAGTACTATCTGGCCAAAACATGGGCCCAGCAGCCACCCTTCGATCGGTCCTGACAGAACAAGGAAATCTCTTAGAGGAGCATGAAAAAGCCTTACGCTTCCTGGGAGAACAACAGGGACATTGTAATCTACAGTCCATTCTATTCTACAGTCATTTAGCAGACGCTTTTATCCAAAGCGACTTACATTTGAGAGGAAGAACAACACAAGCATGAATTCAAACAAGATGGGATGTCATAATTAAGTGATAGTCAGACCGCTTTTGAGTCCAGTTGGACCCAGGTGCTGTCATGTAGTGCTAGTGCAGTGCATATAATTGTTTTTTTTTTTTTTTTTTTTTTTTTTGTCATTTTATTTAAATACAGGATCACAATTTCATCACACAATATCAACTTGGTCATAAGTGCATGATTTCATCACATAATATCAACTTGGGCATAATCATTGCCTGGACAAAGTCTTTGAACAGATACAGAGCATTCACAACTTATTGTCTGTTTCTGCTTCTGCAGCTTCCGGATCTTCCTCCACCGCAACCACGCCAGGACCAGCTTCCCCACCCCATCCAGTATTCCGTGACGCTGCATTCCCTACTCCAGAACAGTTCTCTGGGGATGTAAGCAAATGTGGGGGCTTTATCCTTTAATGCTCATTAGCCATATCTCGTTCTCCCCGATCCTTTTCCTCAGATTCCGCCAAGATATCCTACGTCATTGCTCTCCTATGTGAAAAGGCGCTAGATTGGGCGCTAGCCTATTTTCAGCCACACCATATTGATTCAGCTCTATTTTCTTCCTTCTTAGACGATTTCCGCAAAACCTTTGATCACCCTCTGAAAGGACCTGATGCAGTCAAGAGACTGCTGAATTTGAGACAAGGTGATCAAACTGCTGTGGACTTCATCGTGGACTTCCGGGTTCTGGCAGCGGAGACAGGCTGGCCTCTCGACGTGTTAAAGGGAGCCCTGCTCAATGCTTTAAATGATCAGCTCAAGGATCAGCTTGCCTTCCAGGAGGAACCAGCCTCATTCGAAGAACTGGTTGCTACGGTTATTCAAGTCAATAACAGACTAGCCGAGAGGTGCCGGGAACGTGGTGTTCAGAACTCTCAGTCCAGCAGGAGGGCGGTCCCGAGGTCGGAAACCTTCCCGAACGCGGCCGGTGGTACATTCCTGGTTCTGCCTGGACCTGAAGGACAGAGTGAACCGATGCAGGTAGGACAAGCTCATCTAGTGTCCAGTTGTCGGTTGGGGGCAAAAGACAGCACCCGCCAGTAGAGGCAGGAGTACTGGTGGACGGGATCCAGCAACCAAATCCTCCACGTTGTGTATTACCCGTGACTCTCTCTGTGGAGGGTGTAGACCACCAGTTACAGGCGCTTGTAGACAGAACCTGATGGATCCCCTGACGGCCCAACATCTCGGTCTCCCCTCTGTTCCCCTGGCAGCTCCTATTTCCGCTACAGCTTTAGATGGTAGAACTCTTACCACGATTACTCATACGACCGGTCCCCTTACCCCCCTAGTGTCTGGTAATCACAGAGACACAGAGAGAAAATAGAGTTCATCCTTTTTTCTGTAGCTAATGTTCCTCTCATCCTCGGCTTCCCCTGGCTAGCATTGCACAATCCTCATATCAACTGGAGTCAGAGAAGCATGGAGAGCTGGAGTCTGTTTGTTTGTCTGTCTGAGATCAGCTCTTCTTCCCACTAACTCACCTGGTCACCCTCCGGAACGTCTGGTGGACTTGTCAACCATTCCACCAGCAAACCATGATTTGGGCGCAGTATTCAGCAAAGACAGGGCTCAGTCCTTACCCCCACATCGGCCTTATGATTGCGCTATAGATCTTCTCCTGGGGACGACTCTTCCAGGAAGTAGACTTTATAATCTGTCCAAGCCTGAACGGGAGGTCATGGAGAACTACATCCGTGAGTCCCTAGATGCAGGTCTCATTAGGCCTTCCTCCTCTCCTGTCGGGGAGGGATTTTTCTTACCACATTACCATCAAAAATAAATATCCTCTACCTTTAAACTCGTCTGCCTTTGAACCCATACAGGGAGCCCAGATTTTCAAAAAATTGGATCTCCCCAACGCATACCACTTGGTCCAGATACGTAAGGGAGATGAGTGGAAGACGGCCTTTAACGTCCCGCTCGGACATTTTGAGTATCTCGTCATGCCATTTGGACTCACTAACGCTCATGCCGTGTTCCAAGCTCTGATTAATGATGTTCTGCATGACTTCCTGCACCCCTTTGTTTTTGTTTACCTCGATGACATTCTCATTTTCTCCAGAAACCCTTACAGAACAAAGACAACACGTACGTCTGGTCTTGCAGCATTTGTTGGAGAATCGCCTTAATGTCAAGTCTCATCTATTTCCTTCCTTGGTTATATCTTTCAGGGCGGGCAGGTGAAGACAGACCCAGCTAAGGTTAAGGCTGTTGCTGAATGGCCCACACCCACTAGCAGGAAGGAACTGCAACGTTTTCTTGGTTTTGCCAATTTTATTGCCGGTTCATCAGAAATTACAGTATGGTTGCTGCTCCTCTCACCAGGTTAACCTCAGTCAAGATCCAGTTTTCCTGGACCAGGGAGGCAGATCAGGCTGAAGGAATGATTTGTTCTTCGTGCAACGGTCCCTAACGTGACAGTGGTGTGCTTGAGATGGAGCCATCTGATGATGTTTCTGGAATTTGTAGTAGGGCACTGGGATGTTTCCTCTAAAACAAACAACAAAAACAGAGATCCAGCAAGTGATGCATGCAAGTACACTTATATAAATAACATGGATATAGGCAGTGCCTTAAAACATTTGACTATTTTGATGAAATGAGTAGTTTTGTAGATTAAAAAAAACTAAATATTGTTATTACAGGTTTTTGTTTTTTTATATTTTTCACGCAATCGTGACATAATAGATTTAAATGTTTTTAAGTTTTTTAATTTACATTAAATGGCATAGTTTTCTTTTTCAACAATTTTTAAAAAGGCACACCGATAACACTTTGCAGTGACAGTTTTTCAGTATGTCTTTACAAACCTTGTATTTATAGATCTGAAATAAGTTAGAAAGTTCCTTGCTGCTCTACACTGTTTAGCAAAATAACAGCTGTATGCAATTAAAGCTTTCATTCTTTCCTCAAATTTACAAGAAAACCATGACAACAAGCTAGCGTAAAACACATAATTTGTTACCTAAACTACTTAATGCCACCTTAAAAGTAGATCACAATCTTGGCTGAAACAGTCATCTTTGGCGAAATGTCAGTAGTCAGATTGGCCTATCGGGCTTTTTAATCGCCAGTGACGTGTAAGTTAAATACAATACTAACATTAGCATAGCCTAAGATAACGTATTCTTGAGCTCCGCCACATCCACTCAGCGCCCCTACGTGGCGATGAGCAGTTTTCATGTGAAGGCCCCTTTAGCACTGTCAAAAATGCACCAAAAAGCAAAACTATAGACAACAAATACAGTAAATAAAAATGACTTACTTTAAGGTGTTTCTGCAGATTAGACCTTGAGTCCTTAGATGCAGCTAGTAGGTTGTTCACAGGCAGACACATAACACTGCACTGTCAGGTTTCGCTCACCCTGCGCCTTTTTAAATGTAAACAAACAAAAAAAAAAAAAGGCTTGAATGTCCAGGACGAAATGCATTTTTTCCATCACTTGATTTAGCTGGATTCGACCGTGGTTGTGATTCCAGCCCCTCCAGCTCCTTGTCTGAATCCATACCTGACCACGCATGTGAATGCTGTTGTGGTGCTGGCTAGTTACCAGGGAGCATGCCGTGTTTTGCTGGAAATCATGGGATAACGTACGCAACAGTAGGCAATTGCCCCTAATAAGTTATTTTTGGGGGGAAATGTGGAAAACACACAAGTATTGCAATGATATTACAAAAGTAACTGTATTTTAAATATCCAGATTTAAAATAGTAACTTTAACGGAATACAGTTACTCTTAATTAATATTCTAAATACGTAAAGGCAGTAAATGTATTCTGTTACTCCCCAACACTGGTCACGTAACATAACGTTAAGCAATCATCTCCTTTCCCTCCACTGATCAGATCTAATACAACAGCTGACCAACCGAGCTGCAGGTTCTGGGCATGCTTTGATAAATCTGAAAGTAGAAGCATGCAGCATTTCCTTTTGCGCAGCAGACGCCACCTGTAGTTTGCTTTGCTACGCACAGGTTGATAAATGAGGCCCCTGGACACCAGCTTGGATTGCTCTGCACACATGCAAGCTGCAGATGTTTTTATCAGTCGCCATTTTCTTTTCTCCTGTATGTTGGGGAGGCAGCATGAATGACGTCGACTGGATAAGCTAAGTGGCTGCTGATTTTATTTGATTTGATTTTAATTGGTTTTATGTAAAGATAGGTCACAGGACAACTGAATTTCCACCTACATGATGATTCTAGTCCAGCTTCCCGAATGCTCCCGAACGCAGCAGGAAGTTGGCGTGGACCTGGGATGACCTGATGCCCCCGAACGCAGCAGTAACTACAGCATGTGGTCTAGACACTGAAACTCTGGTGGAAGGTGGATCACTGTGGATGTGAGGTCATTGTGGAGACCAGAACATGTTTTCTGAGACCTGGTTTCCTCCCAGCAGAAGATCTGGACCTGGAGATCATCAAGGAGACATGAGATGATGTCGTTATTATTATTCTGAAATAACTGGTTATTTATCACAACAGAGAGACACGAGAAAACTAAAAAAGTGAATCTTTGAGACATTTTAGTTTGTATGATGGAAAATGGACATTAGAGTTTATTATTTTTATAATCACATCTTACAGAAATTAGAAAGTCTTATTATGCAAATTATTGATCAACCAAATAAATTAAAATGTACTTTCAAAAAGTAGTACTGAGTAATTTAAACTATTACTGAGCTCTCATGGTAAAAGTGCAAAGTTTCATCCAATAAATGACCTCTAATTACTTACATACCCTTTAAAGCCTGACCCAAGGAAAAATGGGGAGAAAAGTCATATCTTTTAATCTGAAGTCTTTATTTTGACCCTTGAACTGGATTTATTTTTTTTAAGAAAAAAAAGTATATTTATGGTTGTATATTATATGTGTATATTTACTATGTGATATGTCAAATTTATTGTAGTGCTAAAGGTACCCACCAGAGAGCAGGAAACCAGTATCAGACTGTTCAACAGGTATCAAATATGGTACATACAGCAGTAAAGGGTTAATTGAAGAGGACATAATTGTGGTTCTGATGGAGAGATGGAGCCTCCCCAGAACCCGGAAGTCAACATTAGATGAAGCTTTGGGGTATCAACTGAACAGAGATGTCACCAGTATCACTTCACCAGTTTGTAGTAGTTTCTATTTTTGCATCCTATAAAAACTTTGATGTGGCTGCACATTTCTAGAAGAGATTTAGTCCCTGTGCAGGTAGAACTACCGATGTTAAATGAGGCTATTAACCTGATGTTAGCATGACGCTACGTAGCGCGCGTGCGCGCGCGCGCGGGACAGGTGTGTGTATTTCCTTCACCTGCGTACAGCGTGCCTATCTGGAGATGGGCGTGGTTTCTCGGGCTGCACTTTGAAACCCGCCCCTTTCGTACGCTGGGGTAGTGGGCGGAGCCTCCTCCGCTCCCACGCTTTGATCAGTCACGTGGAACGTGACGCAACAAGGCGTTTGCTCCTTACACAGCTTTACGTCAACCTTCGGCGAGAGAAGTTGTCTCCAAATTGTTCTTAGCAGCAGAGTCAAACGTCCCTCTTTTCAGGTCGGCTTTAACTCTTCATGTGTGGAAACTCAGCAGCTAAACAGGACATTTGGATCTTTCTCTTTAAGCCTTTGTTCAGAAGTTTATTGTTAAGAAAAAGTCAGAAACCCACCTGAGAAAGTAGAGTTCAATTTGTGTCTGTCTGGTTTTAAGAGATAATGTAATGTCAGACATCTAATGCTTTACAGTTTTGGAATTTTGGTAGTGGAAAAGTTTTCTTAAGTGTAGTAAATTAATTCACAAATGCTAAAAGATTTTAGCCCATATCTTTGGTTATAGCTTTGATTATAGCAATATCTTCTGTATTAACTTTCCACAAACATCAGATCCACAGTGAGCTCTCAGAGTGGAAGAGAAAACATCTCCATCTTTACCAAAACTGTCACTGACCATCAGAACAGAGGAGCAGGAAAGCCTGAACGTCTTAGATGATTTTAATCCATAACCTTTAATTTGAACCAGAAGACGGTATGTATCCTTCACTCTTCTGTTGGTTTAATGTTTAATTAATTTGTCTATTTTTAATTTAATGTTTTTATATGTTTATTTAATATTTTATGTGTTCTCTTTCTCTTTTCAGGATTTCATCAGGACGTCATCAATCAAGAATTCATAAGACGGTATGTATCATTCACTCTTCTGTTGGTTTGATGTTCTATTTGTTCATCTATTTTAATTTTAATGTTTTTATATGTTTGTTTATTATTTTATGTGTTCTCTTTCTCTTTTCAAGATTTGATCAGGACATCATCGAACATGAATTCATAAGATGGTATGTATCATTCACTCTTCTGTTGGTTTGATGTTCTATTTGTTCATCTATTTAAATTTTAATGTTTTTATATGTTTATTTAATATTTTATGTGTTCTCTTTCTCTTTTCAGGATTTCATCAGGACGTCATCGATCATTCATTCATAGGACATTATGTATCATTCACTCTTCTGTTGGTTTGATGTTTAATTCATTCATCTGTTTCATTTTAATGTTTTTATTATATTATTATTTTATAATTTTTTATATATTTATTTTATATTATATATTATTATTTTGGTATATTAATTATATATATTTATTTTAATATTATTTGTTTTTATTATATGGTAATAGATTGTTTTTTCCTCTTTAATTAGAAGAAACTTCGCAGCCATGTAAATCCTGCTAATTCGCTCCTAGACGGCAGCAAATACAGAATAGTTATATAGTGGTAATCCCTCCATCCATCCATCCATCCATCATCCCTCCATCCATCCATCAATCCTTCCAACCGTCCATCCCTCCATCCATCCATCCCTCCCTCCCTCCATCCATCCATCCATCCATCCGTCCGTCCATCCATCCCTCCTTCCATCAGTCCGTCCATCCGTCCGTCCATCCGTCCGTCCGTCCGTCCATCCATCCTATCATCCATCCATCCGTCCGTCCATCCCTCCATCCATCCATCCATCCATCCATCCATCCATCCATCCATCCATCCATCCATCCATCCCTCCATCTGTTTTAATTTTAATGTTTTTATATGTTTATTTAATATTTTATGTGTTCTCTTTCTCTTTTCAGGATTTTATCAGGACGTCATCATTCATTCAGTCATAAGACAGTATGTATCATTCACTCTTCTGTTGGTTTGATGTTTAATTAATTAATCTGTTTCATTTTAATGTTTTTATTATATTATTATTTTATAATATTTTATATACATTTATTATATATTATATATTATTATTTTGGTATATTAATTATATATATTTATTTTAATATTATTTCTTTTTATTATATGGTAATAGATTGTTTTTTCCTCTTTAATTAGAAGAAACTTCGCAGCCATGTAAATCCTGCTAATTCGCTCCTAGACGGTAGCAGCAAATACAGAATAGTTATATAGTGGTAATCCCTCCATCCATCCATCCATCCATCCATCCATCCATCCATCTATCCATCCCTCCATCCATCCATCCATCCATCCATCCCTCCATCCATCCATCCGTCCATCTGTCCGTCCATCCATCCATCCATCCATCCATCCATCCATCCATCCATCCATCCATCTGGTTTAATTTTAATGTTTTTATATATTTATTCATTATTTTATGTATTCTCTTTCTCTTTTCAGGATTTCATCAGGACGTCATCATTCATTCATCTGTTTTTAATTTAATCTTTTTATTTGTTTATTTATCATTTTATGTGTTCTCTTTCTCTTTTCAGGATTTCATCAGGACGTCATCAATCATTTATTCATAAGACAGTATGTATCATTCACTCTTCTGTTGGTTTGATGTTTAATTCATTCATCTGTTTCATTTTAATGTTTTTATTACATTTTCTTTATAATTTTTTATATATATTTATTATATATTATATATTTAGTATATAAAATATATATATTTATTTTATTTTATTTGTTTTTATTTTATTATATATATCCATCCATCCATCCATCCATCCTTTCATCCGTCCATCCCTCCATCCATCCATCCATCCGTCCGTCCATCCATCTGTCCGTCCAGCCATCCTTCCATCCGTCCATCTGTCCGTCCATCCATCCATCCATCCATCCATCTGGTTTAATTTTAATGTTTTTATATATTTATTCATTATTTTATGTATTCTCTTTCTCTTTTCAGGATTTCATCAGGACGTCAACATTCATTCAACTGTTTTTAATTTAATCTTTTTATTGGTTTATTTATTATTTTATGTGTTCTCCATCCATCCATCCATCCCTCCTTCCCTCCATCCATCCATCCATCCGTCCGTCCATCCATCCCTCCGTCCATCAGTCCGTCCATCCGTCCGTCCATCTGTCTGTCCATCCATCCCTCCATCCATCCGTCCGTCCGTCCATCTGTCCGTCCATCCATCCCTCCATCCATCCATCCATCCATCTGTTTTAATTTTAATGTTTTTATATGTTTATTTATTATTTTATGTATTCTCTTTCTCTTTTCAGGATTTCATCAGGACATCAACATTCATTCAACTGTTTTATTTTAATGTTTTTTATTATATTATTATTTTATAATATTTATTATATTTTATATATGATATATTTAGTATATTAATTATATGTATTTATTTTATTTTATTTACTTTATTTGTTTTTATTATATGGTAATAGATTGTTTTTTCCTCTTAAATTAGAAGAAACTTCGCAGCCATGGACATCCTGCTAATTCTATCCTAAACGGTAGCAGCAAATACAGAATAGTTATATAGTGGTAATCCCTCCATCCATCCATCCATCCATCCATCCATCCATCCATCCGTTCATCCCTCATCCATCCATCCGTCCATCCACCCATCCCTCCATCCATCCAACCATCCATCCCTCCATCCATCCATCCCTCCATCAATCCATCCGTCCATCCATCCATCCATCCATCCATCCATCCATCCATCCATCCATCCACGGTGTATTTATTGTGTATTTATTTATATTCTACACAGTGTATTTATTGCGTATTCATTTATGTTCTACACAGTACAATTAGTTTATTTATCGTGTATTTTTTATGTTCTACAGAGTATACTTAGTGTGTATTTATTTATATTCTACACAGTGTATTTATTGTGTATTTATTTATGTTCTACACGGGGTATTTATTTATGTTCTACACAGTGTATTTATTTTGTATTTATTTGTTATACACAGTGTATTTATTGCATATTTATTTATGTTCTACACATTATATTTAGTGTATTTATTGCGTATTTATTTATGAACTAAACAGTGTATTTATTGTGTATTTATTTATGTTCTACACAGTATATTTAGTGTATTTATTGCATATTTCTTTATGAACTACACAGTGTATTTATTGTGCATTTATATTCTACACAGTGTATTTATTGTTTATTTATTTATGTTCTACACAGTGTATTTATTTTGTATTTATTTATGTTCTACACAGTGTATTTATTTTGTATTTATGGTCTACACAGTGTGTTTATTGTGTGTTTATTTATGTTCTACACAGTGTATTTATTGTGTATTTATTTATGAACTACACAGTGTATTTATTGTGTATTTATTTATGTTCTACAAAGTATATTTAGTGTATTTATTGTGTATTTATTTGTGAAATACACAGTGTATATATTGTGTATTTATTTGTGAACTACACAGTGTTTTTATTGTGTATTTATTTATGTTTTACACAGTGTATTTATTGCGTATTTATTCATGTTCTATACAGTGCATTTATTTTGTGTTTATTTATGTTCTACAGAATGTATTTTTTACGTATTTATTTTATGTTCTACACAGTATAGTTAGTGTATTTATTGTATATTTATTTATGTTCTACTCAGTTTTTTTATTGTGTATTTATTCATGTTCTACACAGTGTTTTAATCTTTTATTTATTTATGTTCTACACAGTGTATTTATTGTGTATTTATATTCTACACAGTGTATTTAGTGGTATTTATTTCTGTCCTACACAGTCTATTTATAATGTATTTATTTAAATTCTACACAGTATATTTAGTGTATTTATTGCGTATTCATTTATGAGCTACACAGTGTATTTATTGTGTATTTATTTATGTTCTACACAGTGTATTTATTTATGTTCTAGACAGTGTTTTTATTGCGTATTTATTTATGTTCTACACACTGCATTTATTGCATGCTTTTTTATGTTCTACACAGTGCATTTATTTTGCATTTTTTTATGTTCTACACAGTGTATTTATTGTGTACTTATTTATGTTCTACACGGTATATTTAGTTTATTTATTGTGTATTTGTGTATTTATTTATGTTCTACACAGTGCATTTATTTACGATCTACGCAGTACATTTAGTTTTTTTATCGTGCATTTATTTATGTTCTACACAGTGTATTTATTGTGTATATGTTTATGTTCTACAAGGTGTATTTATTGTGTGTCTATTTACGTTCTACACAGTGTATTTATTGTGTATTTATTTATGTTCGACGCAGTGTATTTCGTGTA